>NW_027526295.1:228755765-229186547 GCF_048455015.1 Haemaphysalis longicornis | reverse complement strand
TGACCGCATCTGCGTGTCATGATCCCACAAATCATTTGTTACTATTCTTTAGCCAAACTATGCTCAGTTACCATCCCTTCATCAAATGTTAATATGCACCTAATTATGAAGCGATATATTTCGATGTTTAGATATTTTCGTTGGGCAAGTCCACCTTAGCGCGTGCACGAATTTCTTTTTTTCACACTTTTGTGTAATTTTTTCTGCCCAATAGTTCCTATTGTTGCAACCTAACCACGTTTCACCTTTATTCTTCACCGCAGCAGCCCTTACCCACACCGTGTTAGTTGAAGGAGGATGAGCGCTGCCTGTAGGGGCACCATTGAAATTGGTCCGTTTCGAAAGCAGCCGCCGGTGGCTCCGGCCCGCTCACCACTTTCGCCGCTGCTTTTGAGGCCCGTTCACGACTGCGCTTTACCGTTTGCATGCGTTGGAAATGCCGCCGAACTTCATTATAATGAAGTAGTATCTCGGGGCTGTTAATTATTTCGTTGTAACCGATTATCGTTGTATAAGTAGACGTAAAATTCGACCCTAACAAATCGACAATCTGGCTCTCACGAACACCCTAGATACAAAAACGCATTATTCTAGGATTATAACCAAGCATAAACTATGGCTTCCTTACCTATCTCCTTGTGGCATTTCAAACTAAATGAACCGAAATATGAAAACGTGAAATAACGAAAGAACAAAGTTCCCTTGAAAATACAGGCTTAAATTTTTATTTTTTGAAGAAGAAGAAGCAGAAGAAGAATCGGATCTTCTGCTGGCTTTTCACAGGCATGAGCAGGATCCAGTTTTCCACAGTACCCACGCCAGCTTTCGAGTTTCGATTCTCGCGCGATCAAACTATTTCTTCGTTACAGCCGATATCGGGCGCAGGTCTAGCGGTTTCGGTTTCGTTATAAAAACAAAAAGTGTTGCTGAAAAAAGTGTGACTAACCAACGTTCGTATTTAGTTCACTATAACCGCTAGCTATATCAGTGTTCGTTATAGCGAGGTTCAACTGTATATATTCATGCGGAGCTGTCACTCTGTTTGCATATTAGGTGTCTTTACGAGAGTGAAAATGTCTCTGACGCGATCTCTGTGGCGTACATTAGATGTGTATGCGCGCCAGATGTGTATTACAGACCAGCGTCGCGAAGCCGGCATATGCATGGAGCTGATTGTAATTCCACTGCGCTGAAATTTCCTAAAAGTGTCTCCGTATGCACCGTTTCCTCATATGGTCATGCTATGGCTACACACTATAATGTAGATCGATTTTCTGCGCTTACATATTCTACTGGAGCACTCATACGTGACAGCACGCCAGTTACGCTTGCTGATTTCATACTTCAGATATTTATCGCTACCCTGGACGAGCCAATATAGCATAAATTTCACACACAATCTATGAAATAAATACGCTGGATAATACAAAATTGTACTCGGGGATCAGCCCGCAACAAAAGTACATAATGCTGGGTCGTCTTACCCTGAGATGAGCGCCTTCGAACGTTCCTCTTCTGCTACATATATCTTCCAGAGCAGCGCTGCGACGAGTAAGCCGCATCCGCGACTAAACACGTCTTCGAAACATCAACACAGTAAGAAACTTGCACAAACTAGAATCAGAGGGTCTTATCAGATACAACACTCTTACAACGACACTTTTTATTGTTTTTGATCTGCCTACCCTGTATACTTGAGGAATGTGTGCGCCGAGTTATCAGCTGTTGGTTGAAATTGAAAAACAAAAGGAAAGTGAGCGCGCAGCTTGTGCATCGGATTAGTAAAACGTTCATTCCTTGACTTCGTCAGCATTCGGACACGACGATAATTAAGCGTCCCGCTCCCCCATGTCCTGCGAAATAGCACTGCATTTCGCATCTAGTTGAGTTAGGTGCGTCCTATCTGGCTTAAGTTTAGACGAACATCTTTAGCATTTCCGAAGATGCACTGGATTTTTTTCATCCCGTATACGAACTGTTCTGTTTCTTCCCGACTTACAGACCAATTATTGTTCCTTCATTAACTTCATTAACTTTCCTTGGTTATTGCTATAAGGCGTGGGGGTGCACATACTTAACAACGGAGAGCCTTGGACTATGCTTAACATTCCTCGCGTGGCTTATGTTCCCATAAAAGGCGCAAGTGGTTGTCAGGTATTGGCCCTGGGTAACCACAAACTCGAAACACATTTTTTGAGGCGTATATATTCGAAACGAAGCCGTATTCGCTGACCGCGCTGCAAGACGAAACTAACCTCTCATGGTTCCAGTATCACCTCTAACTAGGTGGCAGTAGAATTCGCTTCAGCCTGGCGTGACTGGACTTGACAGTGGTGGTATTCTGCTGAAATTTCTGACGCTCTTAAGAGCGATCAGGAAGCGCGCAGAGCCGTATCCCCGGGTAGCTCTTGTTGGCGTTCGAGCACTCTACCGAGATGCAGCTGTTCTTTCAAGTGCCCCAAAAGAACTATTTTCCCACAGACGAGATAATATTAAGTTTTTTGGGGCGCGTAAAGGCAAAACGAGGCGAAACATCCCCCTCGCGAGGGGCACGATCAAATGCAGAGCATTTCCGGGGGCGCACGACGTTAAGTAGTTTGCGTTGCGTTAATGTTTTTGCACTTGTGGCAACTGCTGACGAGAGAGCGCTCGTCAGCAGTAATTTGAATGAGTCAACGATATAAGGCGCGTTCGTAGCGTCCCATTGTGTGTCGGCTTTGTGGCGCAGTGGTTAGAGCACCATGTGCATTGCGTTCCACCCGCAGGGTCGCGGGATCGAAACCGGGCGCCGGATAGTATTTTCTTTTATATAGTGTAGGGGGAGGGGTGCGGACAACGACGGTGCGGACTACGACGGGACAACGCGGGTGACATCGTGAGTTACTGAAACGCTCTGCATTTAAAAGATCCAAAACACTGCATGAGCCGCTATCGGCCATGCAGCGCTCGCCCCTTATAGATGCCGCGGCGAAGCGGCGGCAGGCGGTGCAGCCATCGCGAAGCTCGAGGCGTGGAGAACAGCGGAAAGACACTCTCTCTGCTGAGATAGATATAGAATATTTTTGCTGCTTCTAGGAGTGTGGCATTGATGTAGTAAGTGAATCTCCCATCTACCCACTCCCCCCCCCCCCCCCCCCCCCCTTCCGAATACTTCGGAACCGGCATTATGATGCTCGGGTAACAATTCTGAGCAAGGTCTCGCGGACCAGAAAACATTCACTGCCTTAAAGCAACTGCTTAGTGTAAAGTAATGACGAACCATTTGGTAGTTATTTGTCTTTCTGTAAACGAAAAATATTTGAGATTGCACAGCCTATCCCTTGCGATTCCATAAAATGTCAGCACGTTTTTTTTATCCCAGTATAAGTGCTCAGGGCTGGTAGCCTATGACATCACTGTCTCAAAATATTACATTTTAGTATTTTTTTAGTGTCGGACTGAAAGTAAACTTCTCCGGAGCCCTTAAATCGTCTTACGTGCTTTTAATTCACAAGAAAGCGTTAAGACATTCCCTGAGGATACTTAACAAAGACTTCACTGTTACAACAAGTTAGAGTCTCTCCTCCCTGTCGTTTGCTCATCTTTTGGCGCAAATTACTTTTACAGGTAGACTAGCGGTCCTTAACTCCACGGGCTCACCATAATCAGAGTTCTTAGTGGCTAGGATGTACGTGTTCTACTCACGTACCGTCGCGTTCAGTTTTCATGCCGTGTGACGTCAGTGCCACATGAACTAGGCTAACTATTGTTCCGCCACTGGCACCGCGCTAAGGTAACGTACGGTAACGCACTCGAATCCTACTCTCTGGACCAGAGTTCAGTTCCTATAGATGGGATTCACTGAAAAGTTTAGCTGTCAATTTCTTCCTTTGGCAACATTGGAAACGGCCACGCACATGACCGAAGCGCCACAGAGATGGCGCGGCTTGTGCCACTGCGCCCGCACGCCGCAGAAAAACAAACAAGGGCGTGCGTCGTCTGCTTCATTTCAACCCGATTCTCGAAGGTGCTGTCAACAGAGATGTTAATAATCGCACTGACAGTGGAGTCGAGGCAATACTTTGCGTTCGGTGGGGTAGAATTTGGAACTTCCAATGCGCATTATTAGCACGGACAAGTACCGCCATCCCGCGGAGCCCGACGTCACCAGGTATACGGCTCACTCACATCGTTGCTTGCATGCGTGCCTGACCAATGAATACAGCCTATACGAACTAAAATGTGTCTTTTATTTACTATTTGAAGCGTTTACCATTTTCTGTTCTGCCCAACAACGGCAACGATGTGTCTTTAGCGCAATGGGGAACTTAACGCTGTCACCTTGATCAGTCTTAGCTTCAACTTCCTCGTCAGGTTTTTTACAGTTAAGAAAATGCAGCAGCTAGGAGTGGCCAGAAAAAGATAGCGCTCATCGTGGTCAGAACAGGGGCTCGTATCTTTGATGCATCAAGGCCCTTCGCATACGCTCAGCGATATTTTAAGTGTCCCTCCGTTGCCTAAGTATTTTACCTCCTGAGCGGGAGGAAGCTGCACAGCAGGCGTTTTTTTTTAATCCAGACACGTGTGAGTAACCTTGCGTTGTGTTTCTCCGGTAGACGACAGGAAACAGTAACTCATCGGCA
Source organism: Haemaphysalis longicornis (assembly GCF_048455015.1). Classification (NCBI taxonomy): domain Eukaryota; kingdom Metazoa; phylum Arthropoda; class Arachnida; order Ixodida; family Ixodidae; genus Haemaphysalis; species Haemaphysalis longicornis. The sequence continues at coordinate 229,181,925 of NW_027526295.1, read as the reverse complement.
TACAAAGCCGCCATGGACAGGGTTCGAAGAAATTTATGGGCGTTTGCATAAAGAGGAAAGTTGGCCGAGCTGGATGTTTTTCATCGTACAGGCGTGAAGACTCCACACATGACAATGAAACACGAAGAAACAAGAGCGCATACAAAACAGACAAAAAGCTCGTCTCTGTGTGTCTGTCTTCCTGTCTTATAACTCGTGTTTTACAGCTGGTTCGATGAATAGTGGGTGTTCAGAAAGTTTTTTTTTAGTTACGGCAAGTGCTAGACCCTTGTGCCAAATGTTCGTGTCGCAGTCAAAGAAATAAGTCTTAACATGATCCACTGTTCGAAAAGTTTCTAAGCGGCAGCCTTTATTTGAGTGCTTAGTTGAGATGACGTACTTCCTAGCATTTCTTGTTCGTTTTTACGTGAAGCGCTGGTATCGCAGGTTGGCTAAAATTGATACGAGGTAAACTGATACAGGAAACAATAGAGCTGAGTGTTGCATTTTTTTTTTGTCTTGTGTAACGGCCACCTACGTATACGTGCATGTGACACCAGCAACGGCTGAGGGTAATCAGACACCTCCCAAGGAGAGGAAGCCAACAGCCCTAAGCCACGTGGAGTTCATGCGCTGATAGGGAAAAAGAAAACGATTATCCAATAAATGCTCACCTTGCGCTGTTAAGGCACCCTCATTAAAAATGGGTTCTGCCGCTTTAATACTTGAGTACGGGGTGCAAAGCGCGATTAGAATATTCGATAGGTTTCGGAAGCTAATTCTGGTATTGCCGTATTGCATAAGGAATTACAACGGAGTAAAAAAAATAGCCATAAAACGTCATTTTGCCATAATAAAAAAAATCAGTTTCAGTTTTCTGTCCAAATAAGTGTCGCTGTGTCCGTAACAAGTGCGGCGTGTGCTCATTGACGAATGCACTCGTGTTAATTTGTATTTTAACGCAGTACGTACACGCCCGAGCTACATGTGACGATGCTCTGTGGTCTACAGGTACGGACTGAAACTAAGAGTAATAAATGATTATTGTGTAATATTTCGGGATTATGGAAGTACAGTAGGCTCGCTATAATTCAAACAAATTTCAAAATTTTGGTTGGCCCGCTATTTTTTTAATGTATTTTAGAGGCGCTCAATTCAAACTGCTCCACTGCGTAAATTCGGTTACTTCGCTCTTTTTGCTTGTCCTTGCCGGAAGATGTCAAGTGCCACCTCTAGCTGCAAATTTCCATCCTTTGAGCACATTTATGGGATCCGCAAGTCCTTGACCAGTGCAGAAAACACTTTCAACAAACGTGCTGCCCTTGCTGGCATCGAAAACTCTGTTTTCAACGCTCATTCAAAGATAAAGCAGTCATTCACTGGTGATTTTTTTGTCGAGGTGTTGTAGTACTTGGTTATTATGTGAATGTTGCATCGATAAATATTTGCGAATGTTTTGTTACAACCCAGATTGGTATTTTGCGCCCAGTCATATTTATGAAAATCTCTGGTAAATCAAACTTCTGATAATAAAAAAAATCCTGAGTCACTTACAGTTTGAGTTAGCGCGGGTCTACCGTATTTGTGACTGCTGAATCCCCTGCTTCCTGAGCCAGTACCGCCCAGTACCGCGTAAGCTCCAGTAAGTGCATACTTGCAGCATGTGTGCGTACTGTCTCGGGACTATTTGCGCTGAGTACATCCTAAGTTCTAAACATGATGCAGTATGTTTGCATAGACTCATCCACGGAAGCGATTAATCAAGGTATGAAGAATGCCGTTATTGGCGCGTCTTAATAAATTCATTATTTTCCAGCCGAAGTTATTACTTGTTTTTGCAATCGTTTTCCTCCATCATAGGATTGGTGGAAAAATATTAGCGTGAATCCGCCCCAATGAGTGCTGAAGTGTCACTGGGACTGTCGTTTGTAAACTATCCTAGAATGTCTTTATATTATTTAGTCTTTACAGTTTTCAAGAGGAAACAAGCATTATAGTGGAAGCTGGGCACTGAAATGCGAAGCTATCGGGAATGCGAAGCGCCAATCGGAAGCGTTCTCGTTATGCGCGGTTCTGTGGGCCATGCTCGCTGCACTCATGTTCCAGAGATTGCAGTTGTATTGGGCGCCATTTCCAGCGCAACATTTTGTGCGACCTTTTTTTTACTTTATTTTACTTATTCTTCACAGCTCCCATGCCCATTTGTAGTGCAATGTATACTCATCTTGTAAATAAATCATTCAAATAGAGTGTTACTGCTCATTGAACCATAAAATTCTTGGGGGGGTTGGAGGGGAGGGGTTGAGGCAAGCGAAGCCGCGCAAATTGTTCTTTGACATTAGGAAAGAGATGAGAGCCTGATCCGCCAATTTCACTTCAAGTTTCACTGCCAGTTTGACTGAGAAAAATAAGCGTCCACCTTCCATAACTATGTACAGTTAAAGATCATGGGAAAATGAACTAGCCTATAGTCAAAAATAACAAAGCGTGATTTTAACGCTGCTCTTACAAAATAAGGTATAGGCCTTGACGGAGACATCGCAACCGTAATGCGATAAAGTTAACTGCACCGTGGACGCAAGATGGACCGAAAGCTCTGTGAGAAGTCAACTGCAGACCCAATTAATTTAACCAAATGAGGTGTCATTTCTTGACATCACAATACGAAAAATCTCGGGACTGCTGCTATCACGACAAATACTATCATCTGCCCGAAAGATCTCGTTGGCACCTAGGTGGTGTACTAGAACCGATAGTTTTTGTTGGTGCTGAAACCAATCAGAAAGGAATAGCGCTGCCTAACATGGCATGAACGCGTTCTGAGCATTGCTAGTTGCAAGGTGTAGAGTGGGAGAACCAGTTGTGCAGCTACAACTGTTAGGAACGCGTTTTCTCCAGAAGTGCTCACGCTGCATAATGTCCTCGTACATTATTCAAAGAGGCCAAGTTCGAAGATTTGGGCAACGCTTCTGTCGCTGCGGCAACAAATTACTTTTCTAAAACAGGCCCATCATGTAAATGAAGTCGCCTGCCTGCATTCGGAGTCACCTGCGTGGGACGGCACGGGAGAGTGTACTCGAGGGCTTCACGAGGCTCCTCCAAGGTGATGCACCGCCATTGACACCAACGTATTCGGAGCGTGGGAGGTCTGAACCGATTAAGCGCCTTGCGCACAGACAACGCGGTGCTTATCCTGCCCTTGACTTCCAAATGGCCGCACGGCGGTGTTTTGCCAAAGCGTGTCTCGTGTCGTCGTTAAGAGCAGTTGGAATTTCAGACTTGCACGCTTATCGTCCGTGATAGTGTAAAAACTGCGATGCATAACGATGCGCATGCTGCATCGGCCGCTATAGCTTCGCGCTATACATATGGCTCCGAATGCCGATTAGGACATCTGCTCGAGTAACAGGCTCTGCCATCTTAATGTTTTAATGCGACAGCGCTATGGGCCCCATGAGGCGAAAAAACATGGCCTTATGAGCTGATGAAGGCCCTAAAATTCCACGGGCCTTAAAAAACGAAAAACGTTCCACAAACAGGTCGAACCAGGGAATCCCGGTGAGATTCAAGTACTTTAACCATTATGCTTAAACACGGCTGTCGAGGAACCGTTAGGTCGGCCTACGTGCTCTGAATGCGAAAGCATTCTTGCTTACCCTAGTTACTGCTACATTACTGCCATTAAGCTACTACAAAAGAAATCCACAGGTTCTCAGTACGGAGTTTCAAATTGTTTTCGGACTGGCTGTATTCCCACAAAAAGGGATTGGTTAACGGCGATGTTCATGGCCTCTTCACAATATTACCAGTTTTTCTTATTGCTATAGTACGCCCGTTGGCATAAATACTATGGACATCATATTCACCGATGAGGTCAGGTGGTCTCCAGGGTGGAGGCCTACGCCTCGAAGGTGTCGTGTTCTGGTCGCTTCCAATGAAGGGCACGTCCACAGTAAATGTTGTATCCGCATCTTCGGCAGGAGCCGTGCAAAAGGGGCAGTTCGTTGCGACGTGAGCCTACCCAGCCACAGTTGTCACATATTCAATCAGCGGCACTGCATGCTTAGCCGAAGCATAACTGTATTATCGTTAGAAAAGTACGGCCCACAAAAAAGACCGGTTATTGCATTGCGCGACAATTATCTTTTTGACAATACACAGTAGTCTTCACGATACTGCGTAGAATAGTCACTGCAATTCTTAACATTTCTGTGTTCGGTGTAATATTTGAAATTGCTGTTCTACGCTACCGAGACAGCACCTCAGCTACGAGACGTGTCGTACGGGAAAGCTACAAAATAATTTTGGCCAGCTCTGGAGAATGACCGAACACCGAAATCTTGACACGCGTCCACTTTTATGTTATTCGCCTGCGTCATAAAACAGCCTCCACGGCCAGGTTTGAAAATCACGATCCCCCTACCGGGCAGCCCTACACCTTGTCCGCTGACCCAACGCGGCGGGTCGTTAAGAAACCATGAAGAATAAATACAACCTTTTTCAATTAGAAAACAACTTGTCAAACTGTATTTCGGCACCGAAGGACGTTTTCTAAACAAAAAAAAAAGAATCATGCACACTTCCGTCTAATGACGTTGATGGTTGAACGCAAAGCTTGATTATGATGACGATATATACTTTATTTTGCGCGAAACTGGGGGAAAAAGGAAGAGGAAGTGGGAGCCTTCCTGAATTCCTCCCCCTCAGATGACGGAATGGCCAATCCCACACCGCGAGTATGTGCTACTCTGGAGGTACGCAACACTTTTATCAGGATATCCACAGCAACTCTCCGGTGTGCACTCCGTAAGCCTAACGTTTGAGTTCGGAGTGTACGGCACGAATCGCACCTGCTGCGTGGCGTTCCGTAAGCAACATATTGAGTGGGTGCACGTTTGACGTGTTGAACCCCAATATGTGACGATAAGCCCAACGTCCTTAACCTTAAAATGGGAAGTTAGGCCTAGCATCTTGTGACTAACAGCCTAACAGTACGCAGAGTAACGCCATTGTCGTCGTGAGAGATACTTTGGTTGTCGTCTGAGTTTTCCAAAACGCCACGACCATGTCGAAATGAAGCAATCGGATACGCACCGGCTTCATAACGCGAAGCACCCATGTTCGATTCCGGCCTGGGGAAGTGTCTTATTTTCTTTCACTTCACCCACGATCATTCATCATCATCGTCAGAGAAATTTGGCTTTCCTGCAAGGCGTAATGGCATACAAACGGAATCAGTGAGGACACTGAAGGTTCGCTTTATAAAGAGAGCAGGCAGAGAAATAAATTCTTTAAAATGAGACGTGAGTTAGAGGGCACGTGAGTAGAACACGTGCACCCAAGTTACGCAGAGCTCTCATTGTAGGGAAGTTGGGGCGCGTGTCACACGCCTGCTTGTTGACGTATTTCTCGAGAGAAGATGAAGAAACTAAAGCGAAGAAAGAGGCAGAGGGCCTTCCCCTACGGAACTACGTGTGCGGTGCCAGGTCCCGGCCAGAATCGAACATTTTTTTTTCTCACCAGTCACCGCTTCTCGACAGCTAGACAACTGCTTTTGAAGGACCCAATGGAGCGTTTGGGGTTGACTCTATCTGTTCCACTTATATTATCTATTGGGGCAACAAATTTGGGTTATGCTAAAAAGGGTATATATATATAACTGTATTCAAGCTTACCTTTCTGCTTCAGGTTGCTTGAATTGCTGAAGGATACTAATTAACGGGTAATCGGGGTTTAAATCACACCAAACTTTAATTTTAAAGCCTGTTTCTTTTTGGACATAAATTGCTATTTTAATGTCGTAACGAATTCCAAGAAGTGATGTAGTCATTGCCGATTCCCCCTTGCGGGTACGTGCCAAGAAATTTGAGGGCATTATAATCAGCATCATCATCGTCATCATTATCATCAAATATGATGTTGCAGCAAGGGCTGTGCACGGGCCACAAATTTTTGGCCCGGGCCTAGCCCGGGCCCGGTACTTATTGCAGTAGGCGCGGCCCGGCCCCGCAAAGAAAACCGACAGGCCAGCCCGGCCAAGGCCGGGACCATATTCCCATTAGTACTATATTCCCATTCCCATTCATAATACAGGGTCCCGCACCTACTTGGGGCACGTTTGGCAGGATAAACCTACCTAAAGCAGATAAAATATATTCTAAGTGAAAAAATAACAGGCAAAACCAATATAAAGCGGTCATCACAACCCCAAACCGGCAGCACAACGACTCAAAGGACAAAAGAGAAGTTGAAACTTACCTAAGAGAAGAACACCACCAAAAATTTGGTTTATAGTGCATAATTGTGCCATTAACAAGTATCACTCGTTCTAAAAAGATGGATTTCAGCTAAAGTAAAGAATCAAAAAGAAAGGAGACATGCGCCTCTAGGATTTGAACATGGTTAATTGGATTACCACCCGGAAATGCAACCTCTAAACCGTAAGATCAGCTCTTCCGTGTATGTGTTACAGCTCAGGGTCGAACGGTAAGCCCCGAAGAATGCCAAAAAAAAAAAAAAAGAAATCTCTTCCGTGTGTAGGCCACATCGCCAACGTGTAGTTTCTGTGATGTTATCCAAAACATATGAAGCGAATCACCGTACATGGACGAACCCAGGTCGTCACGATGGGCCGGTACGACCGTAGCAGTCAAACCCGGTTATATTGAACTATAATATGCGCATCCAGTAGTTGGATATATCCAATAATTTGATACAGCCGAACCAATCTATAACGAATTTTTTTTGTTATGAGTTCGCAATACGCGGGACGCTCCCCTACCATTCCCACATAACGAAACGAACACATAAACTTTACACAAAACCATTACCTTACACAAAACAATACATTTATTGCATGCAATAAAGCTACTTTCATCCTTAACTGCCCACTTAGCAAGAAAGGGATGGTTTTTGTTTTCCCTTTCGTTTTGGCTGCACCAACCATCACCGCATTCTTTACACGAGACATCGTGTGCACCAGTTCAAGTTCGTGTCCTTCAATATCGAAGCAATATTGACGGAAAACATCAGCTGGCAAAAGCGGTTCATAAAGCGTCGGACGGCTTTACGTTGTGACATCCTCAGTCTCTTAGTACATTCAGCAGCACAAGCTGTCATGACATCGGCGACGGTGTGTGTGCTCGAGGTGCTCACAGTGACGCAAACATCGTCGTCAACACTCAGGAAATCCTCTGAGAACACTCCTTTTGGCACAGCATCTGGAACTTTGGCGAGCTCTTCGCGCAGTTTTCGATGATGCCGTCTCTGTCCGGTCTCGCTGGTTGGATGGGCTCCGTCATAAATCCCGTGCGTTGGAAACAATTACGGAAGGAGTCGGGCGTCACGTCGGTCAATGCGAGGTTCAACATCTCCATCATGGCTAATCAGCACCTCAATCGCCGCTCTGAGACATCGCATTTCGGTTGCAATTGTAGGCGCGCCGTGTTCGATATATCTAATGTGAATTTCGTTATAAGGAATATGCTTCGCATGCATTTTCGTAACAGATTTGCTTTTGTTCGATATGTAGCGTAACTCGCTCTGTCCGGGTTCGTTATGATGGGGTTTGACTAGCACTTCGGCCAGGGTCCGGGATAAAAGTTTGCCGGGTGGCCGGAGCCCGGCACGCGGGAAGGGGCGTGCCGGGCTTTTGGGTAGGCCCGAGCCGGCACGCAACGCTACTAGCAGTAAAGAAGTGAATAAGTATCGTGAGGCTTTTGCCTTCAAACACGTAAGCAAACTTAGGTGCCCCGAGGGGTTTCTTTCATTTCAGTGGGGCTTATTTAGCAAGCATTGTTCGACCGCTGCAGGTTCAAAGCCAGAAGCACGCCAGGTATCCGATCCAGGTAACCCTAGTTCTTATTTTTCTTATTTTCTTAGAGCGCTGTCCTCCTCTTGTTGAGAAACCGAGTCGGCGCGTGATTCACTACAGGGCCATCTGCGCGTGTATTTACATGGGTACAGGCAGTCTTCGGGTGTCGTCTGCAGCACGCACCGACGCTCGCGACGCAGAACCGTATCTTTCATTCCTGTGGGAACAGCGACGGAACAAATGAGATGTAGAGGAAAGGAAGGAGAAAAAAGAAAGGAAGCGAGAGAACAAGAAAAAAGCCTTCCCCTCTTCCCGTGTACACACTCCGCACCTGGGTTACGTTGACGCCGACTAAACACGACGGTGGCAGTTCCGCCAAAGAGACAGGACGCGAAAGCGGAACGCAGGCGGCAGTAGGATACCCAGCCGCTACAACCGTCACCACCCATATAAAAGAAGGCCGTCCAGCTCAGTAATGAAAAGAAGATATACAGCCGTTTTGCCAACGCAAGTAATTCAAGTCAATATAACGAGGTCAATGGCTCACATTGAAAGCGTTATGTCAGTCGTGTGCTTAAAGTGGATCATTGGGAACAAGATACGGAAGGCTTACAAAGATAGCGCCGTTCTGACTGAACTCACATGCGTGGACAAACAGCGGCCAATTCTGGGCATGGCTGAGACAAAAACTCACTACGGAAGGGTAATCATTTCGTATAACAGCATTAGTTCTTTGCTGCATGCCTTATTCGTACTGTTAGACTTGAAAGCAACAGCACTCAAACAAGAATTAAATGTACCAGCTGTTACCACGGGTTATACAATGCGCGACGCCCCATCATAAAACGTGATGCAGACGGGAAATATCTGCGGTGGAACCTTAATTCTATCATCCTCTACTCGTGCTGTCGAGCCTAAAATAGCGCGCATCGTAAAAAATCACTCGAATTTTTCTAAAATACTCCCTGCCTTTGGAAGACACCATGACAGCAATAAGAAAAGAGAAAAAGAAACTGTCGCGGGTCTTCCTTTAACAACGGGGTGACAAAGAGGAAGAGAAGCTTCTCTTTGGCCTTGATTCCTCGGTGGTGAGAGGGTGAGTCAGCCATAACTGGAGGTTGCACAAGAGAACAGACACGTTTCCCTCGGCGCGGCGCATCAAAGCATAGGCGTTCTGGCAGGCTGTGAATCCGACGGCGGGTCTTGCGTGTAAGTGGAGCACGTGACGTGTTCTGAGTGCCCACTCGTACATTGGAAGCGGTGAGGAGTGAAACAGGAAAAGAAAGAAACTGCATACGGGAAGGCTGTCGCTGCGGCTTTATCTGATACGAGGGCCGAAGAAAGAAATCAAGCGCAACCACCGGCTGATAAGGAAGCCGAACACTGCGGTTCGCGCGTTGTCCTGCACGCTTCAGGTGTTTGATAGCGACTGCGAGGCGTTTGCAACACTGCCAGACGTCTCCCGTGCCTGTGGTTGCTTGATGTAGTGTTTCGTGCTCTAACGCGAGTTTGCGTATTAGAAAGTGATTCCGCGGTGCCGGGTGAGGACTTAGGTGTGTGTACCGGTCCGAAAGACTGCTGCCTTTGTTCTGCTCGACGATTCGATAGGCTCTTCGTGCACGGTGTGGTTGCGGAAGGGATGCAGAGAAAATGGATATCCGAAGGTGAGACAGGACAAATTGCATTAATACCGGTCTTCCATACGGTAAATTAAGTTTATTTTCAATGCTACTTGCTTATGTTGTAATCGCGTACGTAAAGATGTCCTAATTTCGGTCATCAGCAGTTATGGTTAATGAAAACCATTCCTATGCGGAGCCAACGATGAAAAACCATATCTTCATCTGCAACGCTGGATGTGTCACATTTTAGAAGCATACAAAAGTGTTGTTAATAAAAGGAGCCAGGACTGCCGTTTTTATAGAAAGCCACCTATATTGCCCATATAAAAATGTCTGCCCAGCAAAGCATGTGTGTATATTCGTAAAGCCAACTTCAAAGTTGTTTTGTTATATAGCTCTGTGTGGGGATACATTGGGACTTTTAGGGGTATTTATTGCAAGCTCGTAGGGGCTTCGTAATTTGGCATCAGTCTGCCAATATAGCGCCAGAATCAAAATATTCAACCAGGAATACACGTTCGCAGTAGTGAAGACGTGTTTAAGGGACTTGATGTATAGCAGAACCGCTTAAACATTTATTTGACAAATCCCCCTTGGCACTCCCTGCAATGTTTTTCTTCGCTTTCTCAATGCTCAATCAGTCTGAAAAAAAGTTGTGCGTAGTTTATCTGCTTCCCTTTGGATTGAGCTTCAGAAAATTTCTCCGTACTACTTTCCTCAACGTGCGACACAATACCGAAGATTACGTTCCAGTATCGACAACCGTTGCGCACCCCTAAAGCACAAATATTCGGTGTTGAACCTTTCCGATGGAGACTTTGCAGCGCTTCTTAACAGTACAAGTTTATCCACGCGATGGCCTACATTTTGTTTTTATGTCGCCTCGTCAGCACGCCCCTTATCGGAGGTTATTTCATATGCGGAAGGTTGATGCAAAGGTTGCTCGTACAATTTTTTAGACTTGCAGCCTTCGAGAAGACATGGATGAGGGTTCTAAGTGCCCAGATAAGACTCACCAAAGGAAAAGAGATAAGAACCGCAGCAACAAAAAGAAAAATGACCCAGCGCTGAGAAGATCGTCCTACTTTTTCTTCGGCTCTTGCTGTTCAAGGAGTTCTTCACCACGCGTGTATTTACACTTCTGCTACCACTACCAGCGGCGTATATGCGTTTCCTAGTCAGTACAGCCAGCCGTCACCTGTGCTTGCTTATGGCGGTTGTATCACAGCATACACGTAGTACCGAAAGCATACAAAACCACCCGAGCTGAAATAAATAACAGCCAAAACGGGCCTGCAGTGGTTGAAAACCACGGTGTAGAAAAATATTCAACAGAAATAGCCGAAACTGACCTTAAATAGAAAAACCCACAAAAATATACAAGAAGCAGTAGCTGAAACTTACCAAAATGCCACGAAAATAGCCGAAATCCCATTTATAATTCATAAATATGTCATAAATAGATTATATGCGTGATTATATGCGTGATTCCTGCGCTCTTTCCAGGTGAGGGTCCTCATTGTGTAGTGACTGTGCCGATTTTCAGCGCATTGCTGCCGAACCCAGCATTAATCTTGATGTATTGATGAGCTGATGTAATGAAGGGTTGATCAGGTTGTGCTTGCGTATTCGGAACTGCGGTATTTTTGGCGCGATGAGCAAGGAAATGAAGGAAAGGCAAAAGGTCCTTGAAGACCTCAAACGAGAGTTAAGGGCTGACCTTCGAACCCTAAAGGTCAGTGTAAAACATCGTAGGGATAGCTGTGATCGTATAAACTAAATTAGGACTGAAATAAAAGAGCTTAGAAAAGAAATGCTAGCGCTCTCGCGGCAAAATGAAGAACTTCGCGCAGAAAACGGCAGGCTCAGTGTAAGAATCGAACTCTACCAACACTCGCGAGCTAACCACTTGGAAATAAAGAGAGTGCCGAACGATGGTGACGTAATAGATGTGCTTAAAAGAATTGGAAGCCACGTACACGAGCCGATAGCAGACTCAGATATTGACGTATGCCACCGTGTCCCGACTTTTCGACCGTATCAAAAGAATATAATCGTGCGCTTTGTTCAGCGATTGAAGAGAGATAGCTTCCTTCAAAAATGTAAGAAGCAGGAAACCACAACGACCGACCTTGACTATGGCGATAACAGCACGGCAGGATACGTGAATGAGCACCTTACCCCATCGAACAAGAAACTGCTCGGCGCAGCAGTTACCCGAAAAAAAAAACTGTCGTCTGGATGTTCGTCTGGACCGCTCGGGGGAAGGTCTCTGCTAGAAAGAATGAGGACTCACGTGCTTTCAGGATCGCACGCGTGAACGACGTTGAAAAGATGACAAACTGAGCAAGAATAAATACCCCAACAGGGTTCTCCCCTGGAAATGACTACTATAGAGACTGGTTGTTGCTATTATGATCATGAGGCCTTCAACGAAAAATTTCGTGACCAAAGAGGAAGTTTCCGGGCACTGTATTTAAAAATGCGAAGTATAAAGAATAAGCAGGATGATCTAGGATTGTGCTTGAGTTCTTTAACTACGGAGTTTGATGCAAGCGTCCTTATGGGGACTTACTTGGCTGACAGATGCACACCTCACGTCCCACCTCAAAAGCTACAGGAGTGTAACCCTAAAAAGATTAAATAAAAGAGGTGGCGGTGTAATGATATATCTTAAAATTGATCTAGAATTCCGGGTTATTGATGATGTAACGAAAACCAATGAAAACGTGGAAAGTCTGTTTATTATAACATCTAATGTTGTTGTTGGTGCCTTGTTTAGGCCACCCTCGGGCAATGTGTGTGAATTTAGTACATTTCTTGAAAGCGCATTTTATTTTCTTCATCTTATGAATGTACTGTTTATGATTCTTGCAGTTATAAACATTGACGTCATGTTAGAAAGCCGTTCTGCAAGGGAGTTTAGAGATATTATCCACGCACGTGCCTGTAATAACGGGATCAACATACCAACTGGAATCACCACTAACACTTCCACGTGTCTTGATATTTGCATAACTAATATAGATATTGAGAATGTTTCAGCAGGTCTTCTGCTAAATGATATTAGCGACCACCTACCAATTCTCTGCCTCGGGTACCTGACAATCAAAATCATTCTTCAAAAAAAAACCTGGTAAGTTTTCGGTACGAAGTATAAACGAGGAATCATTAAGACATTTCCTTTACCTCATAGAACAAGTAAATTGGAGTTATGTATATGCAGAGGAGTTCCCGAAACGTGCATACAAATAATTTTTACGACGTTTTAGGAATGTTATAACTGTGCTTTACCTCTTAAAAAATGCAAAACACAACACAAAAACATTAGGATGCCGTGGGTAACATTGGAACTGTATATAAGAATCAAAGAAAAAGATAGGATGTTCCATAATTTCCTTCAGGAGCGTGATTCTGAACTGTTCTCTGAATTTAGAAAGGTACGGAATAAGGTAAATTCTGATTTACGAAAGGCGAAGAGTGATTACTATCAGAGCAAATTTTTTAACGAACAATGGGACCATAAGAAATTGTGGGATAGCGTTAACGTCTTATTGAACCCGCCGCGGTGGCTCAGTGGCTAAGACGTTGCGCTGCTGAGCACGAGGTCGCGGGTTCGATTCCCGGCTGCGGCAGCCGCTTTTCTGATGGAGGCGATAAGCAAAAACGCCCGTGTGTACGAGATTTCGGCGCACGATAAAGATCCCCAGGTGGTCAAAATTAATCCGGAGCCCTCCACTACGGCGCGCCTCATCGCCTGCGCTGCGTCGGCGCGTTAAACCCTACAATCAATCAATCATTACTGAACAGGAAGCAACAGCATGGCTATGTGCAAGAAATAAATATAAATTCCGGGCATGTCACTGGGGAAGAACTCTCTGAAACAATGAATAGGCACTTTACGAGCGTTGGGAAATACAATGGACAAATTCAAAGCACCGATTACCCTTTCGAATGCAATAAACATCAAGACTCCATTTTTCTTTCACCGGCTACATTTGTTGAAATTGATAGTATAATTGACAGCCTTGATAATGATGCAGCCGCTGGAGATGATGGAATAAAATCCCCACCATTAAAGTATACCTCCCATATCATTAGCCCAGTATTATTACACATAATAAATAGGATGCTTGAGACAGGCGACTCCCCTGATGAATTAAAGATAGCCAAAGTAATCCCCGTTTACAAAGGAGGCGGAGAAGCCGAGATTAATAATTATAAGCCTATTTCAGTTCTTCCCATTTTGTCAAAAAAATTTGAAAGGGTTATTAATGATAGGTTGAGTCACTTCATCGAAAATCATCAAATAATAAGCAAATCTCAGTACGGCTTCCAGAAAAATAAGTCTACTCAACTAGCTCTTGTGCACATTAAGGAAAGAATAATCGAAAATATTGAAAATAAATTACTCACGCTCGGAATTCTTGATTTACGAAAAGCCTAAGATGCTGTACAACATAAGATTTTATTAAGAAAACTTCAGGCAATAGGCGTACGAGAAATAGCTATAACCTTGCTTAGAAATTACATCACAAACCGGTGCCAGTATGTTCAGATAGACAATCAAACCTCCATCAAAATGAAAATACAATACGGCGTTCCACAGGGCTCCATTTTGGGAGCACTGTTATTTCTCGTTTATATTAATGATGTTGCGACAATAACAGCTTTTTTTTTTTCTAGGGACAATAACGTTTTTTTTCTCGGGACAAGCAAAAGAATGCTTGGAAAAAACAGCTAACGAATACCTTCTGAAATTATCGTATTGGCTGCAGCAAAATCACTTGAGCCTTAATACAACCAAAACCAACTATATTATTTTTAAACCAGTAAATAAACAAAACTTCACGGACATTGATGTAAAATATGAAGGTATTTCACTTACACAGGTTACGCAGTTAAATTTTTTAGGCGTGTAGTTTTCTTCAGACCTATCATGAATTGTTCACGTTAACAAGCTTAAATCTGATTTATCCTGTGTAATTGGGTGTATTTATAAAATACAGAACCTGCTACCTACCTGGCTTAAACGGATGCTATATAACTCCTTTTTTTATTCCAAATTAAGTTACGGAATGTTGGTTTGGGGCACTACTACGGCCTATAATTATAACAACCTTGTTATCCTGCAAAAGAAGATGCTGCGTATACTTGAGAATTACAAAGGGGACAGACGCAATCTAAGAACCGAGCCACTTTTTAAGAAACACATTTTATTGAAAGCAGACCAAGTCTATTTTTTTGAACTTATGCAATGGATACGCAACAATAAGACTCACAAAATGCCAACTGGAAATGTAAGTGCATACGCAATTCGTCATCAAATAAGAAAGCTACCCTCAATACCAACAAACTATGGGCGACAAACAATGCAGTATCAAACCAATAAACTGCTAAATACCTTATATGTGAACGTAAATTTTGACCAATCCTTCCCTTGCTTTAAAAAGAAATCCAGAACATTTCTCATCCAGTCAGGCCTCTCCTGGATAATGTGATCACACGCTCCAACTGACTACTATGCAGTAATTACAATATCCGCCACTTTCTATACTTATGTTGTATGTCCCAATTTGATTTGATGAGTGTGCTATATCTCCAATGATGAAAATGCTGCTTCTGACTACGTGTTTCTTTATTGATTTCTGAGTTCTGAGTTGAGTTCTGAGTTCATTAAGTTCATGTAGAAGCTGTACTGTATATGCATTGTATTTGCCTATTATTGTATTATTTTTGTGAGATTACTTTTGATGTAAAGAATCGCAACGCTGAACTATTCATTATGTTCTGAATGTATGTATTGAATCGTGGGAAGGCACCGAGGCCCCTTCAGGCATTTTTTGCCTTTAGCCTCGGTGCCCTCTTAGGCACTGTCTGAAAATAAACAAATAAAAAAAAACAGGTGTTAATATTCAATTATGACAAACCCTTGAAATGGAAAAAAAATGCGGTAATGGGGTTTGAACCCGTGTTTGGAAGTTTCTTTCACAGGAGCGCAACTACTACACTGCAAGACCAAGCAGTTCTGAGCGAATAAATTGAGGGCCCCTTGCACGTGGGCACAGCTTCAAACATGCCCCTAGATGGCGCAATGCGTCGCTTGGCTGTGCTGACTAGAAAACGCCTATACGCCTCCCGGCGTCTCCCTCACTGCGCACGAGAAACCCAGTTGTCGTTCCTGGCATGCGTAGACTAAGCCACAATCGGGTGCTTTTTTGTTTGCTTTGTCACGAACGGAATCGTGCGTCAATTTATTCCCCACAATATGTCGGTAAGAATTAAAATCCGTGTGTTGTCACGGGGAGTATGGTGCCTAAACTTACGCGAAATACCGCTATAACAGAATTTTTATTACCTCTCCATGAACTTTTTTTCTCACTTATGAACTACCGCTACGCGGACCATAAATAAATTTTTTACGTAATGAAAAAGGTACTTAAAAAGTCATCACTTCCTTCTTTTCTTATGTTAATATCCGGCACAACGGATTGGGCCCACACGTATGCAAGGCGGTTGCAGCGGCGAATATACCAGGCGCAGTGACCAGTTCACATTTTGTCATAGATGAAGCCATGATTGAGGTTATAAAGGCCAATAACAAAGTTTTCTGTTTTCGAGGCACTTCCGCACAGGTTAAAATTGCCGGGGGTAGGCTAAGCTACGTCACACCACATGGCCCATGTGAAGCTGTGTTCGGTGAATCACCAATACAAAAATTAAAGAGACAGGACTTGCCCTCTCCTTCGCGGGAAGGCACAGGGTTTCAGCACTCTTAAGTGCCTATATCTTCACTTTTATCTGTATGCAAACACACGGCTGCGCAGGAGCAGGTTTATCTTTGAGGCAGCAACAAGTTACGAGACCCGGCGAACAGACAACTTTGCTGCCCTCGTCTGTGGGTGTTAGTCTGCACATGCTATACTCTTCATATCCCATGGCGATATTCATAAAAACACCTCAAGCCTGTGATAGATTCAACTAAATCTCATAAAACTGGCCAACACAATTGTAAGATAAAATTCTGCGAGGCAGAATCCGTCTCACGCACTGTGAATTTACGTGTATTCACCTTTGAAGCTGAGTAAATTCTTCCACAGTTTTTCGTACATAGGCGGAAAACGACTTTCATGTGTACTGGGGGAGTGTTTAGTGCTAATGGCGTAGGCACAGGCTAAGCTGAGCACAACCATATAGTTATTTCGAATCTGGCTCAGCTTTTGTTAAAAGACACTCACACACTACTGTCTCTGCGTTCTCTACAGTGACGGCATGAAATCTACCAATGAAGTTTGAAATGTTTGGAAGCCGTTTGAAAACTGGTGGTTAATTGTTCATTCCAAGAAATTGGTTGTTACATAACGTACGTGACAGATGGTGGGCCTGCTCATTGGCACGCACACAAACTCACGCATATTGAATCTGATTCTAAATGACGGTGCAAGCAGTAGTTGCCCACCATTGACCTTCACACCTTCACAAGAAGATGGAGATTATCACCACCCCTTCCCTCTTCAGGACAGATCACAGCGTGTCCTTCTAATTTATTTACGCGAAGTCCTAAAATAGCCCATTGGAAGAAAAAGCCAGCATTGACTGGAGTCGTTAAAGATCTCAAGATCGTTAAGAAAGCCAGTGAAACAAGGGTACCAATCTGTCTCTTCAGTCATGTTTCGTTTCCCACCATTATTTCAACCAACGAATTGGGCGGCAGCATTAAACGCCAAATATTCTAATTTCGTGTGTGCCGTCACTGTCATCTGCATGACATCTCAACCAATAAAACGCTGTCTTGATCTCGCTTTCGTCGGAGTGCTATGAGGTAACGCCAAGTCAGGAGGACGTTCCAGTTGGTCAATATGATACCGTTTGATCGAGCTGTTTGGCCTAGGCTGATAAGGACGTTGAGAAATTCGCTAAGGGATAGACATTGACACTGCCATTGGTTTCTGAAGCAGCAGTGAAGGCCCCGGCATACGTAAGCAGGGGATAGAGCAACATCCTCAGTAGTCCCATTTCCTCAATTGTCTGCCAATGATTCGGGGCTCAGGCGCGACCGTGAAAAGCAATGGTCGAGGCTACTTATGGCCAATTCGCTTGGTCGAGAAACGCACTCGCATTGACAGTAAGGAAATTGCAAAACACAGCTCTGCGCGGGCAACATCCTGCATACTGTAATGCACTTTAAACATCTTTATACCAATCGTCTTGGAGTACCCACATTGAAATAAAAAAATGCTTTCTTTCTCTTTGCAAAGATTTGCTCAAAACGCAGGATGTTCTATGATAAAGTTTTAGCTTTGGAGAACTTGTCTACTAGTAACGAAGTTGGATCAACGAACGGCACTGATTAATCGATCCATTGATGAACTTACCAATACAGCGCTTAGCCACGGAGGCCGTACCGAGCAGAACAAATTGTTGTGTAAGCCGTACGTCCGCATGGGAAGGTGTTTAATTCAAACTTCGCAAGCATTGCACTGTACGACAAAAAATACAATCCTCGTCCTCCTCAACAACGTGTATTGTAGCGGCACTGGCGCTACATAAGTATACTGATGTGGATGCGTACTCATCACTGGTTTTCACAGTTTTGGCCTTAAGCCACTTCGCCACCACATGGACCAGGAAAAAGCTGAGGGCGAGACGATTAGTCACGTACTTGCGTACGCAGGTGCGATTTTTTCGGGAGACGTACGCCCTTTTCTGCGGCACAAAACCGATAACGTTACATTCAAGGCTCACATTTTCTTCCACATATTATGAGCTAGCTTGACATCTGCAAGGCTAGAGCAATCACTAGGTGACAAAAAGTGTAAATGCTGGGCTTCGCGTCACCGTGACAAGACATAATTGCTGCAACGATATTTCTAGCTGACAAAGTTTTCTGCAGCAGGATGGAGAGTTGGGCGAGTTGGTATTGCGACATGGTTTTGGAAACAGGCACCACACAGAAAAGAGCCAGACAGGACGATTTTAATCTCGCTCCTGCGTTTAACTGCGCATGCACTACAATCTTATTGTAGCTCATGCGCAGATTGGATGTTTTATGCATAAATGTTTCTTGGGTTTAAATAAATCACAGTTTATAGTCAGCTCTCGTCCTGTCTGCTTATTTTCTTTGTGGTCGTGTTTTAACTCACTGTTTCCTAAACCACGACAAAATATTTGCAAGCGACACGTCGGTCAATAAACAGTGCTAAATCACTGCTTCGATTTTATATTGGGCACGTCCATGATGAAGCTCGTCAACGATCACTTTACGCATGCATCATTTGTGCAATGATCGTTCAGCCTCAATAGCCTAGCAGATGAGGCTGAGCCATGGTATTCGAGATAAACATCGGTATTATATGTCACTCACTAACAAATGGCATTAGAAGGAGGTATGGGGATACCCAAACCAAAACAGATCCCGCAGCACGAAGACACACTTATCCAGTCACTCAGACAGAACCGGCATGACGATAGAAAAGACCTCTAAGCACCGCCTTCAACTGAAAACTGAAGGCTCACGATATTCATTTCGACGTCACCAGAACATCTTAGTGAGCCGCTTGTGTCTCAATCATTTTTCTTTCTACACGATTTCAACGTACCCCTCCCGGCCCGTGATCGGAACGAGCGGCGACCACAATGGTCGAGATGATCGCCCTTTAGGCGCGCTTAATCGTGACCCGCGCAAGTTGGCCGCGCCCATTCCGCAACGCAGGCGCTCAATCGAGTCCTCTTTTGTTCCCTGCAGGTATTACCAAAGAAGCAGATCTCGACAGCCGTGTTTCCTTGGCCTCGCCTACCTTTGAGAAGGCGACGTTTCAACGGCAGAGGTCCGAGGTCATCTCAGCCATCGATGAACCGAAAGAGAACATTAATCTTAGCTGGTAAGAGCAAGACTTCTTTCTCCATCTAGAGCATGCACACGCTACATTGAAAGTGGGCAAGTAGGTCACTTCAATCGTGCGTGTGTACTGATTAGTAACATTCGCAATTTTCCGGGGTTAAATCGTAGATAATGACACGTGAGCGTTTTCTAAAAAAACTGGGATCTTTGAAATTTTGCAAAAAAATTGGGATCTTTGCAATTTTATTTCTGCCATTCTCAGAGAACCGTAAAACGTTTGTGCTTAGGGCCTTTTTTTAGATTGATCGACATTGGGTCAGATTAGTCACATCTATAATCAAAGTGTGGACCGGCTTTTCTGTCTTTAACGGGAGTAAGGTACGGTAATCTTGATCTACATCTCTGGCAGGATTAGTATTTCCCGTAAATGCGAACCTATAAAATACTTAAGCTTGCTTCCTTTTTATGGGATATTTTCGATGCGCCTAATCGTCACCTAATTTTAGTCTCTGTTCTTGTTTATGAGGTCCATACACTGATTTTGAGATAAGAATAGGTCACTGTATTTCTACAAAACATTTGTTGCTATTTGGAGTAAAAACCATTTTACACAACGGCAACTAAATGGCGATTGCATGTCCTATTGTTGCTTTTCTTCTTGTAAACGATGCTCTGTCCATCCTTATTTGTTTATGTTTTTGGTGGTATGACGGATAGTAATTGTTTACTTGCACCTATAAGAAGAAAAATTACCAACAGGCCGCAGATAATGAAGCAACGGAACCGGATTTTAGCATATCAGTTTACTGGCATTTAATTTTAGGGAGGTTGAGAGAACTGTGCCCGTCTGTGTATATCAATTTAATTTCAATGGCTAAAACAATTCTGTTGTTTGCTAAAATTTTATCAACGCTTCATTCACTCGTTAGCTATGGTGCAGAACCGTCGAAACGAGCTATAAGGTATGTTTTTGTAGTATATTTTCATACGCCCTGTTTTTTCACACGTATTTAACGTATTTTTAAATTCAGAATTTGGCTTCTATATGTAATTCTACGACTTTCTTCGCAGCCGTAAGTGCCCATGTTTCGATTTTTGAGACCCTAAAGTCATTTTAAGTTTTCTCAGACCACGAATATACCCAAGAAATAAAAAACAAAACATATAGGCGGTTTATCATGATTCTCACCAATGAATGAATTGAGAAATATAGAGTTTGCCACAGAAAAGCAACTAATAATCCTTTGAGGCGGCATGCAACATTAGGCCGTTACTCCTAAATGTTGCTTGGAAAAAGATTAAATTCGAAGGATAAAATTTTCCACCGAAAAAGTAAATTCAAGGCGGCGTGGATACCAGTAGGTGTTATCTTTGAATGTTACTTAAAAGAAAGGCAAGTAATTAACATAATGAACGCAGACCGAGTGAAACGAATGCTCAATTAAAACGTTGCAGAACATCAAAAGAAACACTCGCTACCGCAGCTACGTTGAATACTCACTTAGAGTAGAACATCTTGGAGCGCTTTACAAAAACGTGCCAAATTCAAACGGTTCTTCAAGGGCCTCGCGATTGACAGCTCACTCTCGCACTGCACATCACCATTGTTAGCGGGTGCATTTGCATTTTTTAATACTTCTTTCGGGAGCTTCAAGTTCCTGCATCAACTTTGGAGCTTAGTATAATTGAGGCATCTCGGTATTTATTTCATTGAGAATTTAATGCGATAGAATTTTTGATAGGAGAGGTAAAGATAGAACACCAAATGTAGTGTGAGATAGTTGACACCCGTGGTTCACACCACCTGAAAGACTGTTTATTAGGTTGGCGTGTGTTGATGCAATGCATGCTCTTAATTTGTATGTTTTATTGATTGATTGTGGGGTTTAACGCGCCGACGCAACGCAGGCGATGAGGCGCGCCGTAGTGGGGGGCTCCGGATTAATTTTGACCACCTGGGGATCTTTAACGTGCGCCGAAATCTCGTGCACACGGACGTTTTTGATTTTCGCCTCCATCAGAAAAGCGGAATTTTTACCTTTTATCCAACTTACACGAAACATGCCGTAGACAATAGAACCTCGTTGAAACGTTTAAAAGAACGCTAGGGAGAAACGTACAATCCGGGAAAACGTACTATCCGGTAAGAAACGTACTGTGGAAATTTTGTAGGGTTCACAATTGAGAGCGTAGTAACCTAGAAATCGCATGAACCGAGAACGTATCAACGGGATTCTACTATATGCAGGGTGTTCCAGGTGTTCCAAAAAGAGAGCAATGGCGCTTCTCCAAAAAAACCTACTGGATAATGTTTCCAGTGCAGTGAAGCATCGGCCAGTAATTTTTTCGTTAATGAGGTCTATTTAATTATTCGTAAATAATTATCCAAACTCGAGAAGTACTGTCCTAATAATTAAACTGTCCATTAGGCACTTGTAGGTACACATCACAGGTATATAACTGCGGTATTTTCAGCGACAAACTAATTGCGTACTTATTTATTTTTGTTGATAAAGAAAGCCCGCGAGATGTCAAAAATACCACGGGACGGCACTCTCACTTGCTTCATAAACGAGCGCACTCAAATAGTCTGATTGAAAGCCACTGCTTTGCTTGTCAGACGTCCAAAGAAACAGCGCATCGCCTTGACAACGCATGCATGGAACGAGCAGCAGCAGCAACTTTCGGGGGGCACTTGTGGCAGATAAGGCACAAACCCGGTCGCGACTTCCTCTATCTTTTTTTAAAATTCTGACTAACTCAGAGGGAGCCCGTTCGAGGGCATTGCTTTACGATGCGGACAAGAGTGCCGTCACGTGGTATTTTCATATTTGGCGGCGTTTATTTATCAGTCTAAATAAATGCGTACGCAATTAGTTCGTCACTAAAAATACCGCAGGTAGATGCCTGTCATGGGTACCTACAAGTGCCTCATTGACCCTTTAATGATTAATACAGTACTTCTGAGCTAGGTAATTAATTGAAAATAATCAATAATATCTCATTAACGGGAAATTACTTCCCGATACTTATCTGCCCTAAAACATTATGCAGTAGGTTTTCTTGGAGTGACGCCATTGCTCTTTTAAAAAATCTTGGTACGTGGTAGCTGGGACACCCTGTATAATCTGTTGGTATTACATGACAAGTAAACGTTTTTCGGTTCATGAAACGTCAACTGCACAGTCCCTTAATATGTTACATATCGCTCCTAATTTACAGAGTGTAGGGCTCGTTCTAATTTGCATATGCCTATTTAGTACTAGGTTTCTGCGTAGAAAAAACAATGAAAGCTCAATTTTTTTTCTCCAAATTGATTATCCACTCTGCACTGTTTTCCTGTCTCCGCAGGAACGCCCCCGAGTTCTACAAAAGGCTGAAGCGATTTCGGCGGCCGCAAGTTGAATGTGAGTGGCAGGTAATCTGGACTACGCCGTGGAGCTTTAATTAAAAGTACCCGTAGAAAGCGATTGTATTTTTCGTTTAAACATCTATTGTTCCGTGTAGAACAATGCGGTTTCAAAGATGGAAGCAATACCAACATACTTGATGAAAGGTTTCTATGTGTACGTCATCGGGTACCTGCGAACCTGCAACAATGAGAAGCGGATTTGTAGTCTGCTCCAAATAAAGGTACGGAGAAGATATATGGACGATTCATTATCGATGCACCATCATCAGATGTACGACGTAATC
This sequence comes from Haemaphysalis longicornis, assembly GCF_048455015.1. Lineage (NCBI taxonomy): Eukaryota > Metazoa > Arthropoda > Arachnida > Ixodida > Ixodidae > Haemaphysalis > Haemaphysalis longicornis. The sequence continues at coordinate 229,158,974 of NW_027526295.1, read as the reverse complement.
TACGATTGATGAGAATACGTTGCCCAATACGTTGCGTTATCCAATGGTCGAACTTTTATACGGGGGCTTATTCGTTCTGTTTTCTATTTAGGCAGCAGTTAGGTATAGTTGGCATGTCGTGCGTAAGGAGGAATTGTTTAGACTGAAGAAACAATGCCGCTTGCTGAGAAAAACAACACGCGCATCACTATCAATGAACAGGGAGTGCCCGTAACGAAGCCTGATGTATAAGATTTATAGCCTGACATTCATATGAAGTTTTGTATATACGTCTTGACAAGTTTAGAAGAGTTAACAACTTTTTTTGTGACAACGAGTTCGAACTTATGGGTTTGTTATTCACGGCATGAAAAGCTAGAGGACCGTGACTGGCGGCTGTAGTGCACGTGGGTGGAAGAGCCGACGATGCACTGAGCCGTAGACTTGATTTTCACAAACTGTGCCCTTCTGCTTACATCTAAACAAAGACGGGTTAAAATCGGCAATTTACGCACCAGAAACGAACCGATAAACACGGCCTGTCTTGCGCGCACTATGCGCAAACGGTAGAGTAGCAGGCAGTCCACCTGCTTTATGGCAACCGCACCTGCTGCCATAGACACATGCGCCTGCATATGGTTGGTGAAGAATGCGGCAAATGAAATGGTATCGAGTGGTTGCAAGTGTACCGAGTCGTGCAGATACATGGGATTCATATCAATGTTGCAGAGTTTCAAACTGCGGTTAGTTTACCCTGGGTTCGTACATAGTGTTTGGGCAGCTACAGGTGCACCGTACAATGATCCTCGGTGTTAATTTTTACACAGAACATGTCCGTCCCATGGGGGCACAGTGAAATGCTTGCAGACTACTCGTAAAGTTGCAGTGGTTAAGATGGTACATCCGTCCTCTCTTTCATAGCTGACACGTGGAATCCTAACCGCTGGGCCAGCTGCCCTGAAGTTGTGGACCCTTCCCCTACACCCGAAACATCAAGCCCTGGCGTGCGCTTCTACGTCGGCACCAGCCCCTCTGGCCGCAGCATCGACGATGATGACGACGACGAGCGGTACAGAACCTACCTCTACTATCTTCTCAGTACCACCCGCAGTGCGAGCTCAGAGATACGCTTCCTGGACATCTTTCAAGAAGCGCAAGACAACATTCGCGCCCTCCCACGGCAAGAGAGCAACTGCACATTGGACGTGATACTTTCATCTAGGTCGCACTTGTCCCGCTCGTCATCTCAATCCCCTTCCACGTGCCAACGAGCGTCGTGGTCCTCCGGAAGGGACGAATGCTTCAACAGGAGAGGACTGCTGCTCGGAAGCCGCGAGGGCGTCGGCGAAGGAGCTTCCTCGTCCGGATACCAGAAGACCTACTCGCAGCCAGTCAGCCCTGAAGGGTCGCGCATCAGCGTCGCCACGATTAGCGCCTCTGTGAATGAGACAGTGACAATACCGAGGACTTGTCCCGACAGCACCAAAGGCAACTTGCGGCCGCGCGCATACGATAATCCCTGTTTTGTCACGACGGGAAGCCCGCAGAGTTCCTTCCAGGATAGGCTCCCAGCTTTGTGCAGTGGTGGTCAGAACAGTCGAGTGGTGGCGCCACAACCGGCGGCCGCACAACCTACCGACGTGCTCACGCCGGACAGAAAGTGCAGTGCCTTCGACATCCGCAAAATCAACGCTATCCTGCGGTCTGTCTTCTGCTGCGACTGTTGTGTGTGGGATGCAGGCAGGGTGGATCACGCAGCGCAGTCGTAGTGACGGGATGGCATGTGGCGCCAGCTGTGTTTTGTGATAACTTTGCACGTGAACACCGCGTGGGTAACCCTAGTGAATTTCGCAACCAGTAGCAAGAGTTTACATCGAACTGCTTATGTTGATATTAATTGATGAAACGCGAACTGTGAGATCGCATTTGCGTCGCAGTCCGATACTTGGTAAATTAAATTTTGTGATACGGTAGAGCTTTTCGTACTCTTCAGTTTTCATAATTTGTAGCGCAAAGCTACTGTTCAGGATGATTTATTACAGATGTGTTTTTTGAGACACCTTGGCCGATACATAAGGAATAAATGAAGTATTTTGTTGGTTACTGCAGCCTGAACTGAATTTATTGCTTGCAAAATCACCGACGTTCTAGCTGGGAGTACACAACCAAATGGTGCATTTAAATCCCCCTATTCCTCCCTTCTATGCATTCGCTAGGCTTCTTCGATTTAGTGCACCCCGAAACCAATCGGCAGCTACAATAATTCTAAAATGCCCCAAGAATTAGAAGAACGATTGACCACACGAAGGTTGTTGATTACCTGTTGAGCAGTGACCTGCATTTCTTTAATTATTATAAACGCAACATTATTTTAAGTCACCTAGCAACCTTTTTGAATAGTAAATTAATTGTTAGGCTTAATAGCAGTTAGGAAATAGCAATTGGGAAAGCGTGCCTGTCTCTGGCATGCTTAATTGCTGTTGATGGCCCGCCTGCAGTTGGAACGCTTAAAAACACAATGGCTGGCACCCTTAATTTGATCCCATAGCTCGGAAGCAATGAAAATCGCTGACACACACCTGGACAAGACTAAAGTTTTACTGCGTCGTTACGATCATGAGAGAACAAACAGCAGATTAATTTTATGGGTGGTCTGAAATGAAAGAACATACATATTTACGGGCAGAATGACCGCTGACGAGTGCGGAAGCTGAAAACAATAATTGCCAGGCCAGTACGTACTCACCTTTCCATGAGCTGCCCTTCCGCGGCTCACCCGTCCTTACTGGACCAAGAATGAAACGTCTCTCTCTCTCTCTCTCTCTCTCTCTCTCTCTCTCTCTCTCTCTCTCTCTCTCTCTCTCTCTCTCTCTCTCTCTCTCTCTCTCTCTCTCTCTCTCTCTCTCTCTCTCTCTCTCTCTCTCTCTCTCTCTCTGTCTCTCTTGTATATGTTTTTTTTTATATATTTGATTTTGTTAATTAAATCACTTCCATACCATTCCCTTCTTTCTTTGACCCCTCAACCACAAAAGCTGCGCTGGTGGTGCTGGTGTGGCGAAGATCCGATTAACTCTTTAGGGCTAAATGCAGTAAAGTTTGCAACCGGCAGAAAGGCTCCAGCGCTAATATATTTGGCTCCTGACATGCGCGATAACGTTGGAAACCAGTATACGATAGCGTGCGACTGGCGTCAGCAAAGGCGCTGTCTTCGTCCGGCGAACGAGGAAACAATGGCAGAGTTCCAGGTAGCGGACATCTATGCACGAAAAGATGTTGGACAAGGGGAGAGGGGAACCTCAAACGTTCCTGGTCTACAATAATTAACCAGTATACACAGGAATTGAAAGATTAAACGATCAATCAGGTAATAAAGAAGGGCGTGGAATATACTCAAACCCTATATATAGCCTTCATAGATTATGAGATAGCATTTGACTCGGTCGGAACCTCGGCAGTCATTCAAGCATTACGGAACCAGGGTGTACACGAGCATTACGTAAGAATACTAGAGGATATTTACAATTGGTCCACAGCTACCATCATCCTCCGTAAGGACAGCAGCATAATACCTATAAGGAAGGGCTTCAGACTGGGAGGCACAATCTCTCCAATGTTATTCACAGCATGTTTACAAGAAGTATTCAGAACATTGGATTGGGAACAGGTGGGAGTAAGGGTTAATGAAGAATAATTCAGTAACCTTAGATTTGCTGATGACGTTGCCTTGCTAAGTAACTCGAGGGACCAATTGCAAAGCACTAAATTAATGCTCGAAAGCCTTGTGAGAGGAGAGCGGTTTGGGATAGGTGGCGAGGCAATGAAAGTGGTAAGCTAATATATCTACTTAGGCCAAATTGTGATCCGAGATTGCAACCATGATGCAGAGATAATTAGAAGGATAAGAATGGGGAGGAGCATTCGGCAGGGATTCTCAGATAATGAATGGCAACCTACCATTGTCCCTTAAGAAGAAAGTGTATGACAGCTACATCTTACCGGTACTCACCTACGGGGCAGAAACTTGGAGGCTCACTAAGAGGGTTCAACTTAAATTGAGGAAGACTCTGATCACAATGGAACGGAATGTGATAGGTGTAACCTTAAGGTACAAGAAGAGAGCGGAGTGGGTCAGGGAACAAACGCGTGTTAAGGACATATTTTTAGAAATTAAGAAGAAGAAATGGACGTAGGCAGGGCATGCAATGCGAAGGCAAGGTAACCGCTGGTCGTTAAGTGTAACAGTGTGTACCCTAGAGAAGGCAAGCGTGGCAGGGGGCGGCAGAAAGTTAGATGTTCAGATGAGATCACGAATTTTGCGGGTATAAATTGGTCGCAGTTAGCACAGGACCGGGATATTTGGAGCTTAATCGGAGACGCCTTTGTCCTGCAGTGGGCGTAGATAGGCTGGTGATGATGATGATCTTTCAACTAAGGACAGTTAAGAGCGCTGTCTACAAATCATACGATGAAGAAGGACAACGCATTTTCATGTTGTCGCCGGCTGTTGAAGACGTAGTAACTACCCGAGTGTGCTTCTGGCAAAAAAAATCCAGCGGCTTCTATCAATGCCTTCCTCCCCGAAAAAGGTCTTGCTACAAAAACGTTTTCAAAGCAGAGGGAGTCGGGGTGGTAAGTGCATGTGAAGTAAAACCTTACACGTATAGAATGCTTTGTTCGGCGAGTTGGTTCATGGCTTCAAAAAAAAATTACAAAGAGCGCAATGGACGAGGACAGAGAAACACAGTAGAGTGGTCGAGCGCTCGTGCAGTATACTGTGTTTTTTTTGCTCTCGTCCTTTGCGCTCTTTTTCATTTTTTTCTTACGCATATAATCAAACGGTCCTCATCAGTGACCACGAGACGGCGGAAATGAGGTCTGCGAACAAGTACGGGTTCAGGCAAAACTCCAGCAGAGGTTACCTTTTCCGCCTCACCCTGAGCAACCATGGCAACGTAACACGTGTTCCATGAAGACAGAGTAGGTTGTGCAAGTTAGTATATTTGTATTTTTAAGTCAATGTAAACTTAAAGCAAACTTTATTTCTTCGATAGAAAAACCACCCCGGGCAACATTGTTGGAAAAGCAGCTTGACGAGACCCTGGGCCTTACAATCATAACAAAAAGTTACTACTTCAATTAATGAATTCCCTTTGTAGGTTGCAAGCAATTAACCAGCTCTACGATTTTTCTCTTTCTACGAGTCCGTGAGTTCCGTTGAAACTCATTATATTAAGGCCTAAAGAGCGTTAGGGAAGTTTCGTGGCACGCTCAACAGGCTAGCCTTTCTATTGGAACCTCCCGGCCGCACGGCAATGGGCCGAACTACATTCGTGACTACACTTATAACGACATGGAAAGCTTATCACGTATTCTATCACGTACGTGAACGCGAGTTTTTTTTAATTGTCCCGTCGGACAGAGCAATGGCCCAGTTAACGGCAACCATGCATACGCCGCCGGCGCACCGAGTTTCCGCCAGAATCACGAAACGAGCTGGCGGCTGCCACATTGAATGGCGAAGAGTGCACACATGACGGGAGCGAGGGACGGATTTGGAATTTTAAGCACTTAGACGGACAATGCTAAACTAGTGTTTTTCTTGCTTTTATTCTGTACGGACGCGTGCACAATCTGTGCGCAGTTATCAGCAAAACGAGGAACTCTCTGCACTTCTCAAAGCAGTTGCATGGAGATTGCATTCGACACTGACCAGGAACCAGGAAGCCAAACCAGTGTTTCTGCGAGCATTACATTACTCGTGCAAAGTGGCGCTTGCGCTAGCTTGCATAATTTTTCGGCAACCGTGTAATCATGCGCTTTGACAGGATACAAATAATTCCTTAACCTACATAGCAGAGAACGCCGTTGAAGGTGTGCTGCTACGTTTACGGTTTGTTTACTATTAACTAACTTTCGCGGCGATTGCGCGAAATAAGCAGCTCAAACAAAATTATAAATCACAAGTATAAGAACCAAAGAGCCGGTTGTTTCGCTGACAATAAGAAGTAAAGCGAAGGAAATCGGTTTGTTCGAAGAAACATTCCCGTCACGGCGTCACGGGTTTGATTCCGCACAGCCGTGTCAAGTTTCGTGCGTACATTTTGTTAATCATTTCACACTGCCCGACATGCTGTCACAAGCTAAAGCGTTCGAACCACAAAATTGCAAGTTTAAGGGGATTTCTCTTGACTTTTGAAGCATGCAAACTCCTTTGGGCGTCTAAATTCTTGTTAAATTCCTACTGCATTCTAGCAACAACAACATAAGCGACAGGATATCATGCGCTAGAGAAAATGACTCATTTTTCTCCCCCAACGTCGACAAACAAATTCTCTGCTCATGACTTCGCTACTTGTGGATTTTTATGGGCTGTACGTTGAGTCAAATGCAATGTCCGTTGCTGCCTTGGGAAGATGTTCACTCAGCCTGTTCCAGAAATATGCGTGTGCACGCGAAGTGTGTACGGGAGTAAGCTCCCCTCCAACTTCAGCATCGTCAAAAAACAAAGCAGCTGACAAAAAAAATATACATGAAGAATAATGTACGTTTTCAGTAAAACCATCATCCATTTCACAGCTATCGAAAAATGAACACATCGCAGTGATGAAGTACAGATCGGGAGCACGAATTCCCTATCTCTATTCTATTTCATAACACCAGGGTTCATGTAGGAAGCTGGAAAGAAGACTTTTTTCCCGTGTACGAGATTTCGGACCATGTCTAGGGCGCACTAATAATCCAGGATGATGTTGCAATCCAGGATGACGTAAAAACCGCATTGACCATTTAAAAACAAATTTGCATTGTACCAAGAATTTGCTGCGAAGCAAAACACAAGTGTGCCAAAAATGGCTCTTGATTCGGCACAATCAGCAATTTACACCCGCACGAAAAATACATTTGTCATCCCTCCGAAACTCACATGGTGGGTGATTCCACGAGGAACGAGTATGCGTCCACACGTAATTTTTATGTTTTGCCTTATTTTATGAGTTATTCGCAAGCACGAAAATAGCCTAAAGGAGCCATGAAGACAAAACACGACTTTCGTTCATTCGAAAGTTTGCCTTGTTAGAATAATACTGAGACCACTATTAACATAAACTTCGCTCAAATAGGCTTCACAATTAGGAAAAACAGCAATGGCTATGCGACTCACTTGCTCATTTCCCGCAACAGAACCTATGATGTCATACCAGACAGCTCTGCGATTGGCGGAGAAGGAAAAAACAAATGCAAGTTATGCAGGGCTTATAATCTTCCTTCGCGAGATATTTTCGCTTAAATGTAAAGCATATATTCATTTTATAGAAGTAAGAATGGTGGGGTAAGCGTGGAAGCTACGAAAGTACACGTAAACATTGAAGTACCAGAGCATGCTGTTGTTGGTACTGCGCCCACTTGGCTTGTCATAGCTGCACAGCAGTATGGCGCTTTTGAGTTCTCTGACACGACAAAGGAAAATTAGCGTGACATTGTCTTACGCGACCCTGTTTGCCGAGTGTACCCCATGTTTCACAACACGAGTATTTTCTACCGTAACGAAAACAAGCCAGGCGCAAACGTCAGGTGCGGTATGGTAGCGCCATCTGAGAGGACTGACGGTAAACAAGGCACTGTAGTTCGCTGGATGCCTTGTTCCGCGTTCGCGTTCACTCCAAGGCCTGCTTTTTTGACGTCATCGTAGACGACCTCACGAAACGCAGGATTTGGCGGGAGATTAAAAATTTGAACATAAATTGATTAATTTCTTAGTGAACAAACTATCGTTTGCAGCCGGAAAAGCGCTGTGGGCAATATAAAACACCAAATCTTTCGAATAAAACAAACGTGTACTTTGTCCTCATGGCTCCTTTCAAACTACAATTCGTTTTCCCTAGCATGCGTACTTTGCGAGAAAAAAATTTGCAAAGGTGGCGCGGATGATACGCAATTTTCGGCGGCTGCAGTTTTTTTTTCAAATTTGAGGCTTTACGCATGGCAGAGATTTATCGTTCTGACTAAAATTTTCTTTAAAATAACTACACTGAAATTGCACACAAGCCCCAAAAAATCAGAAAGAAATTGTGAAATCGTGCCAGACGCCGTATTTTCGCTAACTGTGACCCATCTATCTCCGTATCTGTAATTGTGAACAACTTGTCAGTGAGACGTAATGTCGAAAAGATATGTGCAAACATACCTCTAAAATATCGCTTGTTTAAAAAAATATAAATATAGATCTGCTGTGCTTTTTCAAAAAATGCGTAACTTCAAAAATCAAAATAACAAATTTCCGGTCTCGGTACCTTTAAAAATCGGCGAAAAGAGACTCCTCAAGAGGTTCAATAATACTACTGAAAAAAATGTTGCGTCAATTTTTTTCTACGAAGTTCTAAGCGGCTGAAATCACGCATTCGGGACGCGTTGTAAGAAATCACCCGGCCAACAGCAACGGAAAAAACTCCCACCTCCCCTCGCGGGAACCCCTGTGTAGATGCGACGCATAGGCGGAGCGGCGAAGGGACCGCGTTTTATAGCGCGCATAACGTTGAGGGGAGTGCGTAAGCCGGTCCCAGTCGATGACGACGTTGGCGTACTTGTAAAGCGGCATGGACTCTAGGTGTTTGAGCCAAGCGTGGATGTTGCTTCGCCGGAGAACGGCACACCGGTTATATGCGCAGCGCGCCCGAAGGAGAGGAAACCGCGGAAGAGAGAGTACTGCACATGCGCCGGCCCCAGCGCGTCTGCCGCGGCTATGACGCAACGTGCCGCGGCTATGACGCAACACAATCCAACACAATCCACTTTAATCCAATCCAATCCAAATCCAATCCAACCGAATCCAAGCCAAGCCAATCCAATCCAATCCAATCAAATCAAATCCAATCCGATCCAATGCCCCTCGTGAGAGAGTGTTCGTTATCGGAGAGGAGAGGGGGTGAGCGGCGGAGAGCGCAGCTCGCGCGGCGAGGAGAATGGCAGAGGGGTGGACAACGCCGACAACAACGACGACGACGCCGGAGGGACAAGGCGAGTGAATCAGATGCTCTGCATCTAAAAGAAGAACAGACAGCGAGGCTCCCCGGGAATGCCGAAACCCGAGACGCACCACGGAGCGCCGGCGGGGCCCGACCCAGCCCGAGAGAGAGAGCTTCCCCCTCACCCGTGAAGAGAAGTTTTGCGGGGACTCTGCATTGTGACTTCGCCGAAAGAAGACGTGCTGTTTCTGTACGAGTGAAAGTAATACAGTTTTTCCATTATATTTAACCCCCTACTCTCGTGTCGACCTCATTGTTTTTATGTAATTCAGTTTTTTGAGAAACAGATAACATAATGGTGCCGAAACCCGGGAGTAAGGGCTAAAGTTGAGGTAAACAAAGGTCGAGAGTAGGGATAAAGACAAAGGCGATGGAGAAGCTGAAAGTGAAGCGACGCACTCGACGACGACAGAACACCGTCATCATCAACGAGGCGACAACGGCGCTGCAAGACGCAGGTGTGGAACAATTAAGTGCCATTTTGCAACGATTGGAGGTAAACAACGGCGAACTTCGGAAAATCAACGAAGCTATCGAGGATGGCCTGCCAGAGGACACCTTCGAGGAAGAGTACGTGGAGACAATCGAGTACGACGATCGCGCAAATCAAGCCATCGGCCTCCTCAAAGCGAAGATCGCGGCACTGCAGGCGAGTAACACCGCAAACAGCGTCACAACATCACAGCCTCAGCCGCCTGCCCAGCCTCGACAACAAGGACTGAAGCTGCCCAAGCTGCGCTTGGAACCTTTCAACGGTGAGCTGTCAGCATGGGGAGCCTTTTGGGAATGTTTCCAAAAGACAGTGCACGACAACAAAGAGCTCTCAAAGGCAGAGAAGTTTCAATACTTAAGATCGCTGCTGACGGGAACATCCATGACAGCAGTAAGAGGGCTTCAGGCGACAGAGGCATGCTATGAAGATGCTGTAGAGATACTGAAGCGAAGATTTGGCAACAAAGAAAAAATCGAACAAGAACATTTGGCCCAATTGAGAACTCTTCCCAGCGTAGCTTCGTCCGAGGACGTACGCGGGCTGCGCCGACTGTATGATCACGTGCAAGCCCACATTCGTGGACTAAAAGGACTTGGCATGAGCATGTCTTCATACTCGGCAATGCTTAGCGGCGTCCTACTTTCAGAGCTCCCAAAAGAAATGGTCGTAGACTTCCATAGGGAATTGAGCCGAACCAACATAGCCGAACCTCCCACCCTTCAGTCGCCACCAGAGTCGGCCGCCTCTTCGGCGTCGGGCGCAGACAGCAGGCTGTCGGAAATACTTGACTTTCTTCTCGTCGAGATAGAAAGCAGGGAAAGATGCACCGAAGGCGCCCGTGCCACAAAGCCCCCCAAAGTTCCACACGGCGGTGCGAAAAGTAAACAGCAACGCGCGCCGAGCGCCGCGGTACTTAACACGCAGGCCGAGCAGGCGAGGAGGTGTTTCTTCTGCGCCTCGACGAAACACGAGACCCAGTCCTGCCCGTCTCCCCTCCCGCCGGAAGAAAAGACGAAGAAACTGGCCAAAGCAGGGCGCTGCTTTCGTTGTACATCGTGGGGGCACCAGTCGAAAAGATGTAAAAGTAAAGTTAGGTGCCTTCACTGCAGCAGACGCCATGCCTCTTCGGTGTGCAACCCCGACTGGGGGAAAGCGGGTAGGGACCTTCAGGAGGAAACTGCTCCGAAAGAAGTCGCCACAACCAACGTACATGCAGCCGCTAATAGAGAAACTAACGATGAAATGGCTCTGCAGACGTTCCGCAGCTGGGCCGTCGGAGAAAAGAAATGCGGCTACATCCGTGGTGTACTGGACGGCGGAAGCCAAAAGACCTTCATTCGGGAAGACGTTTCTAAAACTCAACCTGCGGGTTTTAGGACGGAAGGACTACCACCTAAACACCTTTGGGATGACAGCTGCAAAGACTGAAAGTTTCCGCATTGTAGAACTTCGCTTAAGGAGCCAGTACAGCGACACCGAAACGATAATAGAGGCCGTGGAGGTACCCTTCATTTGCAAAGACGTTGTACCGGTTCCTGTTGACCATGCGTTCGTGCAGGAAATTGAGGTAAAGGGAGGACCTATCGCCGACAAGCTAATCTACCCAGGAATGCCAGCTGTACAAGGAATCGCACTTCTGATTGGAGCCGATCATCTATGGAAATTTCTATCAGGTCAAGTCCTGCGCTCCACAGAGAACAACGGCTTGGCAGCTATAGAGACAAAGTTTGGATGGACATTCCAGGGTCCCCTCAGCATAGACAGCTCTCTGACAATGGCGACAAACGTCTGCATTTTAAAGATTGGTTTGGAAAGCGACATCAAACAACAAGCAATTTTGGAAAAATTTTGGGAGCTGGACGCTATTGGAGTCACCAATGAAGAGGGCATGAAACAAGAAGAGAGCTCGTTCACCCTTGCAAGCATCGAAAGAAAGGGAGACCGCTATGAAGTGTCCCTGCCGTGGAAGGAACCTGCTACCGAACTGGGAGACAACAAAGACATGGCTGTGAAACGGCTAAAGAGTCTCACAAAGAGGTTGTGTAGCAGCAAAGAACTTGCGGAAGAATACGACACCGCCATCAGATCCTACATGAACGAAGGGCATGCGGAAAGAGTGGAAAACGAAACAGCTTCTGGGCATGTATACTACATGCCTCACCAACCGGTCATTCGAACGCAGTCAAAAACAACGAAACTTCGCGTAGTGTTCGACGCTTCTTCCCATGCACCGGAAAAGTCGTCATTAAATGAGCACCTGGAAAAAGGACCAAAGCTTATCAGCGACATGGTACGCATTCTTCTGCGCTTTCGCTTGCACCCCGTCGCTCTCGTCGCGGATATAGAGAAAGCCTTCCTGCAGATCATCGTGCGACCACAGGACAGGGATGCCCTAAGGTTTCTGTGGTACAGCGAAGCACCCCTTAACCCGGACGCCCTTCCGGATGTCGAAGAATGGAGAATGCAAAGAGTACCATTTGGAACTACGGCGAGTCCGTACTTGCTAAACGCGGTCCTCCTTCGCCATTTGGAAAACCAGGGCGTCGGACTTCAGGAAACTGCGGCTGTGCTCAGGGACTCCTTTTACGTCGACGACTTGGTCACGGGAGCTAGCACTGCGGACGAGGCATTAAAGATAGCTGCAGAAGCGCAAAAGATAATGACTGATGCAGGAATGCACCTGAGAAAATGGTCATCCAATTCAGAGAAAGTCAGGATGGCACTCAGCGATCAAAGAAGTAGCGTTCCGGAAGAGCCGCAAAAAATGCTGAGCCTTTTGTGGACGCCCTCCACCGACGAGATGTCCATTTCAACGGCTGCCGTTCTAATCAGCGTATGCACTGGAGTCAGCACTAAACGCGCGGTGCTACAGGCTTCAGCGAGGATCTTTGACCCTTTGGGGTTGGCGGCGCCCTTTGTGATACGAGCCAAAGTGCTTTTTCAGCGCCTATGGGAGAGAGGAGTTGGCTGGGATGAGCAACTGCCAGACGATCTCGAAGTGGAATGGCAAAGCTGGTGCTCAGATCTCACCAACCTCAAACAGCTCTCTTTCCCACGTTGCACACTGCCTAACGGCGAAGCAACTTGGCAGCTGCACATATTTTGTGATGCAAGCCCGAAAGCTTACGGCGCCTGTGCGTACCTACGGACGCAAGTTGACAATGAAGTGGCTGACGCCAACCTTATCTTCGCGAAGTCCCGAGTAGCGCCGTTGAAAGCGATGTCGCTGCCTCGGTTAGAGCTGATGGCTGCCCTGATCGGAGCACGAATAGCTAAATACCTGCATACTGCCCTGAATCAAACGATGGCAGTGCATTTCTGGTCCGACTCCACGATCACCCTCTGTTGGGTCAAAAGCACGGCCAAGCAATGGAAGCCATTTGTTGCAAATAGGGTGACAGAGGTACAGAGCTTAAGCAGCCCAGAAAGTTGGAGGCATTGCCCGGGCACCGATAACCCCGCTGATTGCCTGACGCGCGGGATGACGGCTGAATCCCTCAGAGTGCACGCACTTTGGTGGAAAGGACCAAGTTGGCTGCAACAGAATTCTCAATTCTGGCCAGCAAAAGAAGGCGACAGTACGCGTCACAGCAACGAAGTAGACGACGAAAAGCGGAAGCACACAACCCAGCTTCTTACAGGGGCTACCTATACGACCCCTTTGCTACAAGCAGAAAAGTTTAGCAGTTACACACGTTTGATAAGAGTGACTGCGTGGGTCTTGCGGTTTGTGAGAAACTGCCGCCAACGACGCGAGGGTGCTCCAATGTATCTCACAGTCGACGAAATTCAAGAGGCCAGTAACACCTGGATTCGACATGCTCAATGCAATGACTACGAGCATGAGATTGGAGCAATTTCTCGGGGACAAAGCCTGCCGGTAGACTCGCCTATTGCACAGTTTCAGCCTTTTCTTGATGAGCAAGGATTGCTGCGTGTGAAAGGTCGTCTTCAGTTTTCAAAGGTGTCGGAAGATGTAAAGCACCCGATCCTTCTTCCGAAAGATCACGTGATAACCAGACTTATAGTGAGCGCTGCTCATCTGCGAACCCTTCACGGAGGTGTCCTGAACACGATGACAGAACTGCGCGAAATTTTCTGGATCCCGTGCTGTCGGCAGCTGGTAAAGAAAGTTATCGCACGATGCTCTGTGTGTGCCAAGCACAGACTCAAACCGGCTGCTGCTCCAACGGCACCCCTTCCCAGTGAGAGAGTGAATCGCAGCGAGGCCTTTCAAGTTGTAGGCATCGACTTCGCGGGCCCTCTCCTCATCAAGACTAAAACTTCCAGCGAAAAGAGCTACATCGCCCTATTCACGTGCGCAACGACGAGAGCGGTTCACTTGGAGTTGGTTTCCAGCCTTACGACTGAATGTTTTCTGCTGGCCCTTCGACGCTTTGTAGCACGCAGGGGTCTGCCGGAAACTATTTACAGCGATAACGCCTTGACGTTCAAAAGGGCATCGAAGGACGTGCAAAGTCTCTGGAAAATTCTTCGCAGCCGTGACGCTCAAGACTACTGCAGCACTCAGCGCATAACGTGGAAGTTCATCATAGAGAAGGCTGCCTGGTGGGGTGGCTGGTGGGAGCGAATGGTCAGGTCCGTAAAAGTGTCCCTGCGGAAAATTCTCGGACGTCAAAGCCTGTCCTTTGAGGAGCTAACCACGGTTCTTGCCGATGTGGAAGCAACCATCAACTCGCGCCCACTTACCTACGCCCTAGAGGAGCCAGGGGAGGTATCAGTGCTTACACCATCTCATCTGTTGACGGGAAAAAGACTGATAGCATTGCCTGACTCCAGGCAAACCTCGGTTCCTTCATCTACAGCAGCGGACATCAACCGGAGCTGGAAATACCGAAGGTCGCTTGTCAACTCCTTTTGGAACCGATGGCAGAAGGAATACCTGCTACAGTTGCGGTCGGCGCACCTGATACCCTCACGGCAAGATAACTTCCTTTCGGTGGATGACATTGTGATTGTGCACGATGACCACGCAAAGCCACACATGTGGAAAACAGGAAGAATTGTTCAAGTTTTCAAGGGACGTGACGGAGCAGTGCGGTCTTGTGCTGTAAAGTTGTCAACTGGGACCACTCTGAGACGTCCCGTGCAGCTTCTATACCCTTTAGAAACGCAAGTAAAATGAGCGATGCTCATTTGGGGGGGAGGATGTAAGAAATCACCCGGCCAACAGCAACGGAAAAGAAGAACAGACAGCGAGGCTCCCCGGGAATGCCGAAACCCGAGACGCACCACGGAGCGCCGGCGGGGCCCGACCCAGCCCGAGAGAGAGAGCTTCCCCCTCACCCGTGAAGAGAAGTTTTGCGGGGACTCTGCATTGTGACTTCGCCGAAAGAAGACGTGTTGTTTCTGTACGAGTGAAAGTAATACAGTTTTTCCATTATATTTAACCCCCTACTCTCGTGTCGACCTCATTGTTTTTATGTAATTCAGTTTTTTGAGAAACAGATAACACGCGTCTCTGCGCCGTGAGATTCACTACTGCCGCGGCTTTTCTGGCTTCGCGCTTTGATAAAAAAGTTGTCTATTCGCATTCAGCGGCCTCACCACGGATGTCTCAACCGTTGACGTCCTTATAAACATAAATGCACGTTTTCAATCTTTTATAATTGCGACGTTTCACTGAAGAGGCGCTAACACAGCTACGCCTGTGGCGAAGACGCGCCAAGAAGAGCGCTTTCGCGAGTGTTATGTCTATTTTAGCAAAACCAGAAATAAGGGTAATCAAACATAGAGTTCTCTTAGTGCTTCAACTGTAGTAACTGACCCAGTGCCGACCACCTGTTAAAAAGGGGGCACTTGCTTAATAATAGAGCACTTGTTTAAATCATGAAAAAAATGCACTTGATTTTGATGCTAGTAAAATAGGGATATTTACCAGGACACACCTTCAGCGTGGCAAATCCTGCTGTGCAATTTAGTTATAACAGAGTTCCTGTCAAGGCACGAGCGAACTGACAAACATAGTCGTCGGCGAGAGCTTTTTGGCACGATTAAAGTGAAATAGCGCGGACGCCTATTAATTTGGTTGATGACTGGGCTGAGATTCAAAAACCACCCCTTTTCTATTTACGGCTCTCAGAAGAAATTATGATAACCACACAATTATAGTGCAATGCTTGTAACATTTTTGTTACAAGTTGAACTTTCGCACGTTCAAACACAGCTCAGCAAATTTCGAGTAAGGGGCATACGAAAGGTCCCCCTTGCTGCAGCACTATGTAACCGGGAAATAGACAGGGCTGTATCATAAAGACTACAAAACAAATTTTAGACAGCTTTTCATATCAGGTACTTTATTATAACTGACTTTTTACCTACCCTCACGATAAGTTCGCACTCTAGCGGCTTCTCCGAGGGCCGGCGCGTAACGTGGTTGTCATGCGCACAAGCTCGCTCGCTATCTTATTGGTTGTTTCAATATTCGGTTTATCTGTACCCTCCGTGAGGACAGATGCTATTGCTTTGTTGGAGCGCGCCCAACTTGCATCGCCTGCACCTGTCGAGGGGAGGCAGTGAGTTTTTCACTATAGCTACCATTGGGAGATCAATGCACCCCGTTTGTTGCACCCGCCCGGCACTGGTTCAGTTACGGCAGTCGTAACGCCAAGAAAACGCTTTGTTTTGTTACCCTGATCTTTGGTTTTTGCTAAAAAAGAAGTTACGCCCGCAAAGGCGCTCTTTTTGGTTAGTCCCCGCCACCGGCGTAGCAGTGCTAGCGCCTATTCGATGAAGCAAAGGCAATTATAAAAGATTAAAAACGTAGATTTCTCTTGAGAAGTACTTCAATGCCGAGGCCACAGAGGGCGAACAGACACTTTTTTTATCAAAGCGCGAAGCCAGAAATGCAGCGGGAGCAGCGGATCACACGGCTTGGCGACGCGTCTCGAAAGCGTGATTTCAGGCGCCTATAACTTCGGCACAAATAAAATAATGCAACATGTTTTTCAGCAGTATTGTTGGCCCTCTAAAAGGGGCCATGCAGACAAAGCGCAAGTACTGTTCATTCGAAATATTGCCTTGTTAGAATCATGCTGACACCACTTCTAGCGTATATACCTCGCGCAAATAAGCTACATAATTAGAAAAAAAAAAGGAATGGCCATGCGACCTAATACGTGATTTTCCGCAAGAGAAACTATGATGTCATAAGCCCTGCTGTGCGATTGGCTGAGGCCGGCAAAAGGAAACGAAAATGAGGCAGGGCTTATAAGCTTGCCGAACGAGCTATTTGCGCCTAAATGTATATGGCACAGTCTTTTTATAATAGACTGTTTTATAATATAATTATAATATAATAATGGTGGGGTGAACAATGGGTTACGAACGAACACGTAAACACCGAAGCAGTTAGTGCGGCACTTTGCAGGCTTACCGCTAACGCAGCTGTCGGGCTCCCTGTAATTGTATGAAACAACACTGACCAACTGACACAAGCGGCACAGTCGCTGACGTCACCATGTTTGTCGAGTCATAGCTAAGTTATAGGAAACGATTAGCATGAACCGTAATAAAGATACGGCAAGTGGAAAATTCCGGCCAGATGCAAAGTGCGAACACTGGCACTGATGATGATGATGATTAGTGGCTCTCCCTTTGAATCGTGGCGTCGGTTGTGAGCAACCGACTTGCCTGTTTTATTACGCTTACTTGCCCTACTCCCAGCCAACCTAATAGATTTGCTTCCTCACTCCCATCTCACCGTCTTCCCTGTTTTAAACTCATCGCTCCCACCCCCCTTTTTTCTCCCCTCGCTGTTCTAAATTCTCACCCGTATGATTCTCACCCATCCCTTCCCTACTGTTCCTCCACCACCACTCCAGTCGCCTCTTCGTCACCTCTATGGCCTTGAAGTTGAGGTTCCCCCTCTCCCCAAATCCCAAAGCTTCCGCCAGCGTAATTTCCCCCTCACCCCGCGGTGGACGTATCTCTTTGCAGCTCCTGACAATATAGTCTATAGTTTCTCGATCACTGCCGCAGCATGCACATGTTTCATCCGGCTGCCTGTAGCTACCCGTGTATGCCCGGGTTCTCAGGCACCCCGCCCGTGCCGCGAAGAGCAATGCACAGCCTCTCGTATTGCCAGAGAATCCTTCCTTCGTAATTTCCTGTTTCTCTGTCCTATAAGTCTCCAGGGTTTTTTTCGCTTCCATTCTCTGAGGGCACTTTGTCGTCTCTGCTGCCTTTACCTGGTTTTTAACTGTTGTGTAAACCCCACTTTCCCCTACCGATTTTTCGTACCGCTTGGTCAGCTGTCTGGTCCTCCGTCTCCACCGCGTGTCCACGCTCCTCATATACAGGTACTTAAACACCCTCGCGGCCCATTTTTCGTCCTCCATGTCACCAAAACGCTCCTCAGATTTTATCTTGCTCTGCGCCTCCCTCGCCTCGAAAGACGACCAGCCCATATCCCACTGTACCGCTTCATTTGTAGTTTTGCTGTGGGTCCCTAGGGCCATTCTGCCTACCGCCCTCTAATTTACCTCCAAGCCCGCATAGGTCTCTGGTTTCATGCACAGAACCGAGTTGGCGAAAGTTAATCCTGGTGCCATGCCCCCTTACCACCTCATATTTGCTGTATCCCCAGAGGGCTCTATGCTTCAGAGGGCGGTAAAGTGGAAGTGGGCGGTTAACTACGGCAGTATTGCAGCGCCTTCTATGAAAGTGGGCGGTAAACAAATAATCAAACGGGCGCCTATGGGATGGGAGAAGCCCTGGTCTGCAGGCTATATTTAGTTTGAAGGCCCTGCTCTTAATCCGTCGTTGTCGACGTCACGAAAACACACGAGTTAGTGGAAGCATTGAAATTTTGACCTAAAATATTTAACGTCTAAATGAATACAGCATCGTTTTCTGCCGAACATGCGCTGAGGTCCCTGTAAACACTGTCTTTCGAATAAAACAAACTTGTATTTTGTCTGCATGGCCCCTTTAAGGAGTCTCTTCCCCAATTCTGAAAGAAATCGAGAACGGTATTTTTTATTTTTATTTTTAAATTTGCGCCTTCTTAGATAAAGCACAAACTTTTTTTGTCAATCTTTTTTGCGTATTATAATTTTTCTAGACAAGTGATATTTTAGATATATCTTTACAAATATCTAGTCGCATTATCTATCACTGACAAGTTGGTCGCAATTACAGATAAGTAGATAGGGGGCATGAAAGGTATCCATAATCCTGCACCTGGAGCGATTTCACAATTTTTTCTGATTATTTTGTTCACGTCAGAACGCAAAATTTCTTGTGAGATGTTTGTCATTTTGGTGTAGGTTTTGTTTTAAAGCACATTTTAGACAGAGCGATGAAACCTTGCCGTGCACAAAGCCGAAAGTTGGAAAAAACTGCAGCCTAGCAGCCGCTGGATATTGCGCGTCAACCTCGCCACCTTATCAAGTTTCTTTCTCGCAAAGTACGCAGGCTAGAGGAAAATGAATTGCAGTTTTAAGCTTTTCTCTGGCTTGCGCATAACTCTTAAATATATGAAAAAAAACCCCCAAAAATACGCGTGTACACGCATGTTCTTTCTGTCGCGGAATCACCTTGGTTCCGATGCCGAGGTGCGTAGCGCCATCTCAAGGATAGAACGCCTACCTATTCAGACTGCAGTTGCTCACTCCGGTGAAAGGCGGCAATGCAGTCCAGAGGGACTTCAGGCACTTGACGTCCTGTGATTGGAATCGTGGTTGCTACCCCGGGTTGCTACGGTTGGCGCGCACGCGGTCTACCATCTAGTGAGATGTTTTGCTATAGGTACCGCTTCGGGAAAGTATCTGAAAAGTAATCCCATCGAGGAAAGAGCACATTATTGCAGAATTAGCAGAACAAAATTCAGGGGCAATAAAAAACGAAAAAGTGAAGGAGTTCCAGTTGATTCTTTTTTCGCATTTTAGCCCAATATTACCGTTTAGTACGACTTCCGTTTTTCCTGGCATTGCACCGGCAAGATTCTTGTATGGAAGAGTGAGCGCGACAAAGCAGTGGTCATTCGTTCGGCGGCTGACCTCGACAGGCTGACTATGACTTGACGTGGCAGTGTACCTGCTATTTCTTTTCGCTTTTACTTCGTCATGCTTCCTGCAAGTGCGCCAGGTAGATGTTACAACCCTTAAAAACAGATATGTTACTAGTGCCGAAAAAAGCTTCAGTTGTGTTCAGTTGAACCTCAGATCAGGTAGAAATAAGCAAGATAAACTCGATGATTTTTTTAGTGACACGCAAGTATGGTTTCATGTTATAATGTTTTCATCAACGTGGTTTGCTTAGCAAGAGGACGTGTTTTCATCTCCGAGGTACAATTCATGCTATGTGAATCTTGCAGACAAGAGAGGTGGTGGCGTAGAAATGCTAATTTCAAACTCAATGGATTCTGAAGTGATACCTGAATTTTGCAGTATCACTACTCTCTATGAATCACTTGTTGTTAGATGTGGCAATTCATTTTTTGGTGTGTGTTGCCAAGCTCCTTCATGTAAGCAACGTGTTTTATCCTTCTCGGACTTGCGTATGTTAATGAAATAAAATACACAGTTATACTTGGAAGTGATTTCGATATCGATATGTCAGCCAACAGCAGTACCAAATTGGACCTCGAATCGTTGTTAAACAGTCATGCCTGTCAAAACGGCGACTCACTCTGCCATCAGCAACACTTTTAAACCAATTTATAACCAATTTAAATCACTCTCTTCTTGAAGCTGGCACTCTAATTCATGACATTAATGACCACCTGCCTATATTTATGATTATGAGTCAATTCATCATCACACCTAACGACTGTGTTCGGAATTTTCTTACAGATTCATTACTTCTCAAACACTACAAGCTTTTAGAGACTTGGAGTGAAGCAAATTAGAACGATGTATTCGCAGCGGGTGATTCAAACTCAGCATATGACTTATCTATGAAAAAGATAACTGAACTATACTTCAAGTGTTTCCCTGTCAAGAGGTTTCAAACATGCAAACAAAGTCGGAAACCCTGGATTAATAAAGAATTACACAAGCTTATTAGAAAACGGGACCAGTTGTATAAAGCATTTATAGTGAGTAAATCCCCCGAAGCCCTCAAAGAATTTAAAGAGTATAGGGATTTTGTCAATAAACACCTCCGTGATGTAAAAAGGCAACATTTGGCAAACAAATTTACCTCAACACAAGGGCACACAGAAAAGGTTTGGAAGGTACTTACAACAGTATTTAGCAATGCGTCAGATACTGTAACCGAAATCGTTAATAATGGTGTCGAACTTCAGGAACATGTCTTACAGCCAATGCATTTAACCACTTACTTGTTTGAGTTGGTGACAGTACCACCACCCGCTGCGATAATGATATATGACGGACCGAAGAACCCCAACTTTTTTTTTTGAGCCAGTGTCTGAGAATGACTTTGTAGCTGCATTCCTAACCCTCAGCAATACTCGACCCTTGGACGCTGACAATATTGAAATGAAACCTGTGAAATTCGTCATTGATATAATATACGCGTGCCTTACCTTTATGTTTAATGTGTTTGGCAACAGGTTTTTTTCCCAGTGCAGAAAGCCGCAGTAACTTCTGTGTATAAAAAAATGGAATAGAAATGAAATGTCTAGCTACCGTCCCGTATCAGTCTTGCCAGTGTTTTCAAAAGGCTTAGAAAATATAATTTTGACACGCCTAACCTCTTTTACTATCCGCTTCAACCTGCACCGTATGGCTTCCGTTGGAACAAGTCTACAGAACTTGCGCTACTCACCCAGAAGGAATTACTTCTAGACAATTTTGAACTAGAAAATATGGTACTTGGGCTGTGCCTAGATTTCTCAAAAGCCTTTGACCTCATTATTCGAAACTTATGCTTCAAGAACTGGGTTATTATGGCATAAGGGGAATTGCGCACAAGTTGATTAGTACGTACTTGCAATACCGCACTCAATTTGTTGTCATCGAAGCGAAACGTTCGCCATTCCAACCCATCAAAACCGGTGCCCCGCTGGAAAGCATCTTATAGGACAGTTTTTATTTACACTTCATGTCAATGAGGTTGTCCGAATCGATGAAACAGTCCATTTATAGTATAATGCTGATGATACTAGTTTATTCTTTTCAGGCAAGTCCTGCCTTGATTTAGGCAGTAGATCGAATCGTATGCTGACTGAAATTAATTCGTTGGCCCTAATACACTGGCTAAAACTAAACATTAATGAAACGAAGGCTGTTTTATTTCACCCCCCCCCTCCCCCCCACGCACACACCCGTTGAGTTACCGAAAATTTAGTTAAGGAACACTGAAATTGAAATAGTGGAAAGCTTTAAATCGCTTTTGGGTATTTCTCAGAAAATATGACATGGAATGATCACGTGAACTATATTGTTATTAAACTATCTAGGACAGTTGGTATCATGCGTCGCCACGGCCAGTATTTGCCTACTTCGGTTAATATACTCATACATAACGCCCTATTTTCTTCTCTGTTATATATATTGCGTTCCTCGTATGGTAAACAACAACGCCTGTAGACACTAGTACGCTCACCATGTGGCAGAAAAGAGCTTTGCGTCTAGCTTGTAAAGTGCCTTATCACAGCCGCACCACTGACGTATTTAGGAAGTATCACATAATTCAGGTTCCATCAATGTATGAAAATAAATTATGTCATTCGCATAAACTAGGTTTATTGAAAAATAATGGTGCCGTAACCAGCCTAGCATATCTAAAGAAAAACATACCCTCTTATAATGTGCGCCGTCCTGAAGTGTGGCATGTGGCTAAATGCCGAAAAAAGTATGGAAAACAAATGTTAAATTTTCAATTACCTACAGTTTTAAACCGTATAGTAAACGCCACAAACATGGACGTCTCCTACATAGAAGTAAAAGAACTCCGCCTAATGTTTGTATAATAAATGTGCTGTGGAGACTTGTGCGTGTGTCTTCATTTATAAGTGTTCAAGTCAAAATTCAAAATTTCAATGTGTTTCCCTAAGAACGCTTTCATCGCTTAGCCGCATGCTTTATATACCGCCCCGTGTTCCACGGGGTCAGGGCCTCTCAAGCTGTTTCCAGACCTTTAATCTATCCTTCTCGCAATATTTTATTGTTGCGGAATAAATTTCAATTTCAATTTCAATATTTAAGTTGCTTAAAGGTTGCTCCTCTAGTGCAGGTGTTTTTTTTTTCATTAGCCACATAGTCTGGATGTGCGTGGAATGGATAGAGCAGAAAGCTGTCTTACGAGTCCCGGTGTGCAAGGAGTGCAAAAACGCTTGATTAAGCACTGTGCTTTAGTGTTTATTGGCGGCTATTTACTTGAAAGCAGCTTTTGTGGCACCAGAAATGTAAAAGTTGTCCAGTGTAAATGTTGTCCTGTGCACTGGCATCAGCATAAGCTGCCCTCTCACTGTTTTTGAAATTATAGGGGCAATTACTTCTTCTCAGTAAGCTTGCAAAATAGAAAATGTCGCATTTGATTATCCTTACCTGTTAGGAGCAATAAAAAGCCATGGATTACTGTAACGGCCAATCCCCTAATATTAGAGGATCTATAGAATATCCCCCTTCTCCGCCTTCATGAAAGTTGAATTTTAAACGGCGCGAGCCTGATTTTCTGTGTCTGTTAAATAAACTTCTCATTACGCCACCTTGACCGCGGCCATATGTATGCCTTAAAGTTTGTCGTAAACAGTATCCCCAACTAAAGCGCAACGGGAGGCCATCACACGTTTGCATGTGTTCGACTCGTTGTTTTGTGGCGCTTCATAGAGACCCTGCAACACTTTCTTCAACTTTTTTCTTGAACGTAAACGCTTTCACAACGTACTCAACATACGCATGAAGTGCTTAGAATAGGGGGTCACAAAGTACTCCAGCCAAAAATTACTTCTCTACGCCCACCAGATAATTTGAAAACCTGATCAAAGGATTTTTCTCTTTCCCGAGCCTTGGCGTTCTTTGAGCGCTCGAATTACGTCATTAAAGCAATGTAGCTGCTATTGGCGGGTTCCTTTCAGTTGTAGCAAACACCCCCCCCCCCCCCCACACACACACACACACCACATTCGACAGCCACTTAAGGATCAATCCACAAAGGAACAGAAACTGAAGGCTGATAATTCTCCTGTGACGAGCAAATCAGGCAGTGCCGATCTGTGCTCGTGATAACTATAGCTCTGAAGTATGCCGTGAATTTTTGTTTACGGCGGCACCTGCAGCGTAGCCGATTTCGCTAATATCCGACCTTTTTAGTTGACTGTTGTGTTTGTAGCAAACAGTCTCAATACGCCTTTGCGTTCACCCTCTTGCACCTGTTGGCTATGCTTTTATCCCGAGGCGAAACAATCCGTGAAATAGAAACTGAAACAGATTCCTCATACACTGAGAACAGTGCGGAATTAATAAGCGTTCCAAACTAGCAAACAAACAAGCAATGCTTGCCACGCAGTCTATTTGTAAATGGTTACTAGCTCATGTTTGTGTATCAACGTACCAAACTAATAAACAAGAAAACAAAGCGTACCATCGGTGGTGAGGAAGCCATTTAAAATGTTCACAAACTCAGGCCAGTGTCTCTTTAGAAACACATGCAAAGCAGGAGTCGCTAGCCATATTTATTCATAGTTTAGTTGCCCCCGCCTTATTCTTTTTTTTTTTCAGAAAAAGTCACGCGCCGCCATATCCTGTTTCACCCTTCGCGATTAATGACGTCCCAAAATAAAACTTGTGGTTGGGCTACTTGGTTTATGTTTCCTTGTAAAAGAGCGCAAAAAAAAAAGACTCACAAGGACGAAGAATAGACGGGACGAGCACTCGTCCTGCCTATTCTTCGTATTCCTGTGTGAATTTTTTGGGCTATTTTGCAAGAAATAATGACCTCATATTGTGCTGCGGAAGTGGAAATTTGTCAGGAACTGCAATACCCTCTTTTATTTCTTTGGTTCTTTCGACATCAGCAAACAACTGCTGATGCTGCGAGTGGGGCATTTGTATTCACGGCTTTGCAGAGTACAAATACAGGCCGACGTTTGTTTACGTTTTAGAGTACCTAAACGTCCATGGCCTCCGCCTACTCGTGCGGTGATGCATTCCGATTGATTCTCGTTGCCTCTGTAAAAATTTTATATTGACGGTGCGGTCATATGTAGCTAGTATACCAGGTTTATGAATGTCTGCAGAAAGTTCTTCAGTTGGGGGCACACCATTCACAGTTATTAAAAGAAAAGCATAGGGCGGAGATTAAAGGGGGGAGGTTAGGCAAGCGCAAGGTGGTTTGCCAAAATTGAATAAAGGAAACATAAGAACTTCTTGTAACTGAAGCCATTTTTACCCAAAACTGGCATTCAGTTGTACTTCAGAGCGATTGCAACAGAACATTCACAAACTTCAGGGATTACATGTACATTTATTGAAGATTTCTGGCGATCCTGAAAGTTACAAATGAAATGCCAACCTTATTTTCGCATCCTTTTTTAACGCGAAAGCGTTATAATGCCTTTTCCGATTTTCCCGTGCCCATTCGGCGTCCGCTATTCGCCGTGCTCACCAAGCGTACATGGATGTTCTGTCGGTCACAAGATAAACCGTACGAAGGGAGCGGTGCGCGATAACTATCGGCGCGACGCCTTCGGGCCGTGCGCCTGCGGTCGAGATTGGCGGTGAGCGCGAACACTGGCGGCGCTGCGGAGCACGCCTCCGTGACGTCAGCTTAGGGATTTTCGCATTTGTCGTCTGCTTCAATCAGGCTCACTCTACCTGCTGTTTCTTTGCGCTCGGTCAACGTCCGATGCTTGACCGCACCAGAATTGGCGTGTGGGTAACATTTTATCATAATAATAGGCTTAAAGTGTGAGTTAAAGTATAGTTTTAGATACCGCTACGGAAGAAACATTGCCGGCGTCGCCTCCTTCCTTGCGAAGCCGGTCGTGTGCGTAGCGCGATGAGTCGGAGCTAGGCGTCAGCTTCTGTATTAAGCAATTTTTCGAAAAGGGAACAGTCAGCTGCAATAATAACCGACAGCAGCGAAAATGAAAGACCAAAACAAATTCTGGCCTTCAGGGCTATCGGCTTTGGCAGAAGGCATTATGATTTCCGGTAATCATATGTATGGAAAAACAGTTTTTGCGACCTTGCCGAACGCTCGAAAGTATCACGTCACATTGTATCACATCACTTTACTTTGTCATGACATGAAAGTTTGCCGACATGCACTATAGGCTGCAAAAACTATAGGTTGAGTTCCAAATAACCCAAACAGCGCTGGTTTTGTACGAGGCTTCTAACCAGTAGGAGGTTCATTGAGCAAAATGAGTCCCGTCTACGTTAAAGATACAATAACACTCTGTTTGTTCAGACCTGGAGGGATATTTCGGTACATTTTCCACAGCCATATCCTCCCGATATTCGGATATGCGTTACAGGAAAACTGCACTCAAGAGGAGGAGGAGGAAGGCGAGGAGGAGAAAACTTTATCTAACAATGAAATCGAGCTGGTTAGTGGGCCGGGTCCTCAGTCAAGGACAGGAGAGTAAAAGCAATTTTCTTTAATTCTTAGAACGCCATCCCGAGTAGAATAGGATTTGTTCTTTGCGCCTGGAATGGTTGGAAAACAATAAAGACCTGTCTAGAAATATTCATCGGTTTCGATTCTTGTGTTATTTGCAGGTATACTATTTATTGCGTTAGTTAGCGAGTATATAATGCCTTCAACACCGTAATCATGTCATCATTGTTCGGGTTGAGAGTCAGTTCGTTATGATAACAATGGTATGATAACAAATTCTGGGCACAAAAGCCGCCTTCGAGTAATGTGGACAACGTTGTTTGGGGTGAGATCACGGTGGCGCAGCACAAACCTCCTCATTGTATTTCCATGTGAATAAACAAAGCACGCTGCGGATATGCGCATTCTTGTACGCAGCCGTAGTGAAAGCAAATTTGTGAAAAAGGGAATGTATGCCATACAACCTAAGCAAAATATACACAGTATCTTTGTGAGACTCCCAAACACCCCTAAACCTCCTGATAACACGTTTGGGATGGTGCAGAAAAACTAATGCGTCGGGCACAAAAAAAGAACAAGATACATACATCTGACACAAGAAAACAACAACAAAACAAATAGAAGACAGCCGTTTTATTTCCTGCTGTACGTGCGATGCGTGTGTTCTTTGGTAGGCTTGGTAGGCAGCATTAGAGTGTTGGGTCTTCATATGAGCACCTCAAAAATTCTGCAGGGAAGCCTTCGCATTTTGAATTCTTATCGAGGGGCTCTGAGCGTTGATCCTCGCGAATAAGCTAGAAAGGATGAGTTACGCGCGATCTTCTGACCGATGCTAGCAAGAAAGTCGTTCTCTATCTCCTCATGTGTTGCAAACTTTTGGGGGATACAGCTTCAAATTATTCAGATGCGTCAGAAGCTGGCAAAATAACTGAAGCACTAGAAATGCAATTTTTAATGCACTACAGCAACAAAGCGGGAGGTTTCTAGCACAGACACTGCTGCCCCTCACAAGCGGAGTGTAGCAGACGACCGCGGCGCGAGTCCCTAAGCTGACGTCAGAAGCAGGGGGCGCCACTCAAACATCACACCGCCAATAGCTGAGGGCGCATGCGGGTTCCAGTCCAGTCAATGCACGTCAGTTTCCTCAATCTCGGCCGCAGCGCTTCGTGTCATTTGAATGTGGCACCCGGCGGCGCCGTGAGCGGTGCTCTGAGCGAGCGGCGCGATTCTTGGCGGCCGCTGCTAGCGTGTGGGGTGTGCTTACGTGAGGAACGGCGCCGTTCTTTTTTGCGGTATGCTGTCGGGCGCTTCTTTTATTGTGATCTCACTGACTATAGCACACTGGCGTTCAAACAAGTCTGTGGTGAACAACCATTGTTGTTATTATGTGACGAACATGCAGTTCCAATCAAGCACTGAAAACAACTGCGATGGTTTATTCGCTTCATAAGTACGCGATACAGCGAGCGGTTTGCTACAAGCCGATTAGGTGAGTCCAAACTGGCCGCCATTCTCTATTACCTCGCAAATGCGTGGGGGAAGCGATTCGTAAAGAGGCTTTGCAATTTCTGGACGGGAGCGAAGGCGCTCCTGATCCTTTGCAATTGCATTCCAGAGCTCGTCAGCCGTGCTGCCGTAGTCATTTCTTTTGGTGAGGTGCATTTTCATTATTCCCCATACATTCTCGACGAGATTAAGGTCTTCCCCCACGGAGGCCACCGCAGCTGAAGCCATGCGTGGTCCTCCAGTAGAGCGCTCACTGCTCGTGCTGGGTGGACAGGGCTTCATCCACGACGTAGGGCAGAAGAGTCGTAGTGTCACGCCGCAGTACTTGGGAGCGTCGAATTTTTATCGCGGACATGCTTAAACGTCAGTTTTCTGTACAGCCAATAAGATGGAAATAAAAGGGGCGTCCGACAACATATCGCAAAGATGAACGGCGCCGTTGCTCACGCAAGCTCATGCCACACGCTATCGGCCGCGCACCGCTCCACCGGGTGCCACATTCAAGTCAAACGAAGCGCTGCGGCCGAGATAGAGGAAACTGGCATACATTGACGGGACTGGAACACGCATGCACCCTCAGCTATCTCGACAGCAGGCTCTCGGCCGGAAGGCGTCGCGCCGAGAGTTATCGCGCACCGCTCCCTTGGTCCGATTTATTTGTGAGCGACCATACAGGTGCCGTCAGATGTAATTGGAGCATTGGAGCATTGTAATTGGAGCATTGGATTTGGCCTCTCAGGAGTAGATTTTGGCCGAACGCTCCCAATGATTCGGAAGGGTTTGTTCTATACGGTAGAGAAATAGACTAGTGATAATGATAAAAAAACATCAA
Source organism: Haemaphysalis longicornis (assembly GCF_048455015.1). Classification (NCBI taxonomy): domain Eukaryota; kingdom Metazoa; phylum Arthropoda; class Arachnida; order Ixodida; family Ixodidae; genus Haemaphysalis; species Haemaphysalis longicornis. The sequence continues at coordinate 229,130,647 of NW_027526295.1, read as the reverse complement.
AATACCACAAGTAGTATGTGACTGCACCTTCACTATCCACAAATGTGGGTGGGGTTGGAATGCCTCTTCATTTCTTTTATGGTTTGTATACACCGAAGGCTAAAAAAACTTTTTGGGTCGGTGAACAAAGGCTAGTTGGCGCATTCATTCTTGTTCGTGCCGCACTTGGCAGTGTGTGCACAGAAGCTGTCGCAAATGTTCCACTGCATAAGGTTCTTCATCTTGTTTAAAACGCAGCTGTAGAAGCGCCATCTAAGGATGTCGACTATGCATACTAAAATAGTTCAACTATGCATAAACCGTGGCAAACCACAAAATACAGTGTGTCCAAATGCAAATTTGTGGTATTAATCGCAGGGGGTTCTGCCTCGGGGTTAGATCACTCAAAGTAGTGTGTGGCCTCTGCTGTGTACAGACCACAAATAAAATGAACAGGTAACCCGACTCTGCAGTTACTCCAGATCCAGTTATTACCAGTTCAATCCTGCCCTCTCATAACCAATGCAGTGGTTATCACGAAGAGAAAAATATCGCGTATTTTCTTCTACACTGCTAGCGATGACAAAAGAAAAAAATATGCACATCCTCTCAAAATAAACTGATGACGTCAAAGGCAGTTTCCGGCCCAGTGCACCCAGAGGAGTGGCAGTGGGACTCAAACAACAAAAGTACGAAGCAGCCGACTGCCACGCATTCATTTATTTCCATACGGCAACTGCGCACCTGCTGAGGGTGAAATACTTAGAACACGTGCGTTTTCGAACGCCTAGCGCATGTGTTGGTAACGCATGGTCGGCACAGAACTTTGTCTCTGCCAAGAGAAGAGGCAGGGAAATATAGTTCTATTGCATTGGCTACGTAAAAGCACGATACACTTTGTTTCGATGGGAATGTTTTGGTCGTTGCTATTTCCGTAAAATGTTGCGATGTGCGGCAGTCCCAGTAAAAGCGAGTACATATGCAGTCATTTGTACCTGCCAACCTAGGACTACCCGAGCTGGACTTAATTGATTGGACTTTTAGAGCGCAATGTTTTATTAAGGCGAAAGCCTTAAATTCTACTTTTCAAGCACGCGCTTGTGAGGTTTCAGAAAATATGTTGTCCAAAAATGGGGAGCATGAGCTGAGGATTGCCCGCCAGGAAAAGGAAACAGCTTTGCGGGAGGAGGGTAGGTGGAGGGCTTGGAGAAAGGATTACGCAGCACGTGTCGGGAAATGGCGGTGGCTAACGAGCGGAAAGAGCTTGGGAAGGCGCTGCCCAGGGCGCTGCACAGGTGGTGGCAAGCGCGGCCGGAAAGCTCAACAGGAGGTTCAACAGCAGATCAACAGAAGTCTGCAACTAGGCTTTCGTCTTCACATTTGTTGAAAGTTCTAAGCATCTCGAAAATTTTTGTAAGGCACCTGTGTATCCACCAGATTGTTAAAATAGTCTTGCAAATCTTCTATTACGCGTAAATATTAAGAAGGAGTAGGTAGCCATGTCAACATTCTTGCGCATGCGTGCATGCGCGCTTCTGGGCACTCTCAGAACAGATGTTAATAATAAAGCGCGCAGGTAAGTACTGGGAATCAAGAGGACATTTTACGATTTCGCAAGTAGGAATAAAAAACGCTCGCCAACAGCCACTCAGTGAGAGTACGGTACGTTTATGCCCGCGTGCGCCGACACTGGGGCAGCCATGGCACGGAAAAGAAGCCGGCGCTTGAGCAGGGCAGAAATCGGTACTGTAAATCTGAACCGCCTACGCATGGCAGTTGGGACAAAGAGGACGGAAGCGAGTGGGATGTTGATTGAACGGGCGAGATTTCATATTCACGGACACTTCTGAATCCAGTCCGTTCCATAAACAAGCATCCTGTACGCTAAAGACGGATGCTTTGTCTCTGTATTCATTCACGAAATATTTCAGTAAAAGTACAAAATATTTTGCAGGTTCTAGTGGACGATTTGAGGTACAAAAAGAATACAGACGTTTGTTGTTTCTTTTAATAAGCTCGAAAAGTTTGCACCGACTTTACCCAGTGACATAGCAATATCTTGGCGTGGAATACCGAGCGAAGAGGCAGTAGTTGGAAAATGCTCTGCTAATTTATTCAAAACTACTCTGAGCGGAAACATTGAGGGCAGCTGCACGTTCATTGTTCTTTATTTTGCGCTGTTTGGTTGTCTTATGACCCGTTCCAGCTGTTTGACTGCAACAACGCAAGTACATGCCTTCCAATTTGTTACAAAACAATGGTCTTGACTACTTTATTTACCATGATATTATTCTCACGCTTCTTTAAGTAGGAGAATGAGAGGGGACACATGTGCGTCACTGGTTTCCCTCAAGATCCGTTTTCACCGGGATGGTTGCCAGCTTTGTCAATTTCTCGGAATGCCAAATGTTGGCCCTACCACAACATGGTCTCTACCAAGAAAATGACAGGGCGTTGTCTGTAAGCACTCTTGAAATGATGATGGAAGATGTAAACAGGGCACGTGATGACGTCAAGTTTGTGGTGTCCAAACCTCTGCTTTGTCGGACCTAAGCAACTGGCGTTACCATCAGATGATGAAGGGGATCACTCAAGACGCAAAAACCTGCTAGGGTACCACTAAAAGCTGAGTACATTATTTTTAAATTAAAGGTTTCGCCTTTGTAGTTATTCGGCTATTCCTTTAGTTTTGTTTTGTACAAAAAACAAACAAGGACGTTCTGAATGTTTTTTGTTAAAGAATAAAGAATGTAAATTGACTCTCTTTCTGGCGTCCCTCTTATTTTTTATCGACAGAAGGCGTGTTTGAGGACACCATGGAATGCCGCTGTGTACAGCGCCTATGGCCCCCCGGGTATCGTAGTTTACAGGGCGTCTAACTTGTTGGCTTGGTTGCTGAATGTTTTCTGCTAATAATTTCGCACTTTTGCCACTACTTGTGCCGCAGATATGGTCGATGACCTTCTTAGTATTTGAATAAATGACTGCATAAGATCCTCACAAAAATGTCCAGAAAATCACATAACTGTATACTAATATGTAGCTTTCTTATGCCCATTGCACAAATTGGGAGTTTTTTTACCGCCAGGTTTGGCTATCAATAGCAAAATACATTTTGTTTATTTATTGTTTCTAGTCTTCTTTTCTTTCTTTCCGCCGATGATGTAAATTTGCACGATTCTAGCGATTAAGTGTATATTTAGGGCTTTAGATTAATTCAGTGTTTGGATTTATCTCTTGATTAGATGTGCATCGTCATGGTTATTTGTTTTATTTGCTGCCTTACAGAGTCACGTTTAGCATTACTCAACGAGCACCCCGTTAAAGCCTACTCACTCTGGGACCCTCGTCAGTATACTAATTTGTATCGTTTGAGACAAATGAATTTGACTTTGACTTTGACTTCGAAGGGCCTTTATTTCTCAAGTCATGTGTTTTTTTTGCAGAATCAAGGCGTGGTGGAGGGTTGGCCCGTATTCGCGATTTTTTATACGTACTTTCTTTTCTATTTTCGCGGTACTTGTTTAAATATTCGTTTTTTAAAGATGTATGAGATGCTAATTTTTGATTTCGTCAGTTCATTAATGAAAATTTCTGATGTTTATATTTTCCCATTTTTTGTTTCATCAAAATTTTGTAGGAAGAATTATCTCTAACGCAGTTACGCCTTGTCCAGATGGCCGAAGAAGCCGCCAGGGACCAAGATCTCCTGGCTGACTAACGCGGCAAAGAGAGCCCAAGCTCTCTACCAGTGGCGTAGACTTCTTATTTTCCCGGGGGGGGGGGGGGCAGACCTGGAGTGCGCCTCGAAGCGGCGAAGGGAGGGGGAGGAAGTGGTGGGGGGGGGTCCCTATGAGATGACACGTCATCACCCCGCTACAAAGAGGCTACCACTAGTCATCATCATCATCATCATCATCATAAGGGGCACCTGCAGCAGTGATGGCCTTTTACATTGTGTCGGCTAACTACGAGGTGTCCCCAAATAAGACATCCCGCAAATCTATGAACCGTGAACTTCAGCGGCTTGACGAATCCAGTAAAAATTTCTTTGAATACGTGTTTTACTGGTCCGATTTATTCAAAAATATTGCATGACTGAACCATCAGCACAAAAAAAAACGAGTCGATTTGTTTTTTTTTTTTAATGGGCGGTTCGGGGGTAAAAAGAAAGGGGCACGAGAAAGGGACAGGACAGGGGCACTACGCGCGGCTATGTTCATTTCCGTTAAGAGCCCCCGAAACGGGTCTGACTTTGACCACTCATTTTTGTATCCGTGTGTGTGTTGTGCCAGAGCGCCCGACACAAATTCGCTGCACTTGGCGACGTGCCGATGGCGGGGTTGATTCGCGCCTAGGTCAAACCGCCCGCGTCAGACGTGCCGCGAGTTGGCGGGAAAGGCGCCGCCGAGTCTGCTCTCCCTTTCCCGTCGCGACGGCTGGACCAAATCATGCCTGGGACGAACGAATCCCCGCAGACACGCAGCAAGTAGCGCCTGGAGACGCCGCCGCAGAGTCGCCTTCCCTTTCCCGGTCGTGGCGGCTCGGCTGACGCAATCGCTTCGCCTCCATTCGCCAGATTCATAATGCGGCCAGTTATAGCTCCGACTGGAGGAATTGGAAGTACACGCGGCTGCAACGAAACCCTGGGGGTATAAAACCAGCCCGGAAGAAGCGGTGGTGCGGCGGCATCTCATCGAAGACCCTGAGTTGAGAAGTGCTATCGCGCTTGTCTTAGCCATGTAACGCTCTTGTTACCTTTGTATATATTGTATATAAATGCTGCTTCAAATAACCGTCAGCTCAGCTACTTCGTCGTTATTGTCTGCGCCGCGTCGATGGCGGACTGGGCAGGGCAACGTCGCAACAGTAGTGACTGAGCTGGGATGGCCCAGTCCCAACAGTGTATGTGTAGGTGTTTTGGAGGCTTGGAGCGGGTATCGCTCGCAGTCGACGGCCGCAGTGCACTCAGCTGCTGCCGGTGCTTGGCAGCCGTTACAGCACTGTCCAACTACTCTGGCGTGCTTTGTGACCTCGAAAACAAAGTTTGCAGACAGGCTTTTCGGAGGCGTGATAGCTTGCACTGACGTCACTGTATTCCCGTGTTAGTGCGTTGGTTGCACAGTGGAAATCTTGTGGGAACGCGACCTTAGCGCGTTCCCTTTGGTTCGGCTTCGCCACACCGCTTGCTCCTCGCGGGAACTTGCTCGGCGATACGTCGGCGAGGGGGATCTACCTCCTCGCCGAACGAATGTCTTGGGAGCCGGCGAGCACGCGCGGGAGGCAAGCTGCGCGGGGGGAGTCGGAGCTCGGGAAGCGAGGCGTGAGGACGCGCCTGGCGACCTTCTTCCTGCGAGGATCGGGCAAAAAGGAGGGCGACAATGGCTGCCATCGGTGTCCCAGCGAGGCAAACGCGAGCGCGCTGAGGCGGCGCCCCGGCGATGACTGTTGTCGCGGTGAGTCGAACCTCTCGATTCCCTTAAATTGCCCGGGCGAGGAACTAGATCCTCGCCGTCAACTAGCTAGCCTGCATGCTCTTTGGATGTTTGTTATTCAGTAATAAATGTCAATGAGCGAAAACACTTGTCGCTTCCTTTGTTCCGGTGAGCCACGGCCCGCCGCGGCTGGCGCGGCACAGCGCGCAGCCGCAGGGTGGGAGATAGCTTGCTAGCGGGGCGAAACGAGAAGACAAAGACTGGTTAGTCTCTCTCGTCGCCGGTTTTGCTATTGCAGGGAAAAGTAAACCAATCTACTTTTACCCATCTATGACCCCACAATCTGCAGCTCTTGGTTCGAGAAGCGCTGATGAAGCTGAGAGCTATCAATAAAAAAGTGCGGTGGCGTCGTTATGGGCAAGCAACATGTTTTACGAGACGTTCCAAGACGCGAGCCAAAGGTAAAAACCCAACGTCTGGCGTTGGCGTCCATCATATAAAACGGCCCTTTCACGAGGCGTTCCACAGTGCGAGCTTAAACTCGGCACAAGTTGCTAGCGAGGAGTGGTCGTCCCGCCAGTAAACAGCAGATGAAGGTAGGGGAAGGACAACCACCGAAATTCACCGTCGTCGTCAGCTTCATCATTACACGGTGGCATAAACGAGAAGCAGCGCATCGGGTTGCCATTCGAAAGCAGAACGTTCCTCCAGCAGCAAGATGCCAGCGCTGTTCGACAAAATATGCGAGGCGAAACAAGGCGTCACACGCGTTCGACTGGGCATTGTGATGTCCGATTAACAACCCACAACCTGCACGGTGGGGTTATATGCTCACTTGTAAATGGACAGCACGACGACATATTCGTACCAAACCTGAGCAAAAAGTTTCAAAACGGGAGCCTAATAAAACCGTGTGGTTGACACAAACCGTGCAGTCAAATTGACGCGAATCACGTAAACTAACTGCGACTGTTTAAATGAGCGGTTCCGCTCAAGGAACGACTCCAGAGCATGACATGCATCAATGGAAAGAGCGACTTGGGCGCGCGTAGTGCATGCATTGTGAGCCGCCCCCACCGCCTACCCTAAAACAATTTGAATGAAGCAATCGGAATAAAGCAGCTAGGCGTTCCCAGGCCCCGCATTTGTAAACAAAAATAACTGCCATGGCCAGGATTTCGGGACACGGCGTCGAGTTTCGAAAAACTGACACCACGTGGCGTCGCGACCTGAAGACACAATTCCTTCTCTCTTGTTCTCTCCCCCGCGGTGCGAGAAGCAGGGCCTTCACACAGGGTCTAGCCGCTCGCGACGGTTTCCCAAACAGGCCAGCTTTTCGCCTTTGTAATTCGCCGAACCAGGAAGGAAAAAAAAAAAAACAAGAGGGGAGCCCTCACAAAACGACCCCGCATGGGCTGCGGTTGGTGCCTCGATGCGCCCCCGCTCTGCGGGCGCGCATCGAGGCACCCTACCCGTGTGGACGGGGAGGGCTCGCCCCGCTCGGGCGCCTGCTTTTTTCGTGGCGCTCGTGCCGCATTTCTCACTCGAAGGAAAGACCCGGGTACAATTTTCTTTCGACTTGTGAAACAATGTGCGTTAGTACGTATCGAGCAGGCTCGGGTCAACTGCAGCGTCGCTAATGAGTTAACTTTTGCCAGTGTCGTCTTGTCGTCTGCTACGGACGCATCGTCTGCTCACCGCGCCGCTCGACCAGCCCGGTGTCCTGGCTATTTCACGGAATGAAACGTGTTGTTGGGGGACGTCGGTTCCGAAAGCCTTTCAGGTCCCATGGGTCGCCTTTTCGACATTAAGGGGTCATCTGTTCAATTTGTCACAGGGCATTTTTATTTCCTTCCGCTTGCATGATACTTGTTCGCACTTGGCACAACCCCAACTTTTTTTTTTTTTTTGCTGTTGAACAACTTGCACAAATTGCGTTGGTACATTGATTCGTACATTAGAATTAATCAGGTGTCTGATATGTGGGCGTCTTTTGAAGACGCATGCAATTAAACGAAACGAGCTTTTCTTTTTCTGCTCGCTTTTAATTTCTACGCGCGAACATTCACACCCGAATTCAGGAAAATTATTTTTCCTATGCTAATATCTGCATTGACAAATAATTTGCAGCACAAAAACATTTTGCGTTATTGTTGCAAAGCACAAGCGGTAGAGCAAGATCATAATCTATTATTTCGGGGTTCATAAAAAACCAAAAATCAAATGCCTCAACCCTTACCTACTTTGCGTTAAGGTTGAGGTGCAAGTATACTAACATTATGAGTAACGGAAAACAAAGAAATACGCAATTAACGCGACAGTGCCAAAACAAGCAGATGAGCATATGCAAGTCTTCGGCAAGTAAAAGAAAAACACGTTATGAATGTTTTCTATTGCGTGGGACGCGTCCGCTCAACGGGCTTTCCGGTGCCTCCAAAGCTAAAAAAGACGCACGCCGGCCCGACGAGAACGCTTCTGAAAAGAGCACGTGCTGGATCGACTTGCACGCGCTAGCCCCTGAGGCAGCTTTGCTCAAGAAGAGAAAGGTGCTACTGATTGCGGGTAGGTTCTTCTTTTCTTTTAGACGTACACTAAAATATTTTAATACTCCCCGCCCCAACCACCGGCTAGTGTGCGACATGATCAGTGAACAATATTCTTGGACTAGCGCTCTTACGTGAAACGCCCTGTCCGTCATACTACCTGAAATGGGGTATGCTACCGTACTGTAAGTAGTATTTTTATTTACAGTACGTTCCCCGGGTATGTGCCGAGTCATAGTCACGAGGAGAAGATAAGAAATTGGCTGCGTATCTGGTTGCTTTGCTGCAAATGTATACCATAGCCTTCGGCCGCCCCCGCCTCGTAACATCCTCCCCTCTCCCCCTCACGCTGTTCTTCTCCCCCTGCCTGCCCCATAATTAATGCAATTGAAGTTTGATGAATTAGATTCATTTTTCCCTCGTTTTCTTGGTTCGCGCGCCACCTGTTGGGACCTTTTCTTTCAATTGTTCTTGGAACAGCGCCTCAAAAAAAAACCTCACCCCGCCTGGGTTCCTGGCTTCTCTACCTACGCTTCCAAGAGCTGCTGAGGTATTCGTGAACAAGTGCCACTCCCTAACCAAAGCTGATCTGCACCACCTCATTTGGTTTTGCCCCAAATTAACTCGCTATAGAAATTTCTCTGCCCCCACCAACGATCCCGCGATAGCCATAGACCCTCACTCCGTGGGCACTCCCATCCTTCACAAGATTGCTGTATTCGCAGTCACAAGCGGTCTAGCACGAGCTGTATAGAACGGCCGGTCTGCTCCCCTTCCTTACCCATTCCTTTGATCCTATTCCCCCAACAGGCCTAGGGCCAGCCTTGCCCCAAATAAAGGTTTCTCTCTCTCACTCTTGAGGAGACATCTTTCTTTTATTATATTTACTTTTATCTGGCCTGTTTTTGACACCGTCTTTTACCGCATTTTTATTAAAACCAATCGCACGTCTATTTTTGAATAAAAGAACGCTGCTGCGGCCAGTTATGCACTAATGTTTTGCCTCAATTATGCGTAATGCTTTTTTAAAGACGATAGTCTTTCTTGGGCTACTTAAACGCGATTGATTGATTGATATATCTTTATTTGGCGAGCATGAAGCGCAGATGTTAGGGCGCCCGCCCGGTGGACGGCACCGATTCAGCCACCGGTTCAAAAGTTATAAATATTATTAAACAAGACGCTTATATACGCAAAACCGTTCCAAACTTCTAAAACTGCCAAGATTTGTCATACATGTCCCAATAATATGGCGCGAAGGAAACCCCAGGTACATTTGAGGCAAAATGTAAGCACATAACCGGGATTACGCGCGTTCTTTTAAATAAGCATAGACATGGCCTTGGTTTTCACGATAGCAATTTAAAAAAGAGGCGTTAAAACAATGGTTTGACCAAAAAATACGAAAAGAAGCTGGCGCCCGAGCCTCGAGCTCGAGCGCAACCCTAAGCCGAACAGTAGCAAAGGTTCCAACAGATGGCGTGCGAGCTCTGCAGCGCGGGAAAAGTGGATTTAATTTAGCTACCCTCCATCGCGTCAGACGCGCGAGGAGTGAGAGAGGGGGGAGGAGAATGTATGAGACGGCAGGGGCTGCAGAAGACTATCGCCTTTCGACGACATTTGCAGCGAAGCGAGCAGATACGCGGCCAAGTTTTTCTTCTGAACAATATTGACACGTAGAAATATATGCACTCCGCCAGGTTCAGTAGCTTGGGACGGTTTTGCCTATATATACTCCTTGTTCCAGCATTGTTTCATGTTTGGCCCAGCGGCTGAATCGAGTGACAGACGGACAGATAGACAGACAGGAAAGAAAAAAGGACGATTGAGAGTGCACGTTCGGCAACTGGACACTAATGCTTTCTCAATCACTGTATCATAAAAAAGTGCTTAGGTGTCCTCGGAATTTACACCTAGGAAAAAGAGCTGCAATTATTGTGTGTGACACCGAAGGGTGCACAGAAAAGGCACAGTTCAGAAGCTTGGTGCGCAAGCTTAGCAATAGACGTCTTTTTTTGGAAGTGCCTACGTTTGAGCAAGTTTTATTTGTTACAAGTCTTAATGAAAACCGTTTCTTCAGCTCATTTACACAAAGTTTCATGAACGACAGCATAAAGCTTTAAGAGCTGCATAATTTGTCCCTTTCGACGTCAGTGTAACATTATATGTGCCGTAACATTGTTAAATATCTCTTTTTGCGCAGATGCAAGGCGCCACACAAGGCGGCAAGAAGCTGCTCTTTTTGTGACTTTCTTAACCCTCGCCCGCGCCCCTAGAAAAAAATAAGATACATAATAATTGGTATTGCCTAAAGGAGTTATTAAATAAAGCTCTAAAAAATCTCAAATTCTGACCGAAAACTTTCAAAGCATAAACACAAACGATGCAATCAGTGCGTAGACAGTCATCCATAACCTAATACCTACGCAAATAATAAGTTGCCGAAAGTTTCACACAAATAAGCACACAAATCCGTTCGCAGAAAAGTTGGCGTACGAAAATGTCGGTGCACCGGAATGCTTGCACCGTAACATCCCGCATTGAAATGTTCCAGTACATCGAAATGTCCTAGGGCCGTTCATAGGCGTCTAAATAGTAGTAACTTGGAATCCCAAACATCAATGCTCAACATTGGGGTTAATTTCAGGTGCAGCACTACCATTGCGTTCGTATAATTCACGACACTTTAACTGTAACAGTGTGCTGTAAATGTATAATTGCTTCCATTTCGGTTAAGCGCCATTGACTTTTTCACGTATATGCATGCTTCTTACGGCGTCGTTTATACTTTTTATAACCGTTTTTAACGCATATCAGTTTTTAGCTGGTGCTGTTCTGATGGAAGCGCCTTGGAAGAAGTGGAGCGCGGCCACAATTTTAATATTTACAATTAACAAAATATCAAACACATTCTCTAGAGCGCACACAAGAATGAGAAAATTCGCAAAGCTTAAAGGCAACAAATATTGAACAAAAAGCTGCGGGAAAAAAACTGCGAAACTACGGCAATATACTGGGAATTTTTCAAAATGATGAAAAACAATTAATTAAACTTGAACACACCTCTAATTAATATATTCCCTCTGGTAAAAAGCGCTTAAATAGCATTGGGATGAATGGTACATAAATTGAATAAAATAACAATTTAAATGAAAAAAACCAACGAACATTGGTGAATCTATAAACCGGCATTCGAGAAAACGATTTTTGATAAAACGGACGCCGCTTCGATATAATAGCGTTAAAAAAGCGGCGCTCGTTCAGCTCTTGGCAACCCCCCTTGCGCCATAATTTCAGTCTCAGAAACTTGAAGATAGTGCTTTATTTTTATTTATTTACTATTTATTTCATACTTCCAGCCTGAGCGCCAGGCCTTAGGCATGTGTGGGAATAGATATATACAGTAACAAGGACGGCATGATTACCTGTATACATAAGAAAAACACAATACAGCAAAAGAAGAGAAAACGCTAAACAGATTACAAATACATTCATACTAATCCGTATGTAAAAAAAGACAAAATGGCATACCTGCGCGCAAACATATACGTTTTACACCATTTAACGCATCACTGCAGGAAACCGTGCGGATAACTTATTTTCACATTTGACACCGTACTAACATAGCGTTATTTGCCACCTCAGAAAAAAGAAAGAAAACGAAGAAGTAAAAACTGTACACAGTAGCGCGTGTGGACACGTCGTAGGTCCTTCAGGCACAGTTCTTGTGCTGGAAAGTCTTCCCCCCCCCCCCCCCCCCCTCACCCCGAGCGAAAAAACCAGGGGAGCACGCTTTGTTTGCTCTGCGCAATCTAAAAATGAGGAGGGGGGACAGTCAAGTCAGCCAAACCTTTTCAGTGGCAGCAATTATCTCCCCCACCTCCTTGGGATAAACCAGAGGAGCAGGCCTTGTTCGTCCTCGTGCACACTACCGACTGCCTCTTTGTTACTCTCAGCGACAACAGATGGGAACCCTCCCTGGTTCCGCTGAGGAGAGGCGAGTGTTGTGTTGGGTGGAGACGGTCCTCCTCTCCACTCCTTCCAGGAAAAAGGAGGGGGACGGGGGCGCCACGTAGCGTCAGTTTTTCGAAGTTTGTGGCGATACGCCTCACCCCGGGCATGAAAAGTGTTGCAGGGAACCTACACAAACAACGTTGCAAAAAATCTACAATAACAGGTTTGTAGCCCACAACCTGAAGTACTCAAACCCGGGAGTCGTTTTTTCTATCTGTTTTCTGAGCGCCACAATTTTGTGTTAACTAGTGCGGAACGACCTGAAATCCAGCCTGTTCTCATAGGCCGCAGCAGAAAAATTTTAGACTGCCCGGGAACCTCGTGAGTTAGTCGTACAAGCCCAATATTTTGCCACGGCATGCCGCTAGAGCCATGCTACGGATATCCCGGAGTCGATTTTTCTAGCTGTCTTCGTTATTAAACGGCGGCCGTTTCTTTTTTCTGCCCCATTCAGTTACGCCCCGGACGGGCGAAGCGCCGGGAGAGGGGCGCAGTCAGGTTTCCGCGGCGCGTGTCCCTCAATCCTGGGGATGTCCAATCAACAGGTGCCGTAGAAACAGAGCAACTATGGCCGCGCTTCCCACCGGGACCTAACCCCCTCGTTTTTCCCTTTTCACCGCGACCCCTTAGCGAGCGACCGCCGAAAAACGCTAACAGCGCCAAACAAGGACAGGGTGCAGTTTTCGTTGCCTGATTTTACCATCCTTGAGAGTTGAGCAGCACAGCGCCACAGCTAAATGTCTGAAACTCGTACACGTGCGTCCAGACTTGAGTTTGTGATAGAACTTGTTTGCACTGCTGTACTCATGAGTACATGTATACTCACGAGTGAAAGCACTCGAAAATACAGTATTCATGAGTATTGTACTGTGTACTCATGAGTACCATACTCACCAGTACTCATACTCATGAGTATTGTACTCATGAGTTCTGTACTCACGAGTAGTACTCAATCGTCATCATACTCACTTTATTAATGTGGGTCTACTCACTCATCATCGTACTCACTCGTGAGTTTGAGTACAAATGAGTACAAATGAGTGTACTCACGAGTGAGTGCGCCGACCTATGCTCCCGACAAAATGTCGCTTTGCTGGCGTGCTGCTGAAGCCAAGCTATGGTGGCTAGAAGGGCCACCCTTCTAGCCACTATTGGCAAGCGCAGCTCTACATTGTTGTCAACAATCCGCACACTGAGCACGTCTAACTCACCGTGAAGAAAAGCGACACGGCCCTGCGTTTCCCCCTGCCCATCGGGAGGACGGAACTGTTTTTCAAGATCCCAACCCCTATTGTAAACAATAGATGGCAGACAGGACGGCTAACAGTCCGGTGTCGACGGGTGCAGAGCCGAGCCGAGCCATTAAAAAAATTCTCAGTCGGGGCCGGAGGGGGCTTTGCCCCCCCGTAAAGCCGTCCGGGGGGGGCACGAGCCCCACTGCCCCCCCGTAGTTGGCGCTTCTGCTCTCTACTTCTGTTCAAAGAAAGTTCTTTCTCTCTCTCTCTCTCTCTCTCTCTCTCTCTCTCTCTCTCTCTCTCTCTCTCTCTCTCTCTCTCCCCGTTTACCCTAATACAACGATTAAATGGGCTACTTCCCCCAATTGTGCATTTTGTGGAAAGGCAAGGCGTTACACGATTGACTCATTTTCGTTATTTTTTTATTTTTATCGCATTTAGAACGTTCTTTCCCGGGCTTTTTAGTTTAGTCCTCGGTTTTTGGAGGATAATATAAGATGTACATTGCGGAGTTTGTTTTTATATTGCGTGCAATTTTTGGTTTTTCGAAATTCCGCGGGATCAGTTGTTTCCAATTAAGCTACTATGAAAATTAAAGGTGCTGCTTCCAGCAGTTGCACATTATCGTGAATATGCAGAGCGTTGCACGGTCCTGGCTGTGGAGGTACCTGGGAGAGAACGCTTTAACATTCAAAGTGGCCGTCCTAAGCAACTCAGCAAGACGCTCACCGACATGCTTGCAATGAACGAACCGGCCCTCGGCATTGCGATGGCCGTTATACCCCTCAATCTCCAATCTGCGTACCATTGAAATGAGATGGTTAAAGTCAATTCGAAATCCAAAATATGCAGGCGGCAGCCAACAAACAAAGAAAAAAGAACAGCGATTACGAGTGAAGGGTTTCAAGTTTCAAAGTTTCAAAGTTTATTTAAAAAAATGCAATAATGTGCGATTACATAATGTAAGTATAAAAGAGAAGGTCCCAAAGTAAGAAACCGTGGGCGGGACCTCCGTGGCGGGATCTCCGTGGGCGGGTGGCTAGTAATAAATCTCTAAATTTAAAGTTAAGTTGTTCACTGACAATATCATCCGTCAATCTGTTCCACTCTTCAATGGCCATGGGCAGAAAGGATTTGTTAGAAGCGTTAGTAGAGCCAAACAAAAGCTGAATACTCATGGAATTAAATAGGCATCGGGATGTGCGGAAAGATGGAAGTAAAAGTGAGCTATGTAGGCGAGGAAATTTGTGGAATAGTTTGCAAAAAAGACAGAGACCTACAATTTCTGGTCGAGCTGAGAAAACAGGGAGACCGAGGGATGATTTTATTTGATTGATACTAGCACGTTTATTGTAATTCAAGGAGATGAATCTTGCGGCTAGATTTTGGATGAATGCACAAACGTTAATTTGGTATATCTGATGATTGATCCAGATTGCATATGCGTATTTTATTTTAGAACGAACAAAAGTTTCAAATGCCATTTTCCGAAGCATTGTAGGTGATAACGACAATGACCTTCTGAGATAGCCAAGAGTTTTTGAGGCATCGACAGCTAGTTTTATGATATGGTCGGTCCAGGTTAGTCTGCGCCAAGGTATCGGGATGAATGGACATGCGATAACCTTGCTGAGTTTAACGGTACGGATAGATGACGTTAGTATGTTTTTGAGAGGCAGGCATGAACTTGCACTTGGAAATATATGGTCTCATCCTCCACTGAGCACATCAGCTATCAGTTGGGGGTTAGTCTTGCCGTAGTATTAAATGACTTTCGGTAGTTGATATACGACGGCAGATGACGCGATCGTCCGCAAAAAGATGAAGCGATGATGAAATTCCGGAAAGAAGGTAATTCACGTAGATTAAAAACAGAAGCGGACCGAGAACGGAGCCCTGAGGGACGCCAGAGATTACTATAGTAGTATCGGAATGGGCACCACCGATAACGGTGAATTAAGACCGGTGAGTAGGAAGCACTTAATCCATGATAAGGTCAGCGGATCGAGGTAGAGGTAAGAAAGCTTGATGATAAGTCGTTGGTGAGAAACGAAATCGATCGAAGGCCTTTTAAAAGTCGATGAAAATAACATCAGTGTGAAATGACCAATAAAGGTTCAGATAAAGATTATTTGTAAATTCAAACATTTGTGTTCCACATGACAGCCCTGAACAAAAACCATGAAGGTTATGAATACAGGAGTGATAATCGAGGTGGTGATCAACATGTGAATATATTATATGTCCCAGCAGTTTGCAAGCGGTGCAGGTTAGTGAAATGGGGCGAAAGTTAGATGGGTCAGATCGATTGCCTGACTTAAAAACCGACAGAATGTTTTCAAGTTTCCAATCCTCAGAAATTGAACGTTCGGAAATCGACTGGCCCAAATTGATCTGCAAAAATTGACTTGATAAGCAATTGGTAGCCTTAAGTACTTTGGCAGGAACTTTGTGAGGTCCGTGGGAGTTGTATATTTTTAATTTCTTTAATAGAGTGCTGATGCCTTCGGATGTGATGTCATAATGTCGGTAGGGGTGTCGTCTCTAGAGGCTGCCCAGAGGCTATGCTCCCTACATCGGATTCATCTCGCGGCTGAACGGTAGCTTCCTGTACATGTGTACATACTGTCGCGAAGTGACGTCCGGCTATATGTCGTTTCTGGTGTGGACTCGTAGAGGATACCGAAGTCCTCCATGCCAGCCTGCGGTGTGCCACTCGCCAGGTGCTTCTTGCCCCGCTACATGGGCTCTGGCTGCACGGAACTTGTTACTCTGCGTGGTCCGCTGGAGCCACCGGGACTACTTGAGTACGATGGTTGCGTAATTTGCCCGCGCCCAAGCAAGGCCTGAGTGGTACACTGTTACCGATGCTTTCGTCAGGGGCACATGAGCCCTTCGTGCCCCTTCTCTGCATCAGGTCCACCGTCTTCCTCTGAATCGGAACCACCAACAACCCCGTCGTCCGCACCTTTACAGATCAAGTTTCTATGCTGTCTGTGTCGTACGGACGACAATAGAATCATGGACTGAAAATGTCCGACGAAATTCAACGATGCTCGCATAAATGACGCGCGTGGCGACTCCTGTCTGAGCCCAACAGAAGTTATATATTTAAGCGGTGCGAGTTTTTGGCCGAGGATAACGGAGACGCTATGGAAGAAGGCGTTCCAGAGCCTGCAGAGTACACCCAGCCTTCGCACTGTGACGTGCTCCGTCACTCCCATAACCTTCATAATAAGCGCAAACAAACTGAAAAGGCACCTCTCGTTACGGACGAGCTACTGGAGCTGGACGAACAGCTTTCTGTGCTGCAAGATGAGGTCACCAAGCTCACCTAGCGCAGTGCACATCCAATCTGTCGATAGCAGCGTCAGCCACCAGAATAACCGGACCATTGAATGCCATTCAGTCCCGCCTCTCGCCAATCAGCCTGGACTAGCAAAGTTCAGTCCCTTCCATCCTCACCCGCCAAGAGCTCCTACAGTTTGTGTTCCAAAAGCGACAGAGCTTGGTGTCTGTGTTAGCCGCCCAACTTCGCTAGATCTCATTTTTGTATGCCTGACAGTGGAACTATCGCGCGCGGGCTCACAACGAAGGTTGGTAAGCTTCATGAACGTCATCGCCTGGGCAAACGTCGACCTTGGGCTTTCCTATTCGAAGAGAAAAGCAGTGTACCTCGCCTTCGCAATTTTAAACCCTACGCTACGCCTTTCATACCTTATCAGCGTTGTGGCTCCACGACGACTCCCCCAGGCGAAGCCGCAATTTATGTGCACACGTCTTATCCACAAACACTGATTCCCCTAGAAGCATGGGGCACGGCTTAGCCGGAAGTGGTTGGCGTAAAGATGCAAGTGTCGCGGTGCGTAGCAATAATCACCTTACAAGCTTTAGCAGAGAGCTCAGACCAGCTCCGACTTCCACCATGTACCCTCCTCCACACAAAAACCTCACAAAAAAACAAGAACGCCCCTTCGAGCTATCCAAACCAATACCTTTCCCCACCCAACTATAGCCCACATTCTGGTTCCCACCCTGTACTCCTCGCAATGCCGGTTCTGTGAGGCTCCGGGCACGCTTTACCACATTGTGTGGGGCTGTGATAAAAAGACTAACCTACCCTCTTTGCCCTTCCCCTCCCCTGAGCACTGGGAGAGAGCACTGTCCAGCTCGGACCCTGATGACCAGCTGTGACTGGTGAAGAGAGCCCAAAAAGCTGGACGGTCTCAAGGGATCCTGGAATAAGGACTCTTCCCCAAGGCGAACTTCTTCATAGGGACGTTTATTCCTCATCCTCCTCCATGATGCGCCTGCTAGTGTTGAGGGCTCTTGAGCCTGGGAAACCTCTACACAGCTTGGAGTGAGGACTCCTCCCCATTGCTTTCCGCAATAAACAAGTTTACTCTCTCTTTCGGTTTCTCTCCGGGCAGATATCGTCCCTATACCGAATCCAGGCAAACCACCTGACCATATTCCCAATCTGTGCCCAATCGCATTAACGTGAACCTTGTGTAAACAGTTGGAGCGAATGCTGGCGACGCGACTTCAGTTGTGCATGTACACTTTTCGGTAATACGACCTGGCACAGTTGGGTTCAGACGTCATGTGGGGAAAGAGGATGGACTTGATACCGTATGGCCAATGGGGTTACTTGGCGGCCAATCCCCCAAAGTGCGGACGTTGCTTGCAATGGACATTCACAATGCAGATGACAAAGTCAGCCACAGAACCATCCTGTAAGTTCTCCAAAGTCGACTTGTCTCTGAAAAAGTGCGGTGTTTCATCCTGACATTTTTGACTAAAATATAATTTTGAGTGCGGATTGGAGGGGCTAGTTATGGCAGTTTTACGCCCGTCCATTAAGTGCGCCCGCTTGCCCTGCAGATTGGCTGCTTATTAGACCTTCGCTTTCTCCTGCACGCGGACGATATTACGGTATGGACTGTACACTCAGGCCTGTATCGGTCAACCGCATGCCTGCAACAAGCTTTAACTGACACAGATAAATGAAGTGAATAAGCTGGTCTTGCGCTTTCAGCCGAAAATACCGCCATTCTGTCCGTGGCCAGTGCTTGGGGCCATCGTCGACTGGGGATGTGCCAGATCGCATAACAGTCAAACCCGATTATAACGAACCCGGACAGAGCGAATTATGCTATATATCGAAAAAAGAAAGATCGTTTACGAAAACAGACGTGAAACATATTTCTTATAACGAAGTTCACATCTGATATATCGAACTCGGCGAGCCTCGTCAGGCACACCGCAAGCTACCCCTGTTCTGATCTTGGGTCCTCCGGGTCGTTGCTTCCACCGGGTCAAGTGAGTCCGATGGTGACACCGTCTGAACAACCACTGCCAGATGACGGAGAGGACATGTCTGATCTTTCCGACTCATCATCTGCAACGGTCATCTACGGAAATGAAACCGTTCTTTCACCCGAGAAGTCAAAGCCGTTTGAGCCTGTGATTCCTGCAGAGCGCTGCCGTGGCTCTAAGAGTGTCAACAGGCCACTTGATGTCAGCACAATCGCAAGTCCCCTGAGACATGGCGTCATTGTGGTAATCAACCTATCGACTCCTGGAAAAATATCACTCGCTACAACCCCATTGCTGTAAAGGAACGATTAGAGACTCTGGCTTCCGATGGCGTTCTACAAGTAGGTCCAAATTATCGCCTCAACCTGCTCGCCATTGACACTCGCAACGCTGATGCCACAGAGCATCTCCTGAAAATCTCCTCCATTTCTGGCGTGAAAGTCCAGGCCTATGAACCACGACCGAGCAATTGCGGAGTGGGCGTGATCAGGGGAGTAGCTAAGGAGCTCTCTGACCCCTGAAATCTTTAGTGCATTACGAGTCAGAGCGCTTGTCAAATCCGCCCGGAGACTAGGAAAATCACCAGAGAGTGGGCAGATTGTGTTCGCCACAGACAGTGTACCAGAGCATGTAGTCCTCGGTTACACGCGCTATCGCGTGTATGATTACGTAGAGACACCGATAAAGGCAAAAACTCCTGCCCTGCCCAAAAAATCCTGCCGTCGAAAATCCTAAATACCTAAACTGCAGCAAAAACCATGAATCGACGTTTGTTCATTGTTCTAGCTGCCGTGATGAAAAGGCTATTTTCTAAATAAAGGCTAGAAACAACACTGACTACAAGTCAGCCAAATACGCTCTACTGGAACGCCGTAAGGCTGGGCCTAAGGAACACGGGAGAAAGTAAGAGAACACATCTGCGGGTCTCGGGTTCATCCCCAATGAGGAGGATTTACCAGCTCCGCCAGTCCTCCATCATGAATCGCAGCACCAGCATACCCTTACATCAGCTCTGCCAGTACGAGCTAGCGCAGCAACGGTTGACTCCCCCTCAAAAGGTGCTGCCACGCCTGCTCTTCCATCAGACGAGACTCCGACTCCAGCTGTACAAACTTCGAAGCCTGCTCGTCGAACATCTCTGCGAGAGCAGCGAGAGCCAAAGCATCACCAGAGTTCTGGGAGCTTGCGTTCTGTGATATCAGCTGTAGTAGAGGCTGTGCGCCTCTTCCTCGCCCCCCTTTCAACACCGATAGCCGTGGCTATCCTGACACTCTTCGGCTATGTTTCACCATCCTTATGCAATGGCGTTCGCTGAAACTGCTGATTCAATCACAGTTCCCAGAGTACAAGAAATCCGAGATAAAGCTACAATCTTACAGTGGGACGCCTGCGGACTCAAGCAGCATCCTTTCTTACCTACGCCAATACGCCAATTCCCACGAAACATCGTTTTCCGGTGATCGCTATTTCTGAATCACGGTTGATGGAAGACATACGCCTTTCTTGCTACACAGTTCTGCGGTCGCTGACTGACGTAGAAATGTCAGGAGTTTTAATGGCCATGAGAAATGACCTCACCATAATAGAGCATGGTCTTTCACCGGATGCGCGGAATGGATACGTGCAAGCCACAGTTCGTGGTGCTCGGTTGTCCTTCACGATAATCACCGCCCATATTCCACCTAGTGTAGGACTGGACATAAATCGCTTAGAAGGCATCATCGGTACTACACCAGCCCCGCATATCTTGACCGGTAAATTCAATGCCCACCATCCAATCTGGGGCAGCAGGAAAACGACGGCTAAAGGGAGGCACCGGACATTGCCCACCGGCAGGGTATGTGCGTTCTCAATTCAGGAGAACCCACCTTCTACCGGGGAAAGATGTCAAGCGCCCTCGACGTCACGTTTGTTTCGTCAAAACTCCTCCCTAGAACGAGCTGGGCAGTGCACATTGAACTGCAAGGCAGCTATCATGCGCAGCTTACATTGCAGAGGATGGTCTCTCGGGCTCTCGTTCATAGCGTGTGATTCGCTCCTCTGACTGTGAGGCATTTAGAACTGGTGTGGAGGAAGCTGTGGACTCGGTGAGCTCATATGAAGCCTTCGTGGACACGATGTCAAGAGCTCGAAAGTCAAGCAGCAAAGTACTGAGGCTTCCGCATAGATACTTCGCGGAGTGAGTGGAAGAGCAGAAAGATGAGCGCACCGGACACAAGCGCCTGAAGAAGTCCGAGCGCCAAGACAAGCCCAGAAGGCGATTTGTAGGCGTATGAATAACCTCGCCAAGCGTGAGTGTGAATCCTTCTGCACCAAGGTAGACCCCCGGAAGCCACTCTTCGGAATATGGCTCTTGCTCCGAAGTTTGCGGACTCCGCAGATTCAACGGCACCCGTTCAAATCCATCTCACTGAGCACGAACACCAGTGACCTCCAAGTCGCTGACGCCTTCTGCAGGAGAATTACTGCAGTGCCAGCAGCTCTTCTTCTGCCACACTTTCCCCCCAGCGAGGCACGCTCAGGCACGGTGTCCCCAATGGACGAGCCCTTCTCCATGGCAGAGTTGCTTCGTGCACTGGCTTCTGTCAAGAAATCCAGCTGCCCAGGCCCAGATGACATCACCTACATAAAGCTGTCGTATCTAGGTGAAAAGGGAAAAAGTTGGCTCCTGCATGCCTTCAATCTTTCATGGGAAACTGGTCGTCTAGAGCCAAGGTGGAAATAAGCTCGCCTTGTACCAGTCCTGAAGCCAGGTAAAGTTCCCAACGCCAGTGAGTCTTACTGACCCATAGTGCTCCTGAGTTGTGTCGGGAGACTGATGGAAAAGATGGTGCTGTTCCGCTTGGACTGGGATTTGACCATCCGATATATATATATATACCCGGCACAGATGTGTGGTTTCCTCAAGGGTCGTAGCAGCCTCGACAACGTCATCGCCCTTGCAAATAGCATGAGATAAGCAAAGTGTTGGTGGAGCATTGATGTTGCCGTATTCCTCGACATCAAGTCAGCGTATGACTGCGCCTTGCATGAAGCCGTCCGCTCGGCGCTGAAGTCTTTAAGCATCAGGGGCTGCATGTACGCATGGCTATCGGACTACCTCTAGCTATAGGTATGTGTACATGTCTACCGACAGCGGCAACTCATCGCTACACCGGGTGACCCAACGTGTTCCCCCAGGGTGGGGTGCTAAGCCCTACACTCTTTAACACTGCCATAGTTGGCCTGGAGAATGCGTGCCACAGTCGGTAGAAATTTCTGTACTCCGACGAAATCTGCATATGGAGTTCTGGCCGCAATGGGCGAGTGTTACGGTCAAGACTGCAGAGAGCAATTGACTCCATTGCGGCATTTCTAGCAACTACAGGATTAGTGATCTCGGGGAACAAATGTGCTGCGATAGCCTTTTCAGAGCGTCACCTTACGCGCTACAGCCTCACTGTTGGAGGGACTACAATTCCATACGTCCCGACCCACACGTTCTTGGGAATGACATCACTCTAAGCACGCAGGATTGCATCGTGCGCGTCTGATGATTGTCGCAAGACAGCGGCGCCATCCTCTAGCGACAAGCTGGGCTAAAGAAGTGCGTGAATTTCTGCCGAAGGTGTATCAAGAGCCTGCTCCTCCTGAGCACCCGCCCTAGATGTTCCTGCCCATACCAGTCACGACTACTGTGCCCGGTATCACGAGGAAGGAGGATATTCTGGCTCCCGCACTAAAGTTCTTCGCTCTGGACTATATTTCGCGGATATACAGGGACCACACTCATGTGTACACTGATGGGTCGGTGTCATCAACATCATCCGCTATCGGGGTGTGGATACCGGCACCACGTACCACCATTAGTGCCATGCTCAGTCACAAAACGTCAACTATGGCTGCCGAACTTGCAGCTCTGAGGGTGGCTTTCGCTCATATCGTCAAGCAATCCGCACGAGAGTGGGCCATCTTCACAGACTCAAGGGCTGCCCTTCAATGTATAGCGTCTTTTCCATAAGACCAGCTTGTGTCTGACATACACGCTTTACATCTCCAAGCTCTATAAGCCCACCATCACATTGCAGTTCAGTGGATTCCAGCCTACTGTGGGATAACTGGCAATGTGCAGGCGGACATTGCTGCATCCGTTGCGCATAAGTATCGTGCATCGGCAATTGCTATACCATTCTCCAGGAAAGATGCATCTGTCCTTGCATCTAGCGTGGCATGGAACATGCAGCTTGCAGCCTGGGATGACGTATCACGTCATTACGCGCCGCTATCTTCCATCGATCCCAACTGCATATTCAAAATGCCACCAGGACTCTCCAAGCGGGTAGAAGCAATTCTACATCGCATGCGGTTGAATGTCGCATACACGCGCAACTTCCTCTTTAAGATGAAACAAGCTATGTCGCCACTGTGCCCACACTGCGATGTGCGAGAAACCCTTCAGCACCTGCTTTGTGAATGTGCTCGAATCAGTTACGAATGCTCGAATCGAATTACGTGAACTGGAGTAGCAAGTTAGCCATATTAGCCCGGCTAACATCGCCAGACTTCATTAAAGATCGCTCTCTCTCTCTCTCTTGCTCTTTCTCTTGTATTTTTAGAACTTTTTAAATTATCCCTAGGGCTTACTGCCGCCAATGAAAAACTGCGTTCACAGCGCGGTTAACATTAATCAACCCATCCTGTACTTCTCGTTTTTCTTGAAAATGGTCAAACTGGCCTTTAAACTTGGGTGATATACCTGTCTGAGTACGAGCGGTAATGGAGGGATTTGAAATAGTTTACAACCGTTTGTGGATTCTGATGTGTGATAATATGACCTCTTCATCGGTATCGATGTTGTTTACAAGGATCAAAATGCAGAACCCGTGGTGGTATGGGTGTCGGCAGGATTTCGTCTTGAGGGGGGCAAACCAGCTGCATTGTGGGTGGAGAGGGTGAGGGCAGGAGAAGGGGAAATTGTGCTGGTGTGGTGTGGGGAGGTCAAGGGGCCCCTTTTGCAACCCCTTCCGACGCCCATGCGTGGCGGGTAATCGCACCCGGGACCTGCGAAATGTCTCGCAAGCTCTCCACAAGGCCACCGCTGCGGCTGCAGGTCGCATATTCCGTCTTGGCTTCACTGATATCTCAGCCATTTTCTTAGAGTGTTCTCACCAAACTCGAGGTTTTAATGTTGCGTCTTTTCCGGACATCGGTCACAGTATGGTGTGAATTCAGGCATTATGTACCGAATAACAATATCTGAACTTCCGATAACATCAACAACTGAATTAAAGCGCAATAAGCACAGCGTTGGACGTTGATGGATTTCCGTAGCCATATGAACACCTCCTGTTGCAACGAGCCATCTATCAACAAGCCGGGTTGTTGTGTTTTTGTGCGCTTGTTGGATGAATGCAACATACTTTTTGGTGCATTCTTTCCTCCGTAGGTAGCTACAAACATGCGGCTGTCCCGCAATCTCCCCGTGCGTCATTGCGAATTTCCTTTGCTTTCATTTAAACTTTTAAGGCTCGCATTAACCCTCTTTTCTGGGTAGTCAGGTTGTGGAAACAGCATACATCTGTCATCCCACGAACCTTGCGGCCGATGCGCTCCCTCTACGCAGAACGCACACCTGCTGCGTAGCGAGCTCAATGTCATATACTCACATTTAACTCCGTTCACCGTACGCTGCACTGAGCGTACAACGGGTGCGGGACAGCAGGGTGTTGTATGTGATAACAATAAGCTCACTGCGCATCCAGCCAGACACTGAAAAATTCGACGAAGTTCGCCGGCCCACAGTCTTCTCAATGGAATCTTTTAGGCCTTGCTCGCATGAACAAGACAGGTGCGGCAAGCAAGCTGAATGTGCTGGTTCCGTTGGAAACGCTCTTTCAGGCCAGCGTGTGTTTCGGCGTCTGTCACTACGCAGACGAGGACGTTACGCATTCAACTGCGCCGAAGTGTCTGCAACTACTGCAACCGCTGTGTTTTATGAGTCTCGCGCCATGGACGCAAAATCAGCCCCCTCCGAGTGCTCTTCATCGATTTGCAGTGATTCGTCTGGATCGTTGCACCCCAGCATAAGCGAAAACTCAGACGAGGATGAACTGCTGGAGCTACGACAGGCGTTCGAGCTCTTCGATGAGGACTGCGACGGCCTTATCACTCCGCAAGAGCTAGGGGCGGTAATGCGTTCTCTCGGCTACAAAGTAACCGATGCGGAACTTGAAGACATAATCGCCGAAGCAGACACTACCAAAAAAGGAAACGTTGGTTTTGCCGACTTCTTGGCAGTAGTGGCTGAGCATGGCACGGCTGTGAAGGAAGGAGACAGTCGAGAAGGCGTTGAGGCGGTCTACAAGGTGGGTGTTGGTTGCCGCGCTTTTAAAACGCCGTAAAGGCATGGGGTTAGTTTAATTGCATGGATGATGTTTTTTGCACTCACTGTAAGTTTCTGAGCTGCTCAGACAGAGAAAAATGATTTCATGCACTTCGAAGAGCTGCCTACATATAGTAAGCTAACACGCAGTATCTGCCAACCTCTCAGTACTTCATAGTTTTGCGCTAGTGCTACATGAAATAAAGTAAGATCAAACACAACATTACCGAAAGGTAAACGCTGACAGCATTTTACAAGTCAACCCCTCCCCCCCCCCTACAACATCATAGCAATATATTGTTTGAAGTAACAATTCTCACGACAACCTCCGGGGGCAGGTTCTTCCTTTTAACTGTCTAAAAAACTTGTGACAAATGCTGTACGTGAGTAATGTTAAGAGCGCATTGCATTAAAATTAAATATTGGCAGGTATGACGTTCAAATCACGCTGTAAGACTGAATTGGTTTGCACTATCGTCAAAGCAGCTAGAGATAGTTGACCGGTACAAGGCGCCCGAAGGAGTTACGAAAGGCTAGGAAAGAGAATGAAGCACTCAAGTAAAGCTTATAGTAAGCAATGTCAACTTGTATATCTCAATTGCAGGATGAAGGCCACTTCCTTGGACTTCCAACCACTCCGGTCTTGAAAATAATGGAGCTAGAATAGTCGAATTAAAAAGGGATATTCACATAAATGTAGCAATTCCCATTCCCCTCTAGACAGGAAAGTAGATATCATTCGGCAAATAAATCTTGAGGGCGTTTCTAGGTCGGAAGAAATCTTGACTCTGTGTACTTAAATCTGCAACAACGTCGAGTAGCTACAACGTTAGGTAAGAGTAACCTAACCGTACTTTTCAACCCGAAAAAAACAATTTCAGTATTTCTTGACACACCTATTATGTTGGCGGAAAGAAAAAGACGAGAGCTTTACTTAGTGTTTACCTCAAGAAAATTGTAGAATATCTTTTTACGCGCTGACCTTGGTAACATGATGAATAAACGTGTATTGGAGGAGTCAAAGATGTTTCATGGCGAAACAGCGCAGTGAAACGCAACGGAAGACAAGAAAGAGCCAAACATGGGCGCTGTATAGCAACTGCACAAACTTTATAGCGCGCAAGCAATATAAGAAAAGGTGCAAAGAGCCCAAAAGAAAGAAAACTTAAGTTTGCATGTACACTAACTCATTGGGTAACAGGTCGAGTGACGACTTGATTACGCATGCACCCGCTCGCTCGTGCATTGAAAATCCTTCGTAAATCTCGCGTGTTCTGTGGTCGCCGTTGCGCTTAAGGACATGACTGTGCTCAAACAAAGGCTCTCCTGAGGACTCGTACGCGAACGAAGAGACACGTGTGGCAGTGGTGCTGCCAGTACGATATTTAATCGCATTTGCGTGCTCGCGAATCTGATCATTCCAGCATCGTCCGGTTTGTCCTATGTGCGACCTGCCGCAAGACAGGCAGATGTCGCATGCTGCTCAGGCCGTGCACTCCATAAAACGCGTAATGTGTCCCTTGTTCCGAATATTGCGGGTTGACTCCTCCGCGTTCACCCTGTTGCAAAGGCTGCCCAAGTTTCTGGGGGCAAAAAGCACAACAGGCACCCCTGACCGCTCAACAATTCTTTTTAGTTTGTGCGAGGCGTCGAGAACGCAGGGGATGAACGTCGTAGTTCTGTATTCCTTGGGCGCCTTGGGACGGGCCCCTACCCGCACGTCTCTCAGCAACTTGTTGCAAAGGCTATGGAGACATTAGTAGGCGCTGAACTGGGTACCGCAACATGGCCTCTATTTGGTGGTGCCACGACCTGAACAAGGCGTTCTTCAAAACCGCAGTAGCCACTTCGCATTTTACGAGCTCGGGGTGGGTCGAAGACTGTGGCAGCAGTGCCTACTTGGCTCTTGGCGGGTATCACAAAAAAAAGGCTCATCACTGATCCGCAGCCTCAGGTCAAAAAACCTCAGCTGGCCATCAATTGGCTGCTCCCTGGGGAGGACAAAGTGCCCAGGAACAGTGGCAAAGGCTCCCAATAAACTCATGCAAACTGGACAAACGGGGCGATGTTGGAATGCTCAGCTTCGTGAGCACGCGAATTCCATCAAATTCGCTATAGGTATCAACCTTGCCCCACTTCTTGCTTCGTGCTTGAACGAGCCCTTCTGAGAGCGTTTGTTTGAGCACAGTGAAGTCCTTACAGAGCCATGAAGACAAAATTATGTTTGCTTTATTGAAAAGATAGCGTGTTTTATGGTGCCCCCAGCGCTTTACCGGAAGCAAACGATGCTTATTCACTGCAAAAATTAATCAATATAAATTAACATTTTGTTTCTCGCGCCAAAACGTGTGTTTTTGGAACGTCTACAATAATGTCATATGTGCTGGGGAGCCTTGCTTACCGTTAGTCAGACTAGATAGCGCCACCATACCGCGGTGGGCCGTTTTCTGCCTTTGTTTTTGGTCGTATTTGTACCTGGCTTGTTTTTTGTTGAGGTAGAAAATAATCATTTCATTAAACATGGTGTTCACTCGACTAATATGGTGACGTAAGACACCGTCTATTACGCCAATCGGTCAGTGTCGCCTGAGAGAACCCCAAAGCGCTGCAGTGCTGTGCAGCTTAAACAAGCATAGTGGGAGTAGTACCAACAGCAGTATGCATCGGTAATTTTAAGTATTAAGTGTACATTCGTAACTTCCACTGCTTACCCCAACATTCTTACTGCTGGAAAAAGAATGTGTACCAAATGTAAGCAAAATATATAGCTCGTTTGGCAAGCTTATAAGCCCTGACAATTTTCGTTTGCTTTTGCCGGCTCCAGCCAATCGCATAGCTGTCGCATATGACATCACTGGTTCTGTGGCAGGAAATAAGCTAGGGGGTCGCATGGGCATTCCCTTTCTTCCTAGTTATGTAGCTTATTTGAGAGAAGTTTATGTTGAAAGTGTGGTCAGTATGATTGTAACGAGGCAATCTTTGGTATGAGCGAAACTTGTGGTTTGTCTGCATGGCCCCTTTAAGCGCTTCGGCGACCACACAGCACGCGAGATTTATGAAAAATTTTCAATGCACGAGTGAGCGGGCGCATGCGTCTACAGTAAACTCGTTAGCAAAGGAGATACTATATCTGCAATCTTGAACTTTCTTTCTTTTGTGTGCTTTCCGGCTTTTCTTATATTGCCTGCGCGCAATAAAAGTTATTCTGTGGCTAGTCAGCGCCGGTGGGCTGATTTTCGCCCTAATTGTAAACCACCTAGCCCGTCTTCACACCTTAGTACAAATATGTTTTATTGACCTCAATGTGGAGGCATCCATAGTCCAGAATTCAGTGGTTCTATGGAGCCCGTATGGTCCAGTCAACCAGATCTTGGTGATCCGGGTTCAAGTCTGTTAGGCCTTCCTTTCACTAATTATTTGAGGGTTTAAGATATGGGGCAAAGGTTACTGTATTGCCACTACCGCACATTGTAGTAGTCAGTAGGTGGCTCTAGGCAGAAGTTGCAATTGCACGGACATGGATTCGAGTGCATGGAGTGTAGTATTGTGAAATAAGGAAATGTGCTTGTCTGCAGCTGTCGGTAGATGACCCTGTCTATACTACGCATCTTGATATGTAAAAGAGGAAATGTTTTTACTGCTAAGCGGTGATGACCCCGAATGTCTGAGAATTCTGTGAGCATGATTTTTTATCGTGAGCTCACGGGGGTATAAGTGTACTCCCGGATGAAAACGCCTGGTGTGTATAAGCGCGGGCTGCCGCAAGAGCCACCTCCTTGCCTTCTAGGGATCATTAAACGCATGTCCAGTCGATGTGTATCTACCGTGGCTGGGTTTGCGTACAGAATATATCGGAGCCGTTGTTGAAATGCGCTCGATTGAACAGTATGAGAGTCTAAGTTGACGGTAGCGTGTTCCTTGCCCTTGAAGGCTGCACCTTGGGCAGTAGCGGTGTCCTTTGCGGCTATGGAAGTCCTTCACCTTTTTTCCTGAAAACGCCTGAAAAATAACTGACTGAAGACAAACGAGTTAAAGTATGAACTTTTCTATTCACATTTGCAACCACCATCAGAGCTCTATAGTTTTTCCTTACATCTAGGAATCATCTTCCTCTTACACTGCGAACAGCTTCTGCAGCTTGATTCCAATTCTCCTTACCCATCTGTCTCTCGTACCAAAGCAGAAAAAACCAAACCACGGTGGGCACATGAACATGTGCTTTTTTCGCTCACATTGACGAGTTATTACACATTTTTTAATGAAAAACCTTTTTATCAAGCTTTTAAGACACTCATACATGCTCATGCATTGAGTGAACCTTTACTTCAGCGCTAATTCGCTGCAGACTCGTCAGTAATGCGCTTGACGTTGCCCTATTTGAAATAGAGGCTGACTTTCTCGAAAGAAGGTGAGCACCGCCATCATGTTCTCTTAGTTTATAGATGCGAGGTTTTTGTATTTAAAAAGGAAGTTCAGCTTGAATTGCCGCCTTGTCTATGGCACTTGTTTTTTTTTGTCTTTTTTGCGCGGTTATCTTTTTCCCAAATGTCGCACCCACTGTCCCAAATTAGGCTTTGCATTATAAGATCCATAACAGAGTCGCAGATGTTTTTGATGGGCTAACTATTTCTCCAAGTCCTGTACGTTGCATTCATTATTATATTTGACATATCTAGTATGCACACATTAATCATTAGACACCTTATTTCCAACGTCTCTAGAATGTAGGAAAGACGATTAATCTCAGATAATTAAAAACGTAATTATACTACATCCCTACCTCAGAGATCGATAATATAGTACCAATCAATGCCGTACCCTATTTTTCGTACGGATTTGTACGCTCTCATTCCTTTGCCTATCCACCTTAAATGTTTGTTAGGGAGAAGTAGCTTCGTGTTTGTGCCTTCCTGCGTCCTCTTGGGGTATTGTGTGCATTGTGAGAGCAACATTTTATACATGCATTCATTTTCTGAAATTCATTTCTCGCTTAGATCTTCGACAGCCATGATCGAGGATACATCAACGCTGTAGACCTTCGACGAGTTATGGCATCCATAAACGCATCTGTCACGGACAAAGAGCTCGACTGCATGATGTTGGCTGCAAACAAAGATGGCGATGGACTCATCACCCACGAAGAATTTGTTGCACTGTTCTCTGAGGATGGTGCCACTAATGACATCTGAACAAGAAAAGCCTTTGTGTCGTGGCCGCTAGTAGTAGAAGTCATGAAGCATATGTAAGGCTAGAGTTAGCCTGTCGGGTGCAATTTGTGGTACCCCGAAAAACCAAGGTCGCGGACGAGAGGAGCAGGTCAAAGCACTCGCTAGAATTTCTGGTTATCGCATAAATGAAATCACTCGGACAAAAAACAAAATAAGCTGACCGAAATAAAAAACAAAATGCACAGATGCACAGACATTGCAGATGAGCATGAAAAAGTAGTACAAGTTACGGTCGACTTACTATACAGGACTGCGAATTCCTTTCCTGGCTGCACGAAAGGAAAGCGGACGCGCAGCTGAAGGAATGTTTTCCTTTCAGGCTTCATTGATTTCTCATGCCAGTTAATTGTCATATTTACTAATTATACGTGAACTACGAAAATTGGTATGGCACCCACAGTTGTTGCATGTATTACGAGGTGATGGTTGGGCATTTTTTTCGGTGCTTAAGGGGTGGGGGGACTCAATCTGCCTGTCCTAATGGCAGCGCCTATTTTCACTATCTAACGTGTACCACACGATAAAGGCAGCGAATACATCATGCCTCCTGAATATACCTCAGAGCAAACCTGACGGTACATCTTTCATGGCCTGGTCCGGAAGCGTGGTCTACTTGCCACCTTTATCGTGCGGTGATCGTTACACAAAGTGAGCGGCGCATGCCTTAATAATTAAAAGTTTTTGGCAGAACCCACGGAATCGCAAAAAAGTCAGCAACAGACACCTCAGATTGTACACATGGGGAATGCGGCTGCCATGCGAATTTCCGCAGGCCGTAAAAGGAATAACTGAATTTTACAAGGTCAATTTTCATAATTCAATGTACTCTTCCCGCGTAAGTAACCACAAGAAACGTAATGTTAGGTAGATACCAACTCTTCCAGCATTCGCCGCGGTGTGTCAGTGGCTAGGTCGTTGCGCTGCTGAGCCCGACGGCGCGTGTTGGATACGGACCACGGTGGCTGGTTTTCTTATGGCGGCGATAAGCGCAAACGCCTGTGTTCCGCGATTTTTGCGCGCGTTAATTAAAGATCCCTAGGAGGTAAAATTAATCTAGATCCCTCCACTACGGCATGTGGCACAGCGTAGATGTAGCTTCGGCGCGCTTAACCCCAAAATCGATCTATCGATCGATTAATCGATTATTCAATCAATCAATCAATCAATCAATCAATCAATCAATCAATCAATCAATCAATCAATCAATCAATCAATCAATCAATCAATCAATCAATCAATCAATCAATAGAATGACTGCAAATAACAAGAACATCGCACTTCTCTCTGGTAACAGAAAGTTACTTGTGCCATTGTAGCTACAGCGCATTTGTTGTTTATTGTTCTCTTTTTTTTTCTTTGTTGTGGCGGGTGGGTTCACGTGTATACGATTTTTCTCACCGCAATAAACATTGCCCGTGAGGCAGCACCCTTCCTGGGTTAGCTCGTCTGCGAGCCTTTTTTTGCGGTGCCACTAAAAACTTTCTTAAAGGAGCACTGAAGCCAACTTTCGGCGTTAATATTATTGCACAGTTCGCTTCCTTCACTCAACAGAATACCCTGGCTGAAATATGAGCGGCCTGCGACGCGAAGAACATAGTTCACTTGGATCTCATTTATCGCGCCGACGGAGCAGCGCACGGAGCGGCACTCAGCAAATGGACATCAGCGTGACATCCCCCCGTGAAGCCAAAAGAAGTGACGCGACAGCGCTCGTCAAAAACTCGTGACGTTACTTCACGCCCGCGGCCCCACAAGAGGCGAGCGGACGCAACACCCTCTCAAGCTGGCGCCGGTGACGTCCGCACAAATCGGTGAGGTCAGGCCGGGATTCCGTCATATGCGCCGTTCTGGATGAAAGCGCGGGAATTTGAAACAAACGATTTTCAGGCCGTTCAATGTGATTGACTATCGCGCGCTGAAGTATTTGAAGTGCTGTTTCAGTTTCACCAGACCATTAAGCATCGATAAAAGAAATAAAAATGTAACAAAATTTTCGTTTCCGTGCTCCTTTAGGTTTCATTGATTTGTGTGTGCAAACTGTCTTTTTTTTTTGAAAATTGAGTATTTTGGTCAATGAGAGAAAGCGTTGTCCCCATACAATTTCAGAACGTGCATAAGAATAATAACTGCTTGACCTGGAAAATTAAAATCTCCAGCTATTTTAAATTGTATGTTGACGATTGGGAAGATAGAGACTCTATTTTTATTAACCATCTCCTGCAGGATATTTAATCAAGTAATCTATGTGAAAAAGGCGCCAGTAAAATTCTGGCTTATACGTTACGTTCTAGGTAGGGCCACAGCTAAATCCTTGCGAAATTAACGAATACGAGATCGAAATTCACGTAGATAGCAGAAGTACTACACGGCGTTGGGTTAATGCGTTTATAACAGTAGGTACGAACTCGCTATATATAAACAAATCAATCAATCAATCAATCAATCAATCAATCAATCAATCAATCAATCAATCAATCAATCAATCAATCAATCAATCAATCAATCAATCAATCAGTCAATCAATCAAAAGCGAAGATGGTGCTGCAGGCCAGGCACTCGTGGTTATGCAGATATTCTGCACATCGAACACAAACATTTATTCCTCACCTTTGGGATGTCAGGTGAATGCTGACTCCAGGGTATATTAGCAAACTTTGCAGATGTTCTGTCTGGCTGTTTTTGGTTGATCTATTGGTGCTTTCTTATTCACATGGATGCGCAGCGTCCCATTCGTGGGGATCTCAGCATGAATTAGATCTTCAAGGACAGATTCGTTTTTTCTATCTTGAAGTATCCTGAAAGAAGGAAAAAAGATATCTTATCATGCACATCCCGTGTACTTTTCTCCAGCGCACGAAGGTGGGGTGCTGTCACATCTGCTGTACTATTCCATTTCAACACTACCTTCCGCATGTACTCATAGTAATCACGAAATGCAGTACTTCATACTAGGGATAAACGCACCTCTGAAAAATAAGGAACTTTCATAAATAATGTTGCATCATTAGCCGTTTGTTTATCGACCGTGTACAATGCGTCTAGAACCCACGAGCTCTTCCTGTTTGATATGAATAAAACAGTCGAAGGGGGACTCGTCCCAGCTTACAGAAACAATGCTTGCCTTAAAACCAGCAACACGTTGTTGGTGTTTCTAAATTTAACCTAATCCGCCCGATTAATTGTTAGGGGATTTAAAATCATTGCGCACTGTTAATTAACGGCTCTCGTGGGGAAAAAAATATTAACATTTGTTCTAATTTGCATCAAAGCCACATCAATCCTTTGTGGCTTGACCGTGAGAATCCTGCTCGTGATGTTAGTTGTGGTGCTTCGGCGAAGGACCTGAAACCCAATTAAAGTTAGGGGCGCAAAGCTCTAAAGCTGCACGCGTGGTTTGAAGCACGCTGTAATGGGTAGCCACGGATTACATTTGTTCACTGTGGTTAGCTTCCCGCTGCTTCATGCGCGGCAGTTATTGAAAGAATCTGGCGAGCCCAGCTACCGCTTTATTTAAATTAGGCCTACACAAGTTCATCACTGCGTGCCAAATTCTCGCAGCGCCGAATTGTCTCCCGTTTGGCTTCCATGACAAAAACATATGCTCAGTAGCCAAGATTTAAACTCGAGACTGCCTACATGGTAACGTCATGGTTATGCAACGACGCCCATACACGAGAAAGGCTGAAATGAGTTGTCCTCAAATATTTCTTTGCGTAGGGACATCGATCTGTGTGTGCCAAGATTGTCTAGGGCACCGTTTATACAATTTCTGACACTTAAAGCACATGAGCGCCTTACGTAAAAATAGACAGAGCAGGTCAAGGAAAATAGCTGCAAGGGGAGGATGAAAATTTTATAACCCTAATATCCCATCTGTAGAACATTGAATGCCACCGACACTAATCATCGTGCCTCATAGCCCGTTCTTCTTACGCTAGAGGCTATGTTTATCTGCTATTCAATTAAAGAAATCAAACTTTCTCAGATAGAGGCCAGAATTTTGAACTTCCTATCAGCCGAACATGACGACACCCACCATTGTGTTCCGAGTCAGGATTCCAGGAGTTCGCCACAAGCCAGCAGGGGGTGCCATTCTCCGTGCCCCAGCACAGGATTTTGCTTACGTGTCCACCAAGCCATTTACCACTGTGCCGCTGTTAAACACATGTGGAATGATGACGTTAGCACAAGTCGAA
The DNA here is from genome assembly GCF_048455015.1 of Haemaphysalis longicornis. Taxonomy (NCBI): domain Eukaryota; kingdom Metazoa; phylum Arthropoda; class Arachnida; order Ixodida; family Ixodidae; genus Haemaphysalis; species Haemaphysalis longicornis. Next base: position 229,096,337 of record NW_027526295.1, on the reverse strand, counting down.
TCCAGATAAATGCCCTACAAGCAGCGTAATCTCCCTCACGAGAAACCTACGGCCGAGCCAGCGCAGGCAGCCTTAAGCCCGTCATTTGGAATATCCCCCGAGCTAACATGCTTCATCGTAATATTAAAACAACATATCCGCGCAATTGGGGAACACCAAAGGCATCAACGTGCAAATTCAAAATGCACGTTCACCATTGGGATTCTAGGGACTGGGTCCTGGGTCACGCGGGCTGCGTTAATAATGAGGCCACCCACGAGCTGGGGAGTTGCATGATATAGACGTCTTTGAGCCGGACAACTAGGGCGATCATGATTGAAAAAAATTCCCCGCATTTCCCCGAGGGGAAGAATGTGAAAGTGCGAATGCACGAGTTGAATTTGCGCGGTTCGGTAATGTTCGCGAAAGAGAGATCACACACACACACACAACTACAAAGAAAGAAAGATGCATTTATTCACAGACAGCTATTTGTGTTGTCGTTGTACTTGATTGCTAGAGCGGATCTCAGCTTTAAAATTTCGTGTCAGTACTCCTTTAAGCAGGTGCATTAGCCCTTCTGACGCCCGATTCTTGGCCAATCGCCCACGTGGGTATGTGCCATGTCAGCGGCCAGGCAGCGCGCGCCCATCTCCCCCCGTTGCCAAGGAAGACGAGGAGATTCCTGGCCCATCCCCCACGTGGGTATGTGCTAAGTCAGCGGCCAGGCTGCGCGCGCCCATCTCCACGTGCGCGGACATCGCCGGTGGACGCAGGTTCAGGGTCGCTTAAGAAGTGCATTCGCACTTAAAAGCGCTACTGACACACGAAGGCGAATGAAGAGACACTGGACAAAGCGCACTAGCAAGCGCACTAGCGTTTAAGTAGCGCGTTTTCAATCATGAACGTATACCAGCAAGCCCAACTGGCAGTTCATCTAGGAGGACTTATCTACATTGAATCAATACCCCTTTGCGAAATGTCACTCCCTGACAAGATGATTCCGCGTCGGTTACGGAAGCAGCAGCCACTTTAAGTTCCCGCTCCGTTACTCAAAGGCTCACGTAGGACAGGGAACGTAAAATGATAAATGCTTCGTCGGGCTCGGACCGATGAATGGAATTCTACGGCTTCCCTCTTCCTATTTCGCTATTCTCATATCCATATCGCTACTCTTTTCTTCTTTCACACTGCTAAAACACAAACTCCGTTTTCGTTACTATTTTTTAAGGCACGGCAGGAGTACGTAATTCACCAGTATTGACTATACAGAATTTATTAAGGCAATGACACAGTTAACTTAATCGGTGCAAATCTGGCCACAACAGCGAATGTCCTGACGTCGATGCTGAGCCTAAGCGGACTAATTGCAATGTATTGGGATTCTTCAACTTGATGAAGGTAATTTGACATAAGAACAAGAACAGGAGTAGCGGAGGAAGGTGCCGGATGCGAGCGTCTGATCTATACTCGCACATTACTTACCAATTTCCGCATCATACTTTAGCCTAATCGCTATCAACTCAAGGCAAAATAAAGACTTGACTGTCTGTTTGATTTCCCTAGACCTCAGCTTTGCCATTCTGCATTAGTCTTCCTTGTTTCTCGTACTATAACGCGCTATAAATTGTGTGGAAGCTTGGCGTACACAAAATAGCTCAACGCTCATCCAGGCACGGACGCCATTTTTCTGCGTATGGGAGGCAAGAGCCCAAAATAGATTCAGCGCATTCTAACTGTGGCGGTCTCCGTGCGAGCGTACACGTGGCTGAAGAAGCATTTTTACAACCCAGCGGGTGAAGCCAGTAAACCTGATCACGTGCTAAGGTTAAGACCTTTGGGAGGAAGAAACCTTCCATAACTACTTTTGAAATATTCATTACGTATTGCCTAATTAATCAGAAGTACAGAACGAGGCACCAAATACCTAATAATGCATAGTAACATAGATTCGGGCACTTGAATGCCTAAAACTGGGTTTATTAAAACTGTGAAAAGTGACAGTTATCAGTTTGTACATAATCAGCATGTCTTAAGGGCTTTCGCTTAAGCGTAATTCCGTATTTTTTAACATACTTACCACTTTTCTGGGTGGGAAAGTCTGCTTAAACAGAGAAATCAGCCTCCACAGGTCAATTCTTGGAGATTTCTGTCGCAGAGATACATCTTATTTCCTTAAAACCTGTTCGAGGTAATATCTGTTAGGCATATAAACCCTCATGCGCCTAGGCGTCGGAAAATATTCCTGATTTTGACGCCTCCCTGAAAGAAATTGAACAATATATTTAAAACATATTTCGAAGAAAGTTAAAAGAGCTACAGAGTGGATCGATTTGATTCACTAATCTTTAATTTTTTCTCTGCTCTTGTGATGAGATTAATATATACTCAAGCTGTTAACGAAACAGTTCGCATTCTTCATACTATAGTGCTTGTAATTTCCTATGCTTTCGCTTGTCTGCGTTTAGGCGCGATTTGTCGACAAGTTATTGACAAGAGAAAGGACCCCGTAATAAGGTTAGAGATGCAGAAAAAATTCTGCAAGGACCTGCATGTGCGAAGTTAAACTTTAGCGGAAATATAGTGGCTGTTAATTCCTGCATAATGTCCATTCGCTCATCTTCCTTTTTCTTCTATAAACACAAAATGAAATTACTGCCTGCATATCAAAGTGCTTGTCCTCGCTGTAGGTCGTCTCGTAGCCCTTGCGGCAGGTGTGCAGTCATCTCGGCAATGGCTGGGTTCGCTGGCATGGCGAAAGCTTGCCCTTGTCTTGGTGTTCACAATGAGAAAAGTAGCACGGCTGGCAACGATTGTCGGTTCAGTACAGGCCTCCAGTCACAATGCCTAGTTCCTTGTAGTACTCCCAAACTGCCGACGGCTACCCACCATAGCAGCTGCGTCAAGAAATGGCTACGGAAGAAAGTTAATTTCTCTTTCGCAGCGCACAGACGGGCCTCACTTCGCCTCCATCGTTTTGCGGCGTTTGAGCGGAACACCATCGTTGTTTTTTTTTCAGTGCGTGTTCTGGCAAAAGGACCCGTACAGTGTGTGTGTTCGGCCCATGCGAGGTTTTTGAGCTCCGTGCCCAGATCTCTGGAGTTATTGCCACCAAAAGAAACCACGCCGGAACTATAGGCCTACCCCGTTAGGCCTATCTTCCACTCCGTCGACCAGCGACAACGTGGAAGTCATCGTGAAAGGAGAATACATCCCCCCTGATGAACTACAAAATGGCGGCTGGAAGCACATCCTCCGTGCACATCGTGAGAACGCGGCCACCAAGAAGATCGCTGAAGCCCCCAACCCAACTGCTTCGGCCGACCATGCGACCAAGCAGCATCGCCCTCGCCCGAAGCAATGCATTCCACCCCCAGAGAAGCTCCCTGAAGGAGACTTTAAAATCGTCTTCCGACCTCAAGGCGGACACAATGTCTGCGCAACAAGCCAAGCCGACATCCTGGATGCCATGTAAAAGACAGCGGGACTATCATATGTGCAAGGTGAGCAGCTAAGAACGAACGTGACTTCCAACTACTTCATGTTCAACACATCTATGCAGGAGAGATGCCGTATAATTGCCTCGATCAAACATATCAATAACAGAGGCCGGACTTTCGATGTCGCCATGAATGTCACCGCCCCATCTCGCCAGCGCCTGGAACAATATTCAACATACCCTACCTGAGGCCATTAGGGAACTCCTCACAAAATTCAACCCCTTAATGCAGCATCCTAAACGCCAGAAGGATGGGCACCTCCAACGCTGTGTAAATCCTGTTCGACAGTACTATTATATCCTACCACTTCGCATACCAAAGAGCAACCTACCGATGCCAACCTTTCCGACGAAGAACAGAAGCATGCACCCGATGCTGGCGCGCGTGACATCGACCGGACGTGTGCCCAACCTCTCAGGTGCGTTGTCAAAAGTGCGGACTACCCAACCCATACACGGAACACCCGTGCAAGCCCGAATGTGTAGTGTGCGACGGCGCTCACATCACCGGTTCTGCGGAATGCCAATCCAAATTCCAGCCAAGGAGGAGACCACCACCCCTGATAAACAGTTACCCTGGCAACAACCACCTCTTCCCCGCTTCCCCCCCGCACCTCTACTCAATAGCCCAGAAGATTGGCCTTCTGTTCCGGAACGTGAAAGAAGGCGCTCCAATTTATTGATGAACAAAAAACGTCGCTCGGCAAGTAAAAATTAACAAGAAACCCAACCACCCCCATTACCGCCGACCCAGCCCAACAATAAGCAGGACAGCTGGGGCGGCCCGGGTTCCCATCCTCCCCAGTATCAACAACAAACACTCCACCCTCGCCAGCATAATGCACAAGAACTAGCATGCCGAGACTACAAAAAGGTGACATGGCGTTGCAGTCAGAGAATCAAGCACCGCGCAACAGCCTGTCTCAGGCAAAAACCACAACAGTAGCAGAATCGAACTGTCCTCCTGACAAAAAACGCGTTGTAGAGACCCGCGTTGCCAAAGAGGTAACCAGTAAACTCATTAACCATTATGAAAATCTCAACTTCATCCACAACAGGCTCAACACGTTAACAAACCGTTGAAACAAAATTTCAGCACATCGAAACGAAAATTCACAACACTGTCGCGAACCCCCGTTCAGTTTGCTTTTCCTATTTTGTAGCGTCCTTCTTCGGTCGCCAAGCCTTGTTTTTTCTCCGAAAAGCATGCGGCGTGCGCGCTAACCAAACGGGAAACGCGGCTGTTGAGGGGGACCATCGCCCCAGCCTGGGTTTCGGCGCGGCCACGGCGTTCCGTACTCCCCGTGGCTTTCTGTCTTTCTGTCGCTTTCTGTCTCCGGGTCTCCGGTGTAGTTCGCACAACGTTTCTTTCTTTTACGCTGTTTACGTTAGTGTGTTTTGTCTGAATTACTTTCTCTACGTAAGTAATTCTCCACGCGTGCGTTTTCGTGTTCAAACCTTGTGTTGTTTGTGTTTGATTGGCCCTTTTCCCTTTGGCGGAAACATGGCTGATTGGTGTTTACAAGCGTATCCCCGATTGGCTGCAGAAAGTGGGGCCAGAATGCGCTTTTTTCCCATGAGTCCGCATGAAGCGAATATAAACCCTCTCGGCCGGGTTCACGGAAGAGGGCAGAGGGCGGAGCGCAGCGGGCGGCCAGCACCGGGACTCACTTCAGAAACTGCCGCCCGTCGTCGTGCCCTTCCGCCGGGAGACCACGAACCAGTCAGCCACGTCCCGTTATGTACTCCTGTTCTCTTGAATGTTTTTCTCATCTGATGTAATAAGTGTATTATTTCAGGTTTGTATGGGCTACATGTAATCACCGTTACCAGTAAAGTAAACAAGTTAACCATAAACATTTCTTCGACGTTTCAACTTCTTCACTGCGATCACCATGCTACTGTAGAGGCAGTTATATATTTGACCAAATTACGTCGTTACAACACCATAAAATTCCTAAACAACATCATGAAAAGCATTGATTACCAGAGCATCTTCAGGAAGCAACAGACATCCCGCAAAAATCCCCAGCACCATGTGCCGAACACGGAAGCAACAAGCCGTGCAGGTAAAGCCTGGCAGTGGTTTTGACGGAGATATAAACGTAAACGAACCACTTTGCGATTCCTGGCTCAATATCAAGCCAGTCCGCCCTATATAAATGCGTTGCAAGAGGCAAGTACGCACACGAGTTAGCAGGCTACATGACATTTCAAAACCAGAATGACCCGCAAATGGCGGTACTGGTCAACCGGAACCTCACATTATCCCAGCAGCAGTTTGATAGTGTTGATATTTACCACGACCTAACAATAGTGTACGCGAGAAAACGGAACGACACCAGAATCTTTATTCTCAACGTATACACTGCGAGTACAAATTCAACCGCCTGTTCTCGCTAACTCGTAAAGAAGCAGACCACACGCTCTCATAATTTTAGGGGACTTCAATGTCCCACGCACTGCATGAGGATACAAGAAAAGCATTGCTAAATATATAAAGGCCACTGTTAGAAGTAGGACCGAATGCGTGGCCGCGCTCCTCGGAGTAACAGTATGGGCGCCGCGGCAATCTTTAAGCACATATATTGCGGAATCAGCGCCATGTGTCGGAAGAGCTGGAGCTAGCTGTGCGCCATCTGATACGTCCCTTCCACTTCGCCGCGCGCAATCATGCACGAAAGCGCTGCAGCCATGACGTACTGTTACAATATTCGAACTGAGTTATCAAGGCACGCATGCAAGATGCTCCTAAAAACTTACATGTTGTGTAATTCAAGCAATGTTGTGTAATTTATCTTCTAATAAATACGAAACAAGACTTTGCTAAGCAAACATTGTGTGTCGTGCTTTTTTTTTCAAGGATAAAAAGGCGGAACGCGAACCTCTGCAACAAAAATAACTCTCCAGAAGCGGAAGGCGTATTTAAAATTATCTCTTCGTGCTTTGATAACTCAGTTGAAATACATTGATTAGAATTGTTTGCGTACCTTTACCCATAGAGTTTCATACTAATGAAATTAGTATGAAACTCTATTTTTTTACCCGCCGCGGTGGCTCAGTTGATGAGGCGTTGTTCCGATGACACAAGGACGCGGGTTAGTTTCCGGGCCATGCGGCCGCTTTTCTGATGGAGGCGAGAAGCGAAAACATTCATGTGGTTGAAATTTCGGCACATGTCAAAGGTCCCCATGTGGTCAAAATTAATCCGGAGCCCTCCACTACAGCGGGCCTCATCGCCTGTGTCAAACCTCATTATCGATCAAATAAATCAATTTGTATTCAATTTGTATACCTTCGCCGTGCACGGCGAAGTGGGAGGAACCGTTGCAGACGACGCGCAGCCATCTCCACCTCTGGCATTGATTGCGCATGTGCCGCAAGATTTCCTTGGCGCCCGTCACGGCGCTCTGCGCTGCTTGGTGACGCGCTCGGTGTTACTTGTGGCCGCGCCTCTACGTTGACCCCGTGGCGGATATAGAGGGGGGGGGGGGCACATGGGGACTGCCTCCCCCCCAAAGACACGTGTTTTTTCCCCTTTTTTCCCCTTTCACATCCGTCTCCACCCATCCGTTTCATCCGCCAACAATGTAATGTTCCTTGCATAGCTTCGGGCTCATAATATGTGCACGTCGATTGCGCACCCTCTCACCTTTCACCCCCGCCTGCCCCCCCTCCCCCCCCCCCCCCCAGTGGCTTGTTCAATGCTTACCATTCCCACTGTTTTCGCTGACAAGCGCGCTGCCCAAAAGCCGCCGCGTAGGGTATTCGAGTAAGGGAGCACGGCTCAGCAGCGCCGATGTATACGAGCGCCTAAAATGTGTGCAATACTTTTGGTCTCTTTTATTTTCCTGGCCAAAGCAGTTTTGACAGCTCCTGGGTAGTTCTAGAACTGCTTCACTTAGGTAATTATCCGGCTTTAGTTCTAGTTTTAAAAAAATATATTACACGAAGTAAGTTAAGTCGAGCAGCTCGTCGCATGTCCCCTAGAGGTTCAAGATTTGCCAACTGCAACATCGTCGAAAGGAAATCGCGACGTCTATACCTACTGTAAATAAAGCGGACTGCCAGGCGCTAATTTTTTTCAATCTTTCGTACATTGCTTTTTGTTTTCCTCCGCTCCTCATTTTTTGGAGGGAGGCGGGAGGGGGGAGAGTGGAAGAATCCCAGGATGTTTCTCGTCGCAATTTGGCAGATGGGCCGCGTGTGCCGAGGGGCGGACGAGAGAGCCGCGGACAACGGAAGCCCGAACCCGCCAGATCCTTGGAAGACGGGGCGGCTCGAAAAACTGCGTCTCAGTGAAGCAGCGGGGGTTCGCGGGGGGGGAGAAGCGAGGAACAGTGGTAGCCCGACGAGCGCTTGGGACGCAGCGTCCGGTTTTGAGGGCTGTCCTGGGATGCCCGTGTGACGACAACGGTGAACACCAGGTCTCCGGAGATCTGTCTGTTCACGGAGGAGAAAGTGCGCACAGCCGCAGACGACCGGCAGCCTGACGCGTCACCCCGGCGTGGCCATCAACCGAACTGCAGGTGAGCCATCCTGCCCTTCGCCACTACTCTTGGGACTCTCTTTAATCGCCCTCCCAATTGTCGTCCTTCCTTGCATGCATCTTTCCTTCCTTTCTTCCTTACATGAATCAAATCCTTCCTTACGTCCTTCCTGTCGAGCTTGTTTATTTTTTATTTGTGTTGTTTAACTTCTTTTAACTATGTCTAACCAATTTACCCGCATTAAGCTTTGCAGTCTAAGATCCACAAAAGCGTCTCACATGTCTTTTGATGGCCTAATTATTCTGTACTTTCTGTAATCTTCCGTGTTAAATGAACATTACTTAATTAGTTGACACACATCTAGATCATTATGCCCCTAATGTCTAGTTGTACTCGCGTTACTTCCGAATAAAAGGTTTACCCCCAATAATAAAAGAAAAATTTCAGAGTACTAATGCCGCATAAAAATAGACTGTACAGAGTAGTAATCAATGCAGTACCTAATTTATCATGCGCATTGCATGTTGGTATTCCTTTGCCTGCTCAGCATAAAACTCTTTTAAAGCTAAGTAGATTAATTTTCGTGTCTTCCCTCGTCTTGCTGTCTATTGTGTGCGTTCTGACAACAACGCTTTACAAAAGCATTTCATTTCTCCTTTTTTGATTAGATCTTCAACAGCCATAGTGGAGTATACATCAACGCTGTGGACCTTGGACGCGTCAAGGCATTCCTAAACGTATCGACCAGGGACAAAGAGCTCGATTGTATCATGTTGGCTGCGTTCCGAGGTGGTGGTTGACTGATCACGTGAGAAGAATTTGTTGCTGTTCTTTTCTGGGGACGTGGCCACCAAGCACATGTGAACAAAAATACTTTTTGTGCCGACGCTGAAAACAGGACGCTGCACTCACTTAAAATTGATGTTTATCCCATAAAGCAATCCATTCCTAATGTAATACACGAATGCACAGATACATGCAAAAGTAGAGCCAGTCATGGCCTAGTACTAGATACAAATGCAAGCTCTCCCTCTTCTCGCTGCACGAAAGCAAAACAGATGCGCATGACTTAGCGAAAGTTTATCTTTTATGATTCTATGATTTCTTATGCCCGTTGGTTTGTACATTTATTTAATATGGTTGAGCTTCGAATAAAGATGTGGCAGCAGTTCTTACATGTATTACGAGGTGACATTTGCGCACTTTTTTTTTGTATTCAAGGGGTGAGGCGTGCTCACTCAAGCAGCCATAACGACAGCGCCTGTCTGCTCTATATAAGGTTTACCACTCGATAAAGGTAGCGAACACGTTCAAGGTAACGTCAAGGTACATGCTTCATGACCTCCTCAGAAAGAATGTTCTAGTGGATACCTCTTTTGTGTGGAGATCGATGCACATACAGGGCAAATGACGGGTGTCCTAAGTAAGGAAAATTTGGCGCAGAATTTTTAGAACATAAAAAAAAGCAACGGACATTTCAGGTTATATGCATAGGGACTGCGGCTGGGGCATGAATTTCCTCAGCTGCGTCGTAATTAGTAAATCTACTAACAAGGTTACAAAGAAATAACTGAAGCTAATGAGGTGAATATTCATAATAGCATGAACTTATACTTCCTTTCCATGCAACCAACCAGAAACCAATAAGCGTTGTAAGTCAGCACTGCTCGCATTTTCGCTCGTCTGGACGTTTTTTTGTTTTGCATTTTGTGCTGCATCTCAGACAACTTTTGAAGTTTGATTAATGTTTTCCGTGGAAACTGATTTCTTACATATTTTGGCGAATGAGCCAAAATATTGTCCCCACAGAATTTCAGACAATGCATAAGCGTGTTATAACTGTTTGGGGGGAAAGTTCATGTCTTGAGCTTTTTCCCGGGTGCTTGCTTGAAGAGTACAAAAAAATGGTCGAAATTTTGATTATCAGCTCATTAGGGGGTATTCGATATGAAGAATAAAAGCATTTAATCTCGTGGTATGAATAAAAATGTGCCCCGTGAAATTCTGGTGCTTAAACTAGGTGCTACGTGTTAGGGTTTCTGTTATAGGAGCACTCACACAAAAATTTGTATCTTGTGTTTTTTTTTTGTTGCGATAAGTAGCTAATGACCTATTTACCTTGTGTGGAAACCTCATTTGCTTCAGCGCGAAACGATGCTTTAAATAGAATCGTTTTAATGAAGCCAGTCGCAGCATCGGCTTCAGCGGGTGCCGCGAAAGGTTGGATTTTGTATAAACAAAAGTTGCCCACGTGATTGTCGGACGGATATAACAGAGCAGAGCTGCAGTAGAACTGTTGATTCCGCGTAGGCGGCAGTTTCTGCAAATGCCCCGAAGTACTGATCTCGTCAGCCGCTTAATTAAAAAAATTGGCCGCGTATCTGTTCCTTTCGTTGCAAATGCCGTCAAAAGACGATAGTCCTTGTAGACATTTGCCGAGGAAATGCCCCCCCCCCCCCCCCTTTCGCTTTCCCGCTCACCTCTCATGCTGTTCCTGTTCCGTCGCGCTCATCCCAAGGTAAACATTAAAGGTTTCCTCATGGCGATTTGAATTTACCGCGTTCCACTGCTACAGGCGGGGTTCCTCAATGCCAGCGCTGCAGTACGGCCGAGACGCGCGTGAATCGAGACGGCCGACTTCAAGGTTTATCGAACCGCGTTGCCGTGCTGCACGTGCGTTCCAAGCATAACGTGAAACCTAGCTAGTGGAACCTTTTTTTACTGTTGCCGCGTGATTTCTCATATGCCGTCCGGAGGTGGCGCGGGCAACAGCAGGCGGTACGCGTTGTTCTGCAGTATATGCAGAATATCATTTGCTATTGAAAAACGAAGCATCCAGGAATTTTTTAATAAAGGGACACTGTAAATATCCCTAGAGTACTAATTTCCTGTCTTATATTTGCGTAATGTTTTTTTCTTGTTCAACAAAGTTGACAAGTGTGAACATATAAACCGGGCTTAGACGTTTACATTTGGCTGTGAGTATATAAGACCATTGCGTAGTAAGCATTTTACTTTGGCCGGGTGGCTGAATCGAGTAGCGACATACAGACGGACAGAAAGACCGATAGACAGACAGACAGACATACAGACAGACCAAAATTTCTGGGTTTAAGTAGCCCTAGAAAGACTATCGTCTTTAAAAGCGACTGTGGATGTGTTTCAGGCGCTGCGAGTGCAAATTGCTGCCGCGCTAGAGAGAGAATGACGCGTTACGCTAGAGGCAGTGGTTGTGGAGACGCGCGCTGCGTGAAGCCAGCCGGCCTGCCTACAGGTCTGCCTAGAGATGTTAGTGGTGAAAACAGCGCAAAAAAGACGAAGACAGAGATGGGCAAACATAAGCACTGCGCTGTCTCACAACTGAAAATTTTAATAAAGAAAAACAGCCATACTTATAGTGTACATCACCGAAAACACAAACAAGAAAGAAAAGAGATAAAACCAGTTAAAACTGACTTCTGAAAAAGGGGCGAGAGAGGGACAACTAATGCATTTTTTGAGCTGATTGGCCCTTAAACAGAAATTTAATTATGCTCCAACCAATCGTACGTAGACAAAACCCGACGTTTCCAAGCCGGCTCGGCTTCTTCTTCAGGGGTGACTGTGGCCACACTGCAGCTGCGTCTTATAGTCTTTCACCATTCCTGCCTTGCGCCAAGGCCTTCGCTGCGGCACGCAATCCGTGTGTGTACACAGAAGGGAGCGTTCTAAGGGGGCGATTAAGGCTCCGTGGGGTTCGTTGAATATGCCAGGAGTCGAGGAAAAGCCACTTCCTCCAGTTTGTTTCCCTTTCGAGGATGGCCGTTCCGGAGAAGTAAATTTTGTGGTCGGCCACTTCCCAGTGCTCGGCGACTGCGCTGCGTTCTATGCATGCGCCTCAATAATCCCTGGCGTGAGTCTATCGCGGTGCTTGGTTAGAATTGTTGTGCCATCGAAACACGGGACACAGCGACACGTGCGGGTATGCGCGGCAAAGTGCGCCGACGTGTCGCTTCCTATGGATCGTTCATGCTCTTTTAATTGAACGTTCACACACCTCCCTGACTGGCCAACATACGTCTTATCACAGGGCAAAGGCAAATTATATACCACATTTTGGGCGCAGTGTACAAACTTCGAACTATGGTTGACACCGCAGCCATTTTTTGGCATCTTCTTTGTAGATGTCTCAGCTACCTTCTGCATTGCCGGGAAAATCCTCCTGAGCCGTACAGGAGCACAGGAGGACACATACCTAAATGCTACTTTGCATATCCCATTCGAACGTTTGTGGATATAGGGCACAACCACAGGCCTGTCCCGTTTGGATACTTCACGATCGCAGCAATGGTTAGCTTCCTTCATACACCGCAGCACTTTTTCGCAGCCTCGTGACAGCACGTGTACCTACCTACCTAATCTGCCTACCTGCTCACATAAACTGGACGACACGGTGTGGTGGCAAGATTTTGTTACGGCTGCCTTAATGCACGACCCCGCAATACCATCCTTAATAATCTGGGAGTGGCCTGACTCATAATTTAACAGAAGCTTCAACGTTCGTGTATTATACACCCAACATATGTGATCACGGGAAAATGTAAGTTCCAGATCCAAAAACCGCAGCTTAATATTTTCAGGAACTTCTACGGTAAATTCAAGCCCAAAACCGTTTTCCCTGAAGGCCTCCATCACCTCACCATGAACATTCCCCAACTTGCCCAGTTCGCCGCCCTCCTACAGATGTTAGGCTTAACACTGCGGCGGATATTCGATTGCGGCTCTCTTAAGCGGTGCAGATGACGATTTTTAATGCAATTTGCATTTTTATCATTACCTCCTTTATCGTATGTGCAGGTCTATTGGGACTTGGGAACAAGCAATCGCTCGAACTACCTGCGCCTGCTGCGCCACTTCGCAGCCGCGGCCACCGCCTGTATCGCGACCGCGCTGGTGTACCCGCGGCTGCCTCAGTACGCCTGTCGTGTGCCCGGCGCGTTTTCGCGCCAAGTGTAATAAAAACCAATAAAAATAGAGCGCCTAGAATTGCTGTAGAACTTGGGTCACGCCCAGCGGCCACGATGAGCCAACAAAATGAATGATCATGTCATTTGCACTCCACAGCTAGCGAAAGCACCGACATCCGATCAGAGCTGGGAGCCGACGAGACACGCCGGCAGTGCGGAAGCGGCCAACAGAAACTCGTAACGTGTTAGGATGTTGCTTATTTACTCCACATCCAAGTAGATGTCGATCTCGCGAGGACCTCCGCTAGCTGCTCGGTTACTCCACATCCAAGTAGATGTCTAACTCGCGAGGACCTCCTCTGGCTGCTCGGTTGCGTTACGCACATTTAACATTGATTTTAATTACGTCCTAGGCTGTATTTGCCCCTGTAATTTTGTAGATATTGTATGTGGGTTCCCCACAATCTATCTCCAAAGTTATCTCGCCTTCAGAATTTTGTGTCAATAACCCTGAAAGGTACCTGCTCTATCAACGGATACGATATGCGAATTCGCATTGATAGCGGAAGTGCTACGGCATAAATCGCGTTCTGTGTATACATGGTGCCAATTTGCATGCCAATCTGCAGCTGCGGCGCCTCTCGTGCGGCAAAACGATTCGTTTTGGTTGGTGCCGAAGGTACGAAATTAGGTGGTTTTGCTGCACGAGCGGCGCCACAGCTGCATATTGGCATGCCATGCAGAACGGGCTTTAAAACGTGCCGCTGGATTAATGGGTGTATAAAAGTAAGTACTCGCTACATATTAACAAGCCTAAGCATAGCACTCCTAGCTTTAAAAGACAGTAGTATTGTTGCGAAAAAAAGTCTTGAGACAACTACAAAACGCCGCTGTGAGCTCATACGATCTGCCCATGAGCAGCTGGTCGTATTCACATGCAGGTCGCACTCCCATAGGCCGTCAGTTTCTTTTATCCATCATCACTTTGTCCTAACTTCAAAGGTGTTTTGCTTTTAGTGGATTTCGCCTTTATTTATGGTTGAGCTTTAGTGGTCGGTACATTATATATCTCTTTCACGTGCGCTCTCGCCCTATTTTGTTCCGCTTTCGGTGGCCATTGACAATTCGTTGCCAGTGCGGAGAGCTTGGCTGGAGGCGTCTCCACAGTTGTGTTATAAATCAATCAATCAATCAATCAATCAATCAATCAATCAATCAATCAATCAATCAATCAATCAATCAATCAATCAATCAATCAATCAATCAATCAATCAATCAATCAATCTAGGAGAAGAGAAAATGGTGCTAGAAAACCTCTAGGTTGTGCAGATACTCTGCATATCGAACACAAGCATTTATTCGCAACTCTTATGATGCCAGATAATGCTGACTCCGGGGTAGATTAGTGAACTTTGGACGTGGTCTTCCTGGCTGTTTATGATTGATCGATTGGTGGCGTTTTTTGTTCTCCTGGATACACAGCGTCTTACTCGCGGGGAATTCCGGCGTTAATGTCGCCTTCAATGCCGCATTCATTTTTTCCACGAAGTATCTTGAAGTATCCTGAAAGAAGGAAGAAATTGTGTATTAATGTGTACGCCCAGTGCATTCTCCTTTTAAGCGTACCCGGGCGGGGAAATAAAATATTGCTTCAATAAATGCTATCACAGACGCGGTTTTTCTCCAGCTGAACACTGCCGTCCGCATAATTTATAGGAACACAAAACGCAGTGCTCCATACTAGTGATAAAGACACCTCTGAAAGGTCACTGTAAAATAAACTTCTATAAATAACGCCGAATCATTAGCCGCTTGCTTATGACCCATGTACTGCGCATCTCCCACCCACCATATCTCTCTCTTATGTAAAAATAAAATTGTCGGAGAGCGACACCTTTTAGCTTAATGAAACATCGCTTGTTTTAAAACCAAACAAGTTGCTTGATTATCCAAATGATACCTAATGCACCCACCTAATTGTTAGGGGTTAAAAATCATTCATCATCAATCATCATGATTAATCATTGCTCAGAATAAATTAAGGGGTATTAGTTTAAAAATTTTTCAAGTCGTTATAATTTCCACAGAGCCTAATAAACTAATCTTTTTTGGGGTTGTCCCGTAAAAATCATCCTTGTAATGTTAGTTGTGGTGCTTTGCGTTAGACCTGAAACACGATAAAATATAGGTGCGCAAACCTCGAACTCTGCACGCAGGATATGAAGTGCGCTGTAATCGTTGGCCCCAGATTACATTTGGTCTGTGTCGTTGGATTCTTGCTGACTTTTGTGTGAAAGATATTGACAGAATCCAGCTAGCCGAGTTAGCTGTTCTACTTATATTAATCCTCGTCAAGTTCTTCACACATTCGCCCACATTTCGCCTCTGTGACAAATGTATGTCCAGTGGGCGAAGTTTGAACTAGAAACTTTGTAGAAGGCGACACCGTGGCTAAGCCCACGAACCGAGTACTGGGGGCTAAACTGAGTCTGTCCAGGAAACGTTTGGTTCCAGGAAACGTCTGAGTCTGTCCAGAAAACGCCGAATCGGCAAAGCATGACAACACTCACCGTTGTCTCCCCAGTCAGGGTTCCAGGAGTTCGCCACAAGCCAGTAGGGGGTGCCATTCTCCGTGCCCCAGCCCAGGATTCGGATGGCGTGCCCACCCAATATTTGCTTACTCTGGTGCTGGTAAACACCTGTGGAATGGTGGCGTTAGCACAAGTCGAATTTGGGTAAATGCCATACACACAGCCTGACCTGGCATACGAAAATCCTACAACGCAGCCTGCACAGGCATCCTTCTAACGGGATTCTATTATACACTGGGAAGCCTGCCAATGGAAAGGCTCTCCGAGCTTGAACGCATTGTCGTGAAATGAAGAAACATGTCCTCCGTTTTGTGAAACGCCAACGACATCGACGTGCAAGTTAAGAGTGCATGTTGTTTGTTTGGATTGTAAGAAGTGGTTCCCGGGTCGAAAAGGCGGCGTTGCAAAGAAGGCCACTCAAGAGCTGGTCAACTGCATGCGATAGAGAGCACCGATCCAAACAGCGTGGTTTCCCTACCTCAGTTGTTTAATTAGTACCTGTAGCCAGAACGTACTGCCTGACAAGAATATCGACCTCGGTTACGACAACCGACATCATACTTGCATTCCGCTCCGTCATCTAAGGACTGACCTAGGACGGGTCGAATGTCAGTACACAAGTCTAAATGCACGGCTGGTCTGTAACACACGAATGCACTTCTGGGGTAGCCCTCTTCTCAGTTCAGTTCAGTCAGTCAGTCCTGGCCTTACTCTTTGCTGATCATACACTATTAATTATTTCAAACTCCTTTTTTTTCTTTTATTATTAAATTTTTGTGGCACGGTACGTAACTCACCAATATCGACAACACTGCGCTACTTCAAACAATGACCCAGTTAATCTCCTCGGTGAGAATCTGGCCGAAGTAGTAAATATCCTGACGGAAATGGAAAGTAGAACATCACTAATTGCGATGTATTGAGATTCACATTGATGATTTTAAATTGGCGGAAGGACAAGAATAATGGTAGCGGGTGAAGATGCCCGAAGCGCCCGTCTGATACCCCCGACATCTAGAAAGCAATCCCAGCATTAAACCTCGCGCATATTGATTATCATGTGTAAGGATCAAGGAATACGAGACATAAGGAACGCTATCCTCTCCATGTTTCTGGACCTCATTAATTGTCCTTCATCCTTAGCCCTTCTTGTCCTTCGTTCTATATATAATGCTCAACTTTCATGAGCTGAACTGTCATGCGGAACGAAAGCCACTTCTGTGCAGTTATAAAGCAAAAGCCCAAAATAGATTCACTGCATTCGAAATATTGCTACTGCTAAATATTTCCGTGCAAACTCGCAAGTGGCTGCTGAGATATTTTTGGACCCCTGCTGGTGAAGGCTGTAAAACTGATTACGGGCTAAGGAGAACACATTCGCGATTAATGACACTTACATGACTACTTTCGAAGCGTTCAGTGCATATTGACTTATGATGACGAAACACTGAAGGTGACAGCAAGGCATCAGTAGGGAATAGTAACATTGGTTAGGGCACTAAAATGTCTCAAACAAAGGCTGTGTTATTCATTGCGTTTATTAAATTGTGATGAGTGCATGCTAGCAGTATGAAAGTTATCAGCAAGTCTCTAGGGTTCTCGCTGTAACAAAATGGCGTATTTTTGAACTGTGCTTACCACTTTTGTAGCTTGGAAAGTCGGCGTAAACAAGGAAGTCAGCCTCCACGGGTCCATTCTTGAAGATTTCTGTCTTGATTTGCTCCTGGTCCATCGATATGGAGTAGACTTTCTTTCCTGAAACCATCATCCTCATAATCATCATCCTCATCAGCCTGTTCAGGTCCACTGAAGCACAAAGGCCTCTCCCATTGACTTGGTTTATGTGCCATTGACTATTAGCAACATAAACCTTCAAGCACTTAGACGTCGGAAAGTACATTAGCTTTTCACGTCCCACTCCATAAAATCTTACTCGAAACTTACAAAATATTTGCAAGGGAGTTAAGACAGTTGCAAACTGGATGAGCTTCCGTTCCCTATTTTTGAACTCATTTCTGCAGAAACAATTAACCAAGCAGTTTTTGCTCACCGCTGACTACTTACATTTCATAAACTTTCACTTGTGTGAGCTGAGACGCTGTTAGTACAGAGGCCATTGTAACCCAGGGTTTGACGGAGGTACGTCTGGTCATGTTGTGGGATCATAACAAAGAGTCGGTTCCTCAAAAAGTCAAATAACCAAATTGGTGTTTCGGATACCACACGGGATCCTTGATCCCAATCTGTGATCAAGGATCTTGTTATCAAGGGTCAAGGATCTCAATCTGTGATTAAGCATCCCGTGATCAAGGATCAAGGATTCCGTATGGGATCCCATACGGGATTCTTGATCACAATCTTTGATCAATGATCAAGGATCCCGTATTGGATTCGAAACGTCAATTTTCTTTCTTCTGACCTAGTCAGAGACCGCATCTTCGTTATGATACAAGCCACTGACAAGAGCAAAAACCCTGTAACGAGGTTAGGGATATAACAAAACTTCTGCAACAACACACGTCTGGGAAGTGACATTTCAGTGAAAACATATTACCTGTGATTCCCCAGAATGTCTATTCGCTCGACTCACCGTCTACATTAAACAGAAAACTACATCTGCTCTCTGCGTACCAAAATGCTTGTCGTCGCTGTAGGTCTTCTCGTAACCTTTTCGGCACGTGTGCAGGCATCGCGGTGTTGGCTTGCTTCCCTTGCACGGCGGAAGCTTGCCCTTGGTGTGGTGTTCGCACGGCGGGAAGTAGTACGGCTGGCAACCATCGTCCGTGCCGTACAGGCCTCCAGTCACAAGGCCCTGTTTCTTGTAGTACTCCCACGCTGCCGACGGGTAGCCACCATTGCAGCTGCGTCAAGAAATGTAATCGCGAAAACGAATTTCTCATCCGCCCAGATGTGCATACTCACTGAAGAGAGTGAACGACGGAAATATGGACGTGCGGAACATGTTTCAGGGCTACGGTGGTGACACTTTAACGGAATATTTTATCACCGCATCTGATCTGCGCCTGGATTCAAGAGAAAAATTACCCCACCTTCCCGCGAGGGGAACCCGGTGGAGATGCGACGCATCTTGGGGGTTCACTTGGTGTTTCCGTTGGGTTGATTCTCTAATTGCGTGAAACGTGTGAGGAACGCGTATGATGTATTCTTTATTTGACACGCGGCGTAACGTTAACGATGACGGCCTTGTGGTCGCTGAAGTGTACGGGTAGTGGATGGTGAAGTAACGGGACCACCGTGCAATTTGCAGCGAAGATCAAGTCTATGCACGTGCCCGAAATCGGAACGCCGGTGCTGGAACGACCGCAGCTATGACTCAACACAATCCAACACAATCCACTTGTATCCAATCCAATCCAAATCCAATCCAATCCAATCCAATTTAATCCAATCCAATCCAAGCCTAGCCAAGCCAAGCCAAGCCAACCCAATCGAATCCAATCCAATGCCCCTCGCGAGAGAGTGTTCGCTTTCGGAGAGGAGAGGGGGTGAGCGGCAGAGAGCGCAGCTCGCGCGGCGAGGAGAATGGGGGAGGGGTGTGGACGGACAACAACGCCGTATGGAGGGACAAGGCGAGTGAATGAGATGCAGTCGCATCTAAAAGGAATGTCTGTTCGTACGTGCGTGGGTCACGACATCCTCATTGTGGTCTTAATCATAATCATCATGGTGATGACCGGTACTCACCAACAAAGGATAACCTATTCATTTGGTTAATGAAGAATGGAAATATGAGTGAGGCTCAAATGAACGTGCCCTCAATGGACGTACCGGTTTATCTTTCGCACGTCGGATATACGCACGTATACCCTTTATGTAGGATTCAGGGGCAGATACACCTACTTACACGAATAACCATAGGTAACCGTATAGCCGGGCGTACACACTGTGTGAACGAACGGATGTACCAATTCAGGCGTCGTCCTGGTGCGTATAATATATATCCATGCTTCCATCTGTCCGCACATGGCTTAGATGTATCAGTAGATATACGTGCACGGACACCCCTGATCTCCCCACCCCCTCCCAATATAGCTTACGCGCTTACCGACCCCTTATTGAAGAAACTTAAATCCTAATTTTATACTATTTTCTTGCCCAGCGGCTGTGGTATTTTGCTTCATGCAGCTAAAAAATCTGCAGAAATTCAGAGATTTGTCTTGTAATGACTAGCATTCTTACGCCATATGTCTATATCGCGAATTCTTTACAGCCAGATTTGGTTATAGGTAGCAAAATACGCTGGGTTAGTTTATTGTTTTTGTGTTTCTCTTTCCTCTTTTTCGGCAATGAGGTAACTTCGTGGTGTTATAGCGATTGAGTGCCTTTACTTCATCAATTTTGTAGCTTTCCGCAATAGCAAGGCGTAGTGCAGGTTTGTGAGGGCTATATTTTTACGTTTTTTGTTGTTTAGTCTGTCTTTCGGAGGTGGAGTATGCGATGGATATATTTGATTTTGCTGGGTAATTTTTGTAAAATTTCTTTTTTTCTCCATTTTTTTATTTTGCGCGGTCCTGCTTGAGGGGGTACTTGTAAAAAATGTGGAGATTTAAATATTTGAGGCACCTTCGTCCCAATGTGCAAGGCAGCAATTGCTGTGCGTGATTGCACTTTCACAATCAATGGTTTTTTATCACTGCAGAACACCTCCAAATGCTCAAGATGTATCAAGATATACCTTCCCCTGTCATAAAAACGCCATGCATGTAATCAATGTACCAGCCCCGTGGTAGGGGCTCCTTGGTATCTTTCACCAACCTAATGCCACACGCTTCTTTTTTCAATCCGGAGAAGCACACACATTATATCGCTCGAAGGTGTCCTTGCTGTAGTAACCAGTCGGGAAACCCGTGGATGCATCACTGTGAATATACGCACTTCCTAAGGGCATTATATAAATGAGTGTCCTATAGGCGTGCCTCAGACCACTCCACGAGTGTCGAAACGGAAGGCGTGTGCACTGTGCACAGATCTTTACTAACCCTTAGGAACAGGATTTTATTGTTATAATAAAGCTTGGGTCATGCTAGCGCAGCTCTGCTCCACTTTGAGCTGCAACGCTACAAGTCGAGACGGAGTGCATTTTCTCCCTTTCTTGGGGCAGGTTTTACGCTATATGTGATGAACACCTCTCATGATGGTCTCCTTGCGGTTACAAAGACGCAACCAAATTTGTAGTTCTTGCACTGCAGCGCATGGCGAGGGAGGGAGCATGCAAAAGTTAATATTACGTCGTCTAATTTCCTGCTGGAAGTGGGGTTTATGGCTATAGCCGTAAAACACAGTATTAGAGTCTATAGTTATCGTATTCGCAACTGTAGTTTAACGTTGACGTGGCAAACTTTCCCGTCCAAGCAATCGGCCTCAGAAAAAGCCAGTGGGCCTCACTTTGGGCTCAGCCTCATGCACTAAGTATGAGTTTCCATATCCAGTACTTGGTATGAGCTTACATATTAAACATATATTTTGAATGCCAGAAGTACACGTTCTGACATAAGAATTCAACCTAAAATTGAGCATATGTATTCGGCTACATGTATTTTTTTTATTTTTTAGAGAATTCACCAGTCATAAGCAAAGCCAAACGTCAGCTTTTGTTCCTTCTTTAGTTAAAACAAAGTATACATTCTTTCGTTGCCTGACTTTCTCTCATTTGTTGTTGTGATCATCTATTATAATGCTCGTTAAACCGTACAAATTGAAGAATAACCGAAAAAAGACAAAGCTCTTTTGTATGAACCGCGGCAAGTTGCACTGATGCGCAGAAGAAAGCTCCCGAGTGACATAGACTGGACGGGGTATTTCTGGATGGAACCAAATGCGCTTCCTTTCTCACCTGTGGGCCGCAGTGGAGTATAAATGTGTATTTATATTGAAACACGAAACGCCAATTTGTCCCGAAATTGTTACGGCGCTTTCAGACTTCCGAAAAAAAAACGGACGTTACTAATTGTGTGCCGAACTCACCCGCTCCCGCAGCTACGGCAGCAAGTCAGCAAGTCTTCAGCCGAAATGTTGACCTGGATCTTGCCCTTCGTGTGAATGCAAATCCGGTCGGAAATGGCTTCCACCGCTCCGAATGCCTGCGGTGAAAGGTACGATTGCATGCCTGAATATTCATTCCCTCCAACGTAGTAATATTTTTATACATTACATTATATCGTTCCTATTATTTTAAGGTTGCAGTATGCCAAATTTATTCTTGCTAAATCACGTAGACGCGGCTGATCATTCCACTATCATTCTATCGAAACAAAAAATCAGAACAATAGCATAATCGCTCTGCTCAAGAAGGAAAACGGCGTGTGTTTTCGCTCCAGTCTGGCCAACTAAGAATCTTAACGGTCGAAATGTACCTCCGTTGTGACACGCCCCTCTTCCACAATCTGTTTTTTAGTATCTCACACTCATGTTTCTCTCGTGATATTCCTGAGCACGACTAAAGTGATGATGACGGTAAGGGTACAACATGGCATACGAGCGGAGGAACGTATGCACGGGCGGATGTTTGCTTGTCTCTAGGCATACATAAAATTTCATGCCAAAATATGCCGGAATCGACCAGTGAGCAACAGCGTAAGCGACCACTCCAGCCAGCTGTATGAAGCAGCTCCACAAGCTTCAATCGCATAGCTATGGGGGCCGTAGGGCTTACTGTCGATGCAGAAGAAATTACTAGGGGAGTTGGGTCACTGACTTGAACTTTTTCATTTCTGGAGTCAGACAGGTGTATGAACCCTATCCGTGACTTGTGTTGCCCAGGCGCGACGGGCTGTCTTCTATTTGTCATCGCTGGCTTTTCTCGTGCTCTGCAATCTCGTTTATGTACCCTGTGCCCATTCATCCGGAATTCACTGGTACGCAGCTCTTTATATACTGGCATATTATCTTCACCACCCACTTAAAGAAGCTTAGGTATTTTTGTCATTAAATGATCCTTTCGTAGGATGAAACCAGAGAAAACACATTTTTTCCTTGATAATTGTGCCAGTTGCACTCACCCAGCATGAGCCACACGTGGACTGGTCACGGATGAGGCCGATGCTCCTGCAGTTTGGCCACTGCTTGCGGGCATCGAATGATTCTGGAAGGTCCTTAGGAATCACCTTGTGGTAGTAAGTAGGAAGGCCGTAGTTGTTGTTGTCGAGAGGCACACCCATCAGGCCTTTCACGTACTCCAGGGGAACGTTCTTGTCGAAGTTCCTGCCAGCCTGCGCAAGAAAACCGTTTAATGAGATATCAATATCTATTCATGATTGATTACTTGATGTTGCGTTTCACGTCGAATAAGTCGAAAACACGAATAAAAAAGTGTTAACAGTAATTAAACCAACCATACAGTAGGTGCTATAACATCTAACATTTCAGAAGTAAGATATGAAACTCGTGTCATACAGGCTTTCGAACTGCTGATGTTATTTGTTCATATGATATGTTCAGGGTCGCCTATAAAAAACGGCGCATATATTAGTAAAATTCGAAGCATATTGCATATCTTACCAGTATAAAAATATTCTATGTTATTCCGTCGTAGGAAAACCTTTATTTTTCGTGAAATCGTTACTAGCACGTGATGAAATTCGAATTTCGTTACAAGTTTCCAACTTAATACTGCCTGGCAAATGCTGTCTTGGCAAAAAAAGTGCAGCGATAAATCTAACGACTGTACTGTTTTTTATCAATCTTGTAATTGCGGTAACTACAACGGTATTTTAACCACAGTGATAATATTGGTATAACTGAAGGTTGGTAACATGTGGAATCTTACCAACCTTTAAACAGAGGTTCCATTGGCTGTGGTGGGTTCTACTCAGCGGTAGTTCCCACTGCAGGGCGACTGGTGGCGCGCAGAAGTGCCCGCGGAGCAACTACACCTGATTCCTTTACGTTTTATTTAGTTTCCCCGCTTTGTTATTTAATAACTTAAGTGTTGTGAAAGGAGCAATAGGTTACACATCCGCTTTTTTTTTCAATCCATTTTTTTCCTGATCTCTTATCTCACCGCTTGCATCTGTTGCTCACCAGACACCTTTGTATTGCCACATTTCTATTGTTTCAAGAGTACTGTATCCTACCTGTACTCACGTTAAGTGATAAAAAATGTTTAAGTGAATACTAATTATCGTCTCTAACATATGTCTGTATGTGTATTAACGTAAATGGATGCACGAGCGTCTTCTCATCTTTATTCTGATGTACCTGTTTGAATCTCACTTTTTTCCTTGCAATGGAAGTTAAGGTACCGCCTTAAGTGTTCCTGTGCAGGGTGAAATTTTTCCGGTAAGGCATCACGGATTCTCCGCTAAGGGGCACGCCTACTCCTGCAGGCACGCCGATTACCGAAACGAAAAATATATGTCTTTTGGGCACCGGGCCACTCCGAACTCCCAGGGAATGAATCGGCACACGAGGTTGCTCGAGAACTGGCAGTCTGAGAGCCCAGCGACGGTGCAGAATCTCCACAACCGCTCTCCCATAGGGACCGCCTCTTTACATACCGATCGGTACTCGATCCCTACCGACTGTCCAAAGCCCGCTTCCCACCACCCGACGCCTCCCTCTGCCGCCGCTGCACTTTTGTATGGCGCCAACTTCAAACATCCACATTTCCCACACCGGCCCTCCTGTCACTCTACTACCCCGAGTTGCACTCGTTAGATACCCTCTTTGCAATAAATATGCAGATCTACCACATGGAATTTGGTCATGTGAAGAAAAACTCCATCAAACTCTTAAAATCCCCCCCCCCTTCCCATTCTATTATAAATTACGAACGAGAAGTAGTGGGAGGCCGCACTGCTCAGCACAGACCCTATGACCCAGGTCTTACTAGCCGAGGTGGACGAAGACGTCGCAGTGATCTACATGAATCCTGCCGTCACGGGAAGACACTGAAGTCGACCTGAAAACAGTCCCACCCGTGGCAACAATAGAGTTTTATCTGATCTGATCTGGTAAGGCATCACATACCAGCCCTACTGCAATCAAATACGTTGAAAAAAAAACACAACGCATTTGACGACCAGGAGCTTCTGTGCAATATCAAACGCTTCCATACAACATCTTTCAATTTTTGACACTAATGTTGAAACTTCTATCTTAGCCTTTCACTGCTGAGGTAGACAATGGTATATTTAGCTCTGGCACTTTGTTGGTTTTGTATACCTGCTCAGTATCTTGTAAAAAACGCACACTAGCAATCGACAAGCAACTCACTTTGGCCCTTCCTGCTATTAAATATCAAAGTAAAAAGGCGGCGTTCCGACGGTGAGTCATTCAAGTATCCTCACCAGATGTAAACAATTCTTTTGTACTTGCAAGGGTATTTTTCACAAAAATCTCATTTTTTTGGTTGCCACGGATTGATTCATCTTTAGCGATGATACGCGTAGTTTTCGTGAAAGGATTTCTATGGTAAAACAAAGGGGCATCTAAAGCTGGTTCCTAGGGCAAAATAGAGGGTCGAAAAGGAGTATACTTACTTTCCACGTAGTGTTCAGCTGGTTGATGAAGTTAATCATTTCTTCGGAAAGCGGCCGCAAAGAGGCCGGGTGCACCTTGCGGCTTTGGGCCACCACCCCGAAGAGGGCACACACGAGGAGTAGCTTCAACATGGCTGAAGAGAAGAGAAACCCGCAACATGCTTTTTATCTTTCCGTACGGTTGTCTGACTTTTTAGTTTTGGCATAAAACAAGTTAAGCCGATCTTGGCACACCTTTATGGTTTCAAGATTCTCGAATATTTTAAGTTCATTACTAGTACTACAATAGAAACGGTTCCCATTAAAAGATATGAAATACAAGTCCAGCATGTGAGCTACGTACATCGCTCCCTATTTTTTTAAAGAGGATCTTAGAAATATAATTGGCTGTTCTAAATGAAAAAGGCGGATATATTTCCGATATGCGACATCACACGCTCTCGCGGGTCAAAAACCTATCACCACCAACAAAGTGTTTCACGGAAACAACACGTTTTTGATGTGTGCTTAAAGCATGGCAATTCCATTTTTAAACCTTAGCCTAACACTTTACAAACATACTTCACTGACTAAATGCGAGTTTAAAACTTTTTCGCGTCTATTTATCTGCAAGAGCCAATTGTGGACGCTTTTTTTTTGGTTCTGTCCGCCTTTGCCCAGGCTGTCGTCCAGAAGGTGACAGCGATATCGTTTGGTAATTTTTGTTACCTACAGCTGCAACCAACTTGAATCGAAGAGCAGTATAAACCTGAAACTATGTTTGCTAACAAATGTACACTGTGCCATTCACGTATGGTATGTTACGCAGGAGCTCTTACCTTCGTTTCAGCCAGACACACCTCTGTATGGCTTCCCCAGCATGCAGCTTTTTATGGGATAGCTGGCACAATGCTATCGATCTTATCACCAACGTTCAACGTAGCGTTCTAACGGCACTTTGGACAATGAAGGTACGTTATCAGCAGACGCCAGTCACATGTGCTTAATCTCTACGAGTGCAAACGGTGTTTTTCACTCGTAGCGAGTAAGAGGGTAAGTTTTCCGATAAAAAGGGAAACTATCCAATACCTTTCGTTATATTCGGACTTCTTAGGCAGTTTCGCGAAATCCCTTTGAAATGCAGGTGAGATCAAGAAGTTTGCGGGGATAAATTGGTTGTAGTTAGCACAGGACCGGGGTAATTGGAGATTAATGGGAGAGGCATTTGCCCTGCAGTGGGCGTAGATAGGCTGGTGACGATGATAATGAGAACACCCATGCTCGATTTCGGTTGACTCAGAATTTCAGTCAAATTGGAAGTTTTGAAATCCCGACGGAATTGCTCATGTGCTACAGGCATTTTTAGCTGGTCCTCTGGGTTGTTGTTCAGGTCGTGTCCCCGATAACTCTAATCATTGCTCACAAAGGGATAGAAAAACACCTTTGTTCTGGGAGTGGCTCTTAGCTAAAAATATGGCTGGTGAGTCAAACTCAGATCGTGGGTGGTGGATCATACCGTTGGCGTATTACATTGAGGAAACAACTGATATTCACGATATAAACCCAGAAAAAAAAACGTTCAATCAAGCTTCAAGCTTACGTCAGCGCGCGAGCGCCTTTATATGAGCTTTGTTTCCCAGTTCTCTTGCAACTGTAGTAGGGGTTATAAAGTTAGAATTACAAGGGCATATTCGGGAATGTCAGTGGAATATATTCTGGATATACGCACTAATCGGAATGAAAACATCGATGTATTTACTTGCGGCGAATTCAATTATGGGCATAATATGCGCATCATACGCAAAGGATACCTCGGTGCAGATTATCTCGCGCAATTTGCGGTGCGTTATTTGCCGGATAGGCTGGGTGTTGAAGCCGTATACTTCTGTCATCGCGCGAACCTTGAGGCCGATGCGTTTCCCTACGCAGAGCGCACACCTTTCGTCTCACCTACACAAGAACTTAGACTCCATTTTTTTGTAGTCTGCACAGTGGGTACAAAAGGTTGCGTGATTGCATGGTTCTGTATGTAACCGCAACAAGCGCACTGCGTAGCAAATCAAACAAATGTAATTTTGAAAACGTTTGACGGCCTACAGTTTTTCTAATGCGCTCATTTAGACCCTGTCTAACGCGACCAAGACAGCAGCAGCAAGCAAGTTTAATGTTCAGGTTGTGTTAGAAACTCTCTTTCACGCTTGCCTGTTTTTCGGAATCGTTCAGTACTCAAACGGCAACGTTACGCATTCAACTGCGCCGAACTCTCCTGAACTTCTGCAACTACTGTATTTTATGAGTTTCGAGCCCTCGATAAAACATCAGTACCCGCAGAGTCCTCGTCGTCAATTTGCGGCGATTCTTCCGCACCGTTGCTCCACGTGAAAACTCAGACGACGAAGAACTGGTGGAGTTACGGCAGGCGTTCGTGCTCTTCGGTGAGTACTGCAGCGGTCTTATCACCCCGCATGTACTAGGCGCTATAATTTGTTCTCTCTGCTACAAAACAAACGAGGCTGAACTGGAAGACATAGTAGCCGAAACCGACACCACGAGAAAAATAAACGTCGATTTGGAAGTCACAGCGTACCGACCCGTGGCCGTCACGTCCTGCGGGTGCAAGCTGCTCGAACGAGTGGCGCTGCGGCGGATGGAAGCCATCGTCCGAGAATCTGCCGGGCTTCTGAGGGCACCGATCAGCCACCGACTATATCGCTGACGTCGTGGAGGCCCTCGAACACGCCGGGGCCACCAAGCAGGTGGCGGCACTGGTGCTGCTGGGCGTGCAGGGCGCATTCGGCAACCTGCAGCAGCCCGCCCTCTCCGCAGCCATGGAGGAGGCTGGCATTGCGGCAAGCTGCGGGGCTTCGTCGAGGTGTTCCTGACGGGCCGCACGGTGCAGTTGCTAGGTGGGGAACGCCCTGGCGGATCTTCGAACAGTGGACGTAGGCACCCTGCAGGGCTCCTTCGTCAGGACCCCTCCTCTTCAACCTGGTGATGGCAGCTCTGCCAGACTGCCTGTCTATAGAGGGGACCACTGGGTGTACATTTCAGTCTACACCGACGACATACCGCTGTGGGTAGTGGGGAGCAAGGGACAAGGCTGAGCCCTCGTGCAGCAGCTGCAGACATCCGTTCCAAGCTGGCGGCAGCTGAAACGAGACCGCCGCAAGGGGGCCCGCACATGCCTCGCCCTGCCCCAGTGCTCGCGGCACGAGACGACGCTGGACGACGCGGGGGCGTGTACCCTCGAGATAACGGCTGAACAGCGGGCGCTTGGTCAGATTGACCGGCTGCAGCGAGTCGAGGGAGGCGGCCCGCTGCTGCAGTGGCGGCGGGGCTACCAGCACTCGCACATGCCGCGCATGCTGGCGCTCTCTGAGGATGTGGTAGGCTCTGTGGATGGAGTAGGCTCTGTAGGCCTCGCGGGCTCCTTCCGTGGCGGCCGGCGTGCAACGGGACATCCCAGAACTGCTAAGCAAGCAGCGGACGAATCGATGGGGACACCCGCAGCTGGCGCGGGACGTCGTCTGGGGCGACCTAGACGGCCACACGATTGTGTACACGGAAGGCTTGGTGCGGCAGCAGCAGGGGTCAGCCGCAGCGGCCGCCGTGCCGGGAAAGGCCACCCGGCAGGCGCGTCTGCCCTATGCTGCATCATCTGGCACGGCTGAACTGGTGGGCATAGCCCTTTGCCTGGCCCTGCTGCTGGAGATGGAGCTCTTCTCTGAACGCTGCGCTCTGCTGCGCAACTCCCGGGTGGGCCTGGTGCGGCTCCAGGAGGGATACTCGCACTCCCTATTGGTGCTGGGCACCCTGAAGAAGGCATGCAGCTGGCGGACCGCGGCACTCGGTGTCGCCTACAGTGGGTCCTCGCCCACATCGGACTAAACGGCAACGAGCGGGTGGACGAGCTGGCGAGCTGGCCTCCGGGGCCAGCTCGGACAGAGTGAACTGGGTGACCAGCTCCCTCTGACAGGGTGACCTGGGAGCTGCGGATGACCCCCGCCTCCTCATCCAGCGAGACCTGCGGACCAAGCATCCCAACCTGCGGCTGGGTAACGGGGAGGGACCGCCGCCCGTGCAGGCCTCACGCCTGCCGCATCAACTGTGCTTCGCCATCCTGCTGCTCCGCGCGGGGGGACGCTTGGATGGCCGAGATGTAACACCGACGGCGGCGGGTGGCCAGCCCCGCCTGCACTCTCTGCCGAGCACAAGTCCAGTCCCTGCCGCACGTACTGTACGAGTGCCCCAACATTGCGGCAGTGCGGGTGGCGCTGATGGCCGTGCTTCGAGGAGTGCGGCCATTCGACGAACTGCTTTGGCCCCCGGGCAGGGCCAGGGAGCGGGAACAAGTGCTCAAGGCCCTGGGGGCATACTTGGGCACTTCGCTGCTGCCCAGTACATTCCACTACAACGCCAGATAACCGTCCAGAATGTAGTAGAGTGCCGCTGATGATGCGGCTTGTGTGTGTGTGTGTGTGTGTGTGTGTGTGTGTGTGTGTGTGTGTGTGTGTGTGTGTGCCTTTTCTCTAAGTTGCCTGTTAAATGTCTGTTACACCATGGTGTTCTGTGCCTTCACGCTTAGCGCATATGTTTAGTGTTTATCTATACGTATCCCTGTTTAGCAGCAATGTTTAACTCCCCCTTTTTTCTGCTAAGATCCTTGTTATGTGCCTGTTACACAATTGTGTTCTGTGTCTTCACGGCTAGTTTATACGCTTAGTGTTTATCTATATTTACCTCTACTTAGCACAATGCTTTAACTCCTCATTTTTTTACTTTTAATATGTGTTTTATATATGTCCCATTTTAACTTTCTCTCTTGTCCCCCTATTCCTATTACTACGTACTCGTACCTGCCCATCCCGCCTCCTCTAAACCAGCTGGTGTTCCGGTGTCCACCCCCAGGCGAGACCATTTACGCCTGCTGGTGGACCTTCCTATCTTCGTAATGAGTAATAGATACATGCATAAATTAATTTTGAAAGTGGTGGCTGAGTATGGCAGGACTGTAAAGCAAAAGGAGAATCGAGAAGGCGTTAACACGCTCTTCAATGTGGGTGTTCGTTGATGGGCACTTTAAACGTACTGAAGACATTAAGTTAGCTTAATTGCCTGGAGGATATCATTTGTACTCCCCCTTAGTTTTTCAGCAGCGCCAGCAACGGGGTAATGACTTCACGTGCTTCAAAGTGCTGCCTTCGTGTTGCAATTAAGTTAACCAGTAGTATTTCTCAATCACTCAGGAGTTCAATGTTGTTGCGTTAGTTCAGCCTAAAATAAAGTAAGATTGAACACCGTATTATCGAAAGACAGATCCCTTTTATTGAAAGTCTTGTTTCAAATATTGTTTCCTTGTGACAAACTCCACCCACACGTTCTTATTCTGTCTCACGAAAAAAGATGTGATTTTATCCTAACAAACCCTGCAGATTCGTTCTCTGTGTTAGTCAAATGCACTAAAATAAAATATTGAAATGTATTTCAGTCTTTAGTTTAAAAGGCTAGAAATGCTTTCCTTTAGAAGGCTAGAAAAGGCTAGAAATGCTTAAGCAATACCGGGAACTCGGAGGAATTCCAAAACATTTGGGAAAAAAACTCAGGCACTCAGCGAAGCTGATAAGGTGCATTGTCTACCTGTACATGTCCACTGCAGGACAAAGGCATCTCCCGTGAGCGTCCAACCGCTGTTGTTCGGAAAATCAGGAGCTAGAATAGGTGAAAAGACGATATTCGCATGACTGTAGGAATTCTTATTCACCGGTAGTGTAGTTTAGAAAGGAAACCACATATTTTTCGACAAATAAACCGTGAGGCCTATACGCCGTTTCTATGTATAGGGCGCACTTAATATTTCATGTTTTACCAGCAGCTACGTACAGTAGATACATTATTAGGTAGCAGTATCCTAGCCATATTTTGCAACGCTGAAAAGATAATTCCGGTGTTTGCTTACGGTTTGATGATGTGAGTGTAAATTAAAAAAAAAGAGTTAGATTTATTATTTCACCCAAAAAAATTGTGGCAAATCTTTTTAAGCGCTAACCTCGGCATGATGATGAATAAACGCGTGTTGGAGCAGTCGAGGTTGTGTAACTGACCACTATACGTCGGGCCTCCATAGTCTGGAATGCCTTGAGTTTGTGGGGCCCGTCTCGTCCGGTCCTTTAGGTGTTGGTGATCTGGGTTCGAGTCGGTAAGAATACCTTTCCACTACTCAACTAAAGTGTTATGCTTAAGATTTCGCGCAAGGTTTGTTGTATTGCCGCTCTGCATCATGTAGTAGACAGTGTAGGGCTCTAGGCAGAACTTATAATTGCATGGGCATAGAGACGTGTCTACGAAGAGTAGTATCGTGCAATGTGGAAATGTATTTGTCTGGAGCTGCCGGTAGATGACCCTGTCTTTACTACATATCTTGATATGTTAAAAAGGAGAGGTCCTTCAGAAGAAGCGGGGACTTAGCAGGATGTGTTGCACTGTTAGTATCCTCTGAGGATGATTTCTCGTCGCAAGCTTACGGAGTTACTGAGCGTGATCCGGGAAGGGAACGCCCGGTGTGGACGAGTGCGGGCTGCGGCATCAGCCGCCTGCCTTTGCAGGTATCAAAGAGCCGGTGTCCACTCGATTTGCATCTTCGGTGGTTGTAGTTTGGTAGAGAGGACGTCGGAGCTGTTGTTGAAACGCGTCATATTTAGACTGTTAGCCCGTAGTATGAGAGTCTGAGATGATGGTGAGGTATTCCTTGCCCGTTAAGGCTGCATGACCCCTAGTGGCTTATTAGACAGTGTCGGTGCCCTTTGTGGTCATAGAAATTGTTTATCTTATTTCCAGAGAACGCATGGGATAAAGTTTATTGCGTTTTAAACCAGTTGCCTGGTAACAGGTAAAAATATTAACTGCTAAATTAAAATTCTAACTGTTAAGTTAATAAAATATTAAAAGCCAGAATTGCAGCTATAGCCTTTCCTTGACATTTAAAGGTGCCCTAAACCGGTTTCTAATAGTTGCGATTTTACGTGCGCAAGAGGTGGAGTCCTATCCAAGGAACGTCCTGCCGCAAAACTGGTTTAAAGGCGTTGAGCATTAGCCGAGTATCGTTCATTAAACAGGACCATAAATAAGGCGTGGAGGTCTTCCCTCTCATCGCGCTTCCAAAGTACTCTAGAAGCGGTGACGTCACCGACTAGGTGCAAGAGCACCTAGAGAACCAGGGCAAGGCTCAAGATTGGCGCAGCCATTGGCTCCGCTCGGCGGTACGTCACGCTTTTTTTAGCAGTGCAGGCTCCTCCTAAAACTTCCGAGCGGGGCCAGTCGGGCCACTCGAACCTCCCGGCGACCGTGCTCCTCGCGTCCGCCGTGGTCATGTCGGCGCGTCCGTTTCGGAAATGGGGAAACGAGCGTTTGAAGGCCAGGTTGGGGTGGGGGGGGGGTTCCAGACACAACCTGCAAATGCAGTCGTCACTTCTCTCTCTCTCTCTCTCTCTCTCTCTCTCTCTCTCTCTCTCTCTCTCTCTCTCTCTCTCTCTCTCTCTCTCTCTCTCTCTCTCTCTCATTTTCGTGTATATTGCGTGTCTTGTCCATTGTGTGTACTTTGTAAGCAACGTTTCAGAAAAAAAAATTCCGTTTCCAATTTTTCTTGCTCAGGTCTTCAACAGCCATGGTCGAAGATACATCAGCGCAGTGGACCTTCCATGCGCCATGGCTCGATAAACGAATTTGTCACGAACAAAGAGCTCGGACTGCATGATGTTGGCTGTGGACAAAGATGGCGATGGACTCACCCACACGAATAATTTGTTGCTATTTTCTGTCTACATCTTGCGACTAAGGACTGGGAACAAAAGAAGCGTTTGTGACATGGCCACTAGTAGTTAACGCCATGAATCTTAATTAAGGCCAGGGTTACTCGGAGGGGTGCATTAATGTGGTACAGCGCCAAACCAAGGTCGAAGCCAAGAGAAACAGGCAGCGCACTCACTTAGAAATGATGTTTATTACATGAAAGAATCCATCCGCTGCAACAAAAGAGGAAAATATAATAAAACCGACAAATGCGCGGATGCACAGATATTGCGAAGGTGCACGCAAAAGTAGTACAAGGCATGTTTGGTTACTCGATACAAATGCGAATTCCTTCTTTTCTCGAATTAACGAAAAGTTTTCTCTAAACTTCGGTGACTTCTCATCCCCGTTGATTGGCATATTTACTAATGAAAGGTGAAATATGAAAATCATTATGGCAGCACCCGTTCTTGCATGTATTACGATGTGACAGTTGCACACCTTTTTGGAACTCAAGGAGGAGGGGGAGGGCGGGGGCATGATTTTGGCAAGATGTCATAAAGGCAGCTCCCGTTTGCCCTATACCGTTTGCCTCAAAGTAAGGTAAGTTTACGAACACCTTAAGCAAACGTCAAGGTACTTGCTTAATAGCCTGCTCAGGGAGCATGGCCTATTTTCCACCTTTATTGTGCGGGGGGAAAAAAGTACTGACACCTCAGAATATACCCTTAGGGACTACGACTGGCATCCGAATTTTTACAGGTGCTTTATGGTTAGTAAGAATAAGAAACAGGTCACGAGAGAAATAACGGAAGCCTACGAGGTCAATGTTGATAATGGCCTGTAATTCTTTCTTTCCATGCAACCAACTAAAAAGCAAACGTTGGTAAGTCAGCGCTGTTCGTATTTCCGCTCGTCTGGGACCATTTATTGTGCTGACCGCAGACAACCTTTGAAGTTTCATTGATGTTTTGCGTCGAAACTGTTTTGTCAGGTATTTTGGCCAGTGAGACAAAATATTGTGCCCATACAATTTCAGAACATTCATAAGCATAATAGTATAACTGCTAGGGTGGGAAGGTTCTTGACTCCACGTCTTGCTGGAGTACTTGATGAGAAACATATAAATGTTATATTTCCTAGTGTCCATAAAGAAGGAGTCAGTCAGATAGTAGAAATACAACAGTAGAACACGACGTTGGGTTAATGGGTGTATATCTCCAGGTACAAACTCGCTACATATAAACTAGCTTAGGAATAGCCCTTCTAGTTTCAACATGCTGCAGTACTGTTACAGAAAATGCGTTGAGACACCTACAAAACAAAGAATTTGGCTTGTATGGTCTGCGTATAGGTTCACATGAAGGTAGTATTAACATGGGCTGTTAGTTTCTTTCGTTCGTTGTTATGGGCTGTTAGTTTCTTTCGTTAGTTGTTATTTCCTCACCACTTCAAAAATGTTTATCTCTTTGTTGGTTTTTATTTTCATTTTATATTTTTAGCAATCGCTACATCATACAGGCCTTTTTCTTGCCTCTCCCTTTTTTGTTGTTTTGTTTTCGGGGACCATTGGCAACTGCATGCAAATGTTGGAGCCTGGCTGGAAGCATTTTTACAGTTAGCTCAATCAATCAATCAATCAATCAATCAATCAATCAATCAATCAATCAATCAATCAATCAATCAATCAATCAATCAATCAATCAATCAATCAAACAATCAATCAAACAATCAATCAATCAATCAATCAATCAATTAATTAATGAATAATTAAATATTAATTTAAATATTGCTTCAATAATTATTCCATCAATCCATCACTAATCAAGAAGGGAAATGGTCCGCGTATAGAACACAACATTTTCCGCACGTTCCGCATATACAACACAAACATTAATTCCTCATTCTTGTGATGTCAGCTAAAGCTGGCTCAGGGCGTGAACTATGGAGGTCGTCTGTCGGGCTGTTTCTGATTTTCCGACTGTTGGTGTTTTTTATTCACATAGATTTGCAGAGCCCTACTCGCGCGGGATACCAGCGAGAACTTCTTCTTCGATGCCGCATTCATATTGGCCCCGCAGAATCTTGAAGTATCCTGAAAGAAGGAAAACTAATGTCTTATTTTGTACGCCCCGTGTACTCTTATTTCCAGCGCACACAGGTGACGTGCTGTCACGGCTCGAGTACCTCTCCAGCTAAACACTTCTTTCCGCATATAGTCATGGCGACACAAAACACAGTACGTCGTATTAGCGGTCAAAAAACCTCCGTAAGGGTAGGATAGAACACAAAAAACTTTTATAAATGACATCGCGTCATTAGTCATTTGTTCATTCGCCCTGTAGTGCGTGTTGGACTCACAATATCTTTGTGTTTTCTATTAATAAAATAGTCGAAGGAGTACTCTTCTGAGTTTATAGACAGAGAGCTTGGCTTAAAACCATCAAAGCGTTGTTCGTTTATCTAAATTTAACCGAATTCACCAGATTAATTTTTAGCCGTTTAAAATCGTTGTTCAAACCAATTTATGGCTATGAGGTTATAAAAATATTATAATTTGTTCTAATTAACGCGAAGCCTCGTAAATTAAAGTTTAGTGGGTTGACCGTAAGAATTCCTTTTGTAATGTTAGTTTTGGTGCTTGACCCGCCGCGGTGGCGCAGTGGCTAAGGCGTTGC
Organism: Haemaphysalis longicornis; assembly: GCF_048455015.1. Classification (NCBI taxonomy): domain Eukaryota; kingdom Metazoa; phylum Arthropoda; class Arachnida; order Ixodida; family Ixodidae; genus Haemaphysalis; species Haemaphysalis longicornis. The sequence continues at coordinate 229,060,890 of NW_027526295.1, read as the reverse complement.
GCTGCTGAGCACGAGGTCGCGGGTTCGATTCCCGGCCGCGGCGGCCGCTTTTCTGATGGAGGCGAAAAGCAAAAACGCCCGTGTGTACGAGATTTCGGCGCACGTTAAAGATCCCCAGGTGGTCCAAATTAATCCGGAGCCCTCCACTACGGCGCGCCTCATCGCCTGCGTTGCGTCGGCGCGTTAAACCCTACAATCAGATCAGTTTTGGTGCTTTGGCGTCAGACATAAAACACGAATATGGGCGCCAACCTAAACAAGGGTATGCAGTGCGCTGTAATGGATAGCCACGGATTACATTTGATCTGAGTCATTTGATGCTGTCTGTCTTTTTCTCGGAAGTTATTGACAGAATTCAGCCCTCCCAGCTTGCTCTTCGGCTTACATTACCTTTCTTAAAGTGCGTCATTCCGTGCCAAATTCTCGTCCCGCCGAATTATCTCCAATTCGTCAAATATGACAAATCATGTGCTCAGCAGCCTAGAATTAAACTCAAGACAACGTACAGGGTAACAGCATGGCTATGCCTTACGCCCATATACCGAGTAGGGTGAACTGAGTTTATCCTGGAACGATTTCATTACGTACGTGCCAAGATTGTTTAGGGCGTAATGTATACAATCCGTGACAAGCAAAATTACATGAGCGCCTTATGTACAGTTTGACCACGGAGGACCAAAAAATTAGCTGGCAAGGAAAAATGAAAATTTCACAACCACATTATACAATCTGCAGAACACTCAACGCCACCGACCAATACACACCGAACACCACAAGCCTCTCCCGTGTACGCTGGCTGACAAATGCTACGTTACTCTGCTATTCAATAAAGGCAATAGAACCCCGCATATAGAGGCCAAAAGTTCGTACTTCCTATCAGCAGAGCATGACGACACTCACCATTGTCTCCCCAGTCAGGGTTCCAGGAGTTCGCCACAAGCCAGTAGGGGGTACCATTCTCCGTGCCCCAGCCCAGGATTTTGATTGAGTGTCCACCCAGTGCTTCATCACTGTGCCGCTGATAAACACCTGTGGAATGATGTCGATAGCACAAGTCGAATTCATCTAAGTGTCATACACTCAGCGTAGTCTCCCATACGCGATACCTACGTCCGAGGCAGCGAGGGTGTAGGAACAAATGGTCCCGGAACAAATGGTCCCAACTTCAAACTAGGAACAAGTCGTGCCGGAACTTATGGTCCGGAATTATTGGCCCCGAACATAAGGTTCCGGAACTCGTCATTCTGGAACCTGTGGTGCCGGAAAAAATTACCGCAGAACCTTTTCCTGCAAAATGAGTCGGTAAAACTCCACTTGTATCTCCGTTTAAATATGTTGCATTAGGCTGGAGTGCGGTATTGCCTAATCTCGCAAAAACTGTCAGTGAATGATCCGTTCATATCAGTTACCTTATTACGCATACAGCCGAACACGGATATACCGAACTCCAAGTGGATCGTAAAATAGTTCTATACATCAATCATTCGAAATATAAAATCTGCCAGTCTGAAGATTATCTGAGAGCTGTTTGAGATTGTTACAAGCGGTGGCTGACGGAATAGTTCTCGACAGCACGGAAAATTAAAACCGGATTCATTTGACCACCAGCGGATCATTAACGTGCGCCGAAATTCAGTGTTTTCATTTCTTCAGGAAAGACGAGACAATGTCGCCCGTCCCCATTCATTGCGATTCACCCTATGTCTTCCTTGTTGTTTGTTGTATAATTTACTAGAAATTATATCAAAGTTTAGCCCTCAGAAACTAGCTAAAACGATTGTCCTGACAAAGAAACTGTTTTTCTGAAGTTAAAAGGCCAAAGCCCAAAATATATTTAGTTGATTATAAATAGTTTAGCTCCCGTATGAACTTGCAAGCGGCTGCAAAAATATTTTTTGAAACGCAGCCGGTAAAACCCATGAAACTAATCTCGTTGTCTGGGGGAAGATCTTTGAGATTAAGAAAACTTACATAACTACTTTCGGAATGTTGAATATTCATATTCTAATTTATGGGGAAATGCTGAAGGAGGCCGCGAGGACCTAAGAAGTGTATAGATTCGGGATCTTAGAGGCCTCAAACACTGTGCCGTTCATTGGGTTTACTAAAACTTCGAATGAGTGCCTGTTATTGGTGTGGACATAATTAAAATCTCGCTAGGGCTTTCGATAAAACGGAATAGCGTATTTTTCGAGCATACTTACCGCTTTTGTAGCTGGGAAAGTCTGCGAAAACAGTGAAGGAAGCCTCCACAGGTCCATTTTTGAAGATTTCCGTCTTGATTTGCTCCTCGTCAGGAGAGGTAGAGTAGACCGTCTGTGCTAAAATTATTTTCAATATAAAATATGTTAGGCATACAGACCTTCTAATGCTTAGACGTCGTTAGGTACACCTTCCTTTGACGTCCCACTGTAAAACTTATAGCGCTAAATTTACAACCTACTTTGAAGAAATGAAAAAAGCTACAAAGGGAATGAACTTCGATTCACTTAATTTTCTTTGATTTGTCACTGCTCTTTTGATGAAATTTATATGTATTGAAACACTTAAGAATCAGTTTCTCTTTCTATTTTACTGCTTATAATTTACTACACTTTCCCTTGTCCGCGCTCAGGCGCTATTTGTAGACAAGCGAATCAGAACGGTAAGAACACCGTCACGAGTTTGCAGATAAAGCAAAGCTTCTGCAAGAACATGCAAGTACGAAGTAAAATTTTAACGATAACATAGCAGCTGTGATTCCTGCAGAATGTCAATTCACTCGTCTCCCCTTTCTACTTTAAATATAAAAGTCCATATACTCCCTGCCTACCAAAGTGCTTGTCCTCGGTGTAGGTCGTTTCGTAACCCTTGCGGCAGGTACGCAGGCATTTCGGTGTTGGCTTGACTCCAGTGCACGGCGGAAGCTTGCTTTTGGCGCTGTGTGCGCAAGGCGGGAAGTAGTACGGCTGGCAACCATCGTCGCTGCCGTACAAGCCACCAGTCACAATGCCTTGTTCGTTGTAGTACTCCCAAGCCAGCTCCGGGTGACCACCGTTGCAACTGTATCAAGAAATGGCAACCCGAAAAGCGAATTTCTTCTCATCAGAGATCTGTATAAAATACCGTGAGCAATACCGATTCCTACGGGCCGAGCAGGTTTTAAACGCGGTGTCTTGACACAGCAGCGGAATGCTTTATTTCCTAGCAGGACGTATAGCTAGATCTAAGAGAAAAAATTGTTCGTTAGTGTGCATGCACGGCACAGCATCCCCATTGTGGTCATCATCATGATGACGATCATCATCGCTGTCATGACCCGCTCTAGCTAGCAAAGGATGGCTTTAGATCAGTGAGGAGAGGCAGGATGAGCGAGCACCATTCGCATCTAAGATGACTAGTGAGCAATGTGAAATGCCTCTCCCCTCCCCTTTCACCCTCTGTACCGGTATCCGGGTCGCTATCCTTCTCACTAGAGCAGTGACTCGTCATGCAACAAAGGGGGAAGGCGTAAAGTCATACGAATGAATGCACGTACGCAAGAAATTACGCATGCTCAACGGGCGTTCCCATATCTATATACTGTTGCGGATCTGGTAGCGTAACCGGTGATAGAATCCGTTGGTCCGGAGTTGGGGCAAACTTTGCGGCCGAGTTGGACGAACAAGGAAACTCTATGTACAGAAATTTACAAGGTGTTTGACTGAGTGAACAGGGTTCTGCGCTCCTGCGCGCGCGAGATTAAATAGCTAGGTAGGGTCCTCCCCCTTTAACCCGTTCTCCAGCTGTTTTCAGGAACGCACCAATCACGATCATCCGTGGCACTGAGATAGACGCCCTTGAGAAAGAAGGCACTTTTTCTCTCGCACAGGTCAGCGTCAGGTTGACTTCAGTGGTGCAATATTCCTTTGGTCGAAGCCCCTAGGACCACCCGAGGTTTAAGCGACAGGAGGACGCCCGGGCCCTGTCGGAAATCCGGCGTCGGGTGCTTGTTGAACAGCGGCGTTTCGGACACACCACAAAGGGTTGCCCAATGCGAGTCTCGCCGCCAAAGAAGCCAGGACTTGGCCTGTCGCCGAAAGGGCGATGCCGCGCGACGCCTTTGTCACCAACTGCGCGCAACCTTTTAGGGCATGATGGTAGGCCTCGTCGACGGGCTCCTTGAAGCCGCCGAAAGCGGAGTGTGTCCAACAGCAGCGTCAGTCGCCGCCGCGTCATTGCGTTCCCAGCTGGGTCGCTCCCCGTCGATAAGGGGGGGGGGGGGAACCAGCGAAAACCGGACGACGGAAGGATTGGGTGATTGAACCCGATAATATTGCGGACGGTCTTCGCAATACCGTACGCCGATCGTAACAATACACAGTAAATAAGCGGGCGGATAGATATCCACGGAACACATCCACATTAGTCCGTACGTTGGCTACGGTATGTAATGCCTACTAGCGTCCACATTTGCTTGCGTACGAACGCGTGGATATATGTGTGAACGACCATACGCACAAATGAATGAGGTGGCCACGTTCGAACACGTGGACGTATGTGTGATAGAGCATACGTCCAAATTAACCTGTTCTCAATTGATGAAAAGTTGGTATATTCGTCATGCGCAGTATTACACCGCATGTAACTCCGCGGTGGCTCAGTAGCGGAATTAACCGTAAATCTTCAACGAGTTCTCCTGCCAAGCTGCTTAGGCCCCATAAAACTAGACATTTTCGTGTTAGTTGGACTTGATTGCTGGCTAGTTTGTTCATGACGTACAAACGAATAACTTCGTGCAAAATACGAGGACGAAGAAAAGAGAGGGCAGGACGAGCTCTCGTCTTGTCCTCTCTTCTCCTCTACCTCGTCTTTTGCGCAAACTCATTCCTTCGTACATTTTCGAGTCCCGTAAGAATCTACGTGCGGGGCAGCAACAGTTGTACGTGATAATCAGTGGCTGTTTGTCGCTACAGATACCTTTAGATCCTCCAGATCTACCTTCACCCCCCGTCGGAATATCGTGTACGTAATAAATGTACCATTCTGTAAATGTAGCCCGCCGTATCTTTCGCCAATTTAACGCCACCTGTTTCTTTCAGAAACTCGACAGACGACAAGATGCCTCGCTCGAGCATGGCTTCGCTGAAGACATGCTGGCAAAAACTGTAGAGGCATTCCTCAGAATAGACATAATCCTGAGGGGCAATATGAATGGGTGTCTCATAGACATGCGAAGACACGTTCATATAATCAGGCAACCTCACGATTACGAAAAGGAACCGCGTGTGCCCTGGTAAAACATCCGTGCCCGTCCTTCCGTAGAAGATAAAATGCATATGTCTGAGCAGCGACTGTGCCATGTTAGTCAAGTGGTACGCCTTTTTAGTTGTATCATGAACCTGGATGGTGGGTACTCTGTCTTACCTCTAGGTAGGTTACTCGCGAGATGGTATGACCACTGACCGCTGTGACTATCGTATTGGCGTGGCGAGGGCAAAATCAAATCCGTCGGTGCTGCATTTCCGCGCCTGGTAGAAAACGGAGCTCGCCAATACTTTCGAGAAAGGCGGCTCTCGGATTAAACCACGCTATTGATGTGTTTCCGCATCGCATTTGAGATCATGATTCATCCTTAGCAGAGAAGCTGGCGTGTTTCTGAAACCGGAAACTAAAAAGTTATACTGCCTCGTGCACCTTAGCCTTAGTATTATGCCGTAGACGTGAGCTTTATGCGTTCATATACTAAAACCCAACTTAAAGCTAGTTGGGTCTATTCGCCCACATATATTTTTTTTCTGGTGGGTACCACTATCTAGCCAAACCGAAGGTCGGCTTTCGACGTTGCGTTTTGCTCAAACAAACTCTCCCTAATTCGTCCAGTGCCTGATTCTATGTTTATTTTATTATCATGGATTATAATACACCTAAAGCAGAGACAAAAGCAAGAAAAACTGAAAAAAAAAACAAGCTGTTTCAGATGAACCGCGGCAAGGTGAACTAATCGGCAGAATGAAGCTCTCAAACGGCTTCGACAAAATCTGATATTTCTGGCTGATACCAAATCTGCGGGACACCGTGAACTGGAAATTAGTACTAATATTCAAAATATGGCAGAGCATCCCTAAGCATATGATCAGGAGATGAGATTGTTCAGGAGTGCGAGAAATTGAAATTGGGACGATGAACACTCCATAGCCCTGAGAGTGGCGCTACTCCTATCATACAATTCGTTTCTCTACCTCAGGTTCAAACTACGCGCCTTAGGCTAGCTAGTGAATCACCCGTGAAGCAGCCCCCAATTAAGAACGTTTCCAGCGCCATGTTTCCGTCCCTTAACACTTGCGTGACCGTAAAAATAATCAGTTGTTTTTGGGTAGTCCAAGAAATATTTTTTTCCTGTCACAGAAACTTATTGATGCTAAAGTGTAAGGTATGAAATGATAGAGGAAGGATAGGTCTTTACAAAAGTATTAATTTTAAGGAAAAAATTCATTACGAACATTATTAAAAATTTATCAAAACGAAAGACGAAACAAAAATAAAAAACGACGAAAACATCAATGCTACTTTGCACAGGGTAACCATAAAAAAATGAAATATATGCTTTGATTACAAGGCTCTTATAGAACCTTACTGCAAATATGAGATCTGTAAGTACAAGTTTTTTGCATACATAAAGATATATAAGCACCAGGGACTATCATGCCACCGCGCGAAGCAGTTGCTTGACGCGGTGAAACAAAGGCTGGCTCCACTGTGCATTCAGTGCCAAGTGGTCCCGACCGAATGAAGTCGACACCCTGCAGAAAAAAAGCTGCGACCTTTAGAACAGACCGGATACGTTTACATCAATGCGCGGCACCGATAGAAGGGCCCGAGGAGGAAGGGAAACATGCCTGCGAATACCTGCTGACGTTTCGGGCATCTTGACGCACTTTCGCCGTCCGTACTGAAGTCTGACAAATCGAACTCGTCTTACGTGTCCCTGCTGCAACCATCAGACCGAGATTACAGCTCAGTTTCATCGGAATTCATCAAAATTCGCCATTCCCGTGGAGCACCGGCATCGACGCCGCAACCGAAACCTCGCGCGCCCGACAGCGAAGGAGCTTTAAAAATCCCCCCGCGTCGGAGAAAAGAAACTTGAAAGCGATACTATTTTAACACGAAAGTGTTTTATTCCGGGATTCACGAAGATTTCACTTACGTCATATCCGTCACGGAAGTGGCGCCGGTACAACGAAGCAAGCGGGCTATAAAGGGGGCACCCTGCACACAGGGACTTCTTGCGGGGAAGCAACCTTTAGGGCAAAATATTACGTTATACTTAGGGTTGTTAGTGTTCGGTTTTTATATTTCAACACGAAAATGTTTTATGCCAGCATAGACCAAGATTTCACTGAAGTCATATCCGTCACGGCAATGATGTCAGTACACCTTTACCAAAGCGAACCGAGAGCATGCAGTCGCTCGCCAAGCACACTCACAAGACAGCCGCCGACCCGCAAATCATGCTCAGCTGCAGATTTCACCGCACATTTCGCTGTCGTGTTTTATCGATTCCTATGACAGAGGAAACAACCACAGTTTTTATTATTTGGATGGCTTAAGCTCTCCAGAAGCGCTCGGAGAGCGCCAAAATTTGAATTTGTATTCACCGGCAACGTACGATCGATGAAAATAGATGCGGACACAAAAGTGTTAAGGTTGAAACTGCATGGCATGTGCTTTTATTTGTGCTTAGTTTCTCCTCTTGACCTCCTTCCGTTTGTATTTAAAGCAGTGTGTCGCACCGGAAAAAAATACCGATTCGGTTGCGGTTCAGGTTAAGGCGAATTAATTTCATTCCGGTTGAGTTCCCGTGCGGCAAAATCACGTGCCGAACCGGTTCTAGGAGTTGAATTATCAGCTAAGTCAGAAAAAAGATTTAGTAGTTGGAAACAATAAAAAGGAAATACAAACATTCAAAACGCTGCTGTTTGCCTTATACAGGAGGGCAATTTCAAAGCAAATTTTAAACATCTGTGTGAGATATTAGGAAGGCAGCTAAAGTAGTGACGATTTGTTACCTACTTGCCCGCCGAGACCTTATGTTGTCCTAGTGAGTAGTACATAAAGCCAAGGCCAAGCGATATGATGGTGTGATATATTTTCTACCTTTTATTTTTTTGTTGAAATCGAAATCATCGCAATGAGATCACCCATCACGGCAACCGTCAAATCCAAGAGTTTGGCGTGCGTACTGGTGCATTTAAATACCAGTGGTTAATACCAGCAGTGTACATTTCTTATCAGTTGTGGCATAACAAAATATCCTACAGCCCTCACTTAAGTCATAATGACAATAACTCATATTTAGGGACAAAAATTATTCTGCGTTTTTTTGCGAGATTCTGGACGAGACAAAACTTTGTAATTTTTCCATTGTGCGCATGGCTACGTCTGTACGCGTTTGCGTCGTCATGTACGCTTTGACTCCTATTTCTTGTTAGGTACTCTGCGCTTCCTGGGCTCCATTCGCTCTATGTTTTTATACTTCACTTTATTTCGAGTTTTTTCCTTGCACTTCATTGCGCGCCAGTTTTATTTAACTTTTGTTCTCTCTCTATTGCTGCTTTCCCGATCTCTCACATTCACTTCACTGCATTGTAATCATCCCCATCTGGCGTAGCAAGCACTGCCGCTAGCAGAGCTGACCTCTCCAGCCCACATTAAAGAGTTCTCTCTCTCTCTCTCTCTCTCTCTCTCTCTCTCTCTCTCTCTCTCTCTCTCTCTCTCTCTCTCTCTCTCTCTCTCTCTCTCTCTCTCTCTCTCTCTCTCTCTCTCTCTCTCTCTCTCACTCTCTCTCTCTCTCTCTCTCTCCAATGAATTCGATAATTTGGTCACTTAGAATAGTTTGTTAGCTGTCACCTTCCCGAGGGAATTTTGTAAATAGTAAGCTTTAGTTAACGCTCAGCCAATTCATTATTGCGCTGATCGCTGGAATTCACTTTGCGATAGCTATTACGGATGTGTGCGTCACAGTGGATATGTCATCGTTCCGCCTGACCCCCGGCCATCCTTCTGTCTGCTACATAGCGGAATCTTATAACAGATTGTGTCATTATAGACTGAAAGGCCAATTTGGCGAGTGAAGTACGAGATGGAACTTTCTTGGGGAGACGGTCTTTAATTCATCGACAGCAGTACTCCTCCTTCAGAACGAGTAGCAGTAGCAGGAGAGTAGCGAGTTGATAAGTTAGGGTGGGCGGATGGGACAGTGTGGGACCGGCCTTCCTTTCATGCATGTGTTATCTGCTATACCGCTGTTTTTGTTTTCTTTCAAGACGAAATACTTACTGCTTGCAAGGTCGAGGGATGCAGTTTCTTGAAAAGGGAGTAAGTGCTGATTCTAAGCTAACAGTTTTCTCTACTATATCTATTATTATTTGTACCTGTTAAAAAAGCGAACTTGTCCGCTCTACCAACCTTAAAAAATGACGGTTATTCAAGGAAACACGTCATTCGCTTCCTTTGCATTGATGACACGTTTGGTTGTGAAAGGTGGGAAAAAGGAAGGGATGTGCATACAGCAATATCCGCCCTTTGTTGTTTTGCTTATTCGAGTTTGCTTGTTTAGCGCGTACTAATTTAAAACCATGGAAGTTTTTTTTTGTCTTTCCGTGTAAACACACTTTTAAAAATATTGACACGTTTGATGCCTCTAGATTGGTGATCACTTCTTCGAGGCACAGCTTACGCTACAGGGCAGCACATAAATTTCAAACACTTAGGGGTATTGAGGGTGCGTCGAAATCTCCACACACGAACATTCTCGTTTTATGTCTACATCAGAAAAAACGGTCGCGTGGAATGGTGATCGAACTCGCATACTCCTGGTCAGCAGCAAATGGCTTAGCCACTGAGCAACTCCTGCGGGTCACACTTGACAAGTATTTGCACTTTCCGGAGCGCCCTTTCTAACCAAATTATTAAACGAAAAAAATGTGCACACTTCGGGTGTGCACCTTCGCTGTTGTGCAGTGAGGCCCTCTTGCAGTCTGAGTGCTCGCAGCGAGGGAAGGGCAAAGTCGTTTTATATCGCGTACGAGCTGCCGATAATGACATTTCGTTTGGTCAGTCGTGCACACTGCTCGCGCTACGAGCAGCAACACACCACCGCTAAATTTGTGCGTTTTCTATTTCCGTGTTGCGACGACGAAGAAAGAGTTGATAGTGTTTTGATTGGTCTGGAGGGAAAAGTGCATGAAATGTTCCAAAGTTGGTGGTACGTGAAAGAAAAAAAGGCCCCAATGGCATTGACTGCACAATATCGACAACGCATGGCCGAACGGTTTTGCTGTGATTAGGTAACTTTTATGTATTTTTTTTTCGGTTCAGTTCCGGTTCGGGTTCAGCGTGCTAAATAACGGTTCGGGTTCGGGTTCAGTTCCGGCAAATATACCGGTTCAGTTACAGTTTACTGTTAGGTTCCGGTTCGACACCCTGAAATTTTAAAAGATTTCGATTCGAATGCTGTACTTCGAGTACCGTTAGAGTGACACAGTGGATAAGTCACTTATCTGCCACCGCGCGTACTTTGGTTCGAGTCCCGATTCTGCAATGATCGTTTTAGTTCGCGTATATCATGTAGTCCGCTGATGTGAACCTTTACAGACACGAACTGGGTGCGGGCTTTTCTACCCAAACCTGGCAACGCTCCGCGTTAGAGCACGGAGCCCCGATTCGTCCCGGTGATGTTACAATCCCTATCAGGGTTTCCGAAGGAGAACGAGAGTGTATGTGTACAGAACTCACCCGTATCCGCAGCTACTGCAGCAAGTCAGCAGGTCTTCAGCCGAGATGTTGACTTGTACCTTGCCTTTGGTGTAAATGCAGATCCGGTCGGAGATGGCCTCCACCGCTCCAAATGCCTGCAGCGAAATATGCCAAAGGATACGTGAATATTCGTTGCCCTAAAATAGTGTTGCATAATATTCATGTGTTGTATTATTCATACCATATCAGATTCATACCTGCACGTACACATTAATCCGTGGTCTTATTAACATAAATCCAATAGGCCCCGCTCTTCACTGTGGTGTCGACCTACGAAAAAACCTCTACACACTGGCTAAAATCAGTTTTAAAAAAACTGGGCTCACGATCGTTTGCCGTGAGATTCAGGCATACACCCGTGCGTGAGATCCCTTCGATACCAGAATTATTGACTGGTCGCCGAGCAACGGTAGTTTTTGCTGCCACGTGGCAAACGAAGAGAACCCAAAGTTGCGATACCACGACTATCGAGACTTACGACAATGCATAGGCAGAAATGTGAAGCTAACCAGAAGAACAGGGCATGCGGCGTGAAAAAAAAAAAAAAAACCGACCATTATTTTCTTGAATGACCGGAACAGGCAGAAATAAACATTAGAGAGGGCGAAATGGCTAGGTGCTGGTAATGGGAAACGTTTTTGATGTACTTTGTTATAACAGGGAGAATGAAACACTCACAGACGCACACACGCAAACAAATAAATTTCTCACTTACGTGAGAAGCGGTCAAGTACTCAGTTGTTTGTCGCCCTTGAAAAGTAATTGAGTGAGTGAGTGAGTGAGTGAGTGAGTGAGTGAGTGAGTGAGTGAGTGAGTGAGTGAGTGAGTGAGTGAGTGAGTGAGTGAGTGAGTGAGTGAGGGAGTGAGTGAGTGAAAGCTTCACCTGGAACACTTCTTTCACCAGCTTGAGCCGATAAAAGTATAAATGAGTTGGACATTTGTAAAGATATTTCCTTGATCTCGGGAAACAAAAAAAAATAAAGCACGAAGCTAATAATATGTATAAACAGCTGCAATATAACGAACTATCTTTTGTAACCGCGGAGAGGCAGGTGGCGGCCATACAAGGCTTGTGGGCGGACCTCCTTATGTTACTTACGTGCGCCCCATACTAAACTATGCTTTGTCAACTTGGGATCCTGGATATACGACTCTCACTAACCATCTAGAAGCTGTACAAAACTGTTCTGTGAGATTCATGCTTTCTAACTATCATCGTACGGCCAGTGTAACTTCTAAGAAACCAAGTCTGGACCTAACTCTTCTCGCTACACGTAAAAAATTATCCCATCTGTGCTTATTTCAGAAAGTGTATCATAATAACCATGTACTCAAATCACGCTGGATACAACCCGCATGTTTCATATCTGAACGACTTGACCATCGTCACATAGTTCAGGTCCCGCACCAATACACTGTCACCTACCCTAATTCTTTTTTGCCGAAAACGTGCCGTGAGTGGAACCACCTGCCTGCTTCAGTAGCTTTCATTACTAACCCTGACCATTTCCGGGAAGCATTGTCAAATTCAAATTTATTGTAAGTTATTTTTGTGTTTTTGTTTTTGTATTCGACTTTCTAGTAACGAGTTCTTTTTCGTTGTGTTTATTGTTTCTTTTTGGGGGTATTGCATGCTTGTGTCGATCTGCAATTTCTGTGTAGGTAAACGTTGTTCTTTTACGGCAAGTGAAGTTCATTTACCGTTGGCTTTTCTTCTGCCGCGAGTGTGATTGCGTTTATGGCTGCGATTAATGCATTTGTTTTACCACGTATTTTTTAGACAATATTGTATAATTCTTTGTGTACAATCGTTGAATACTTGTCTCGTGCTTTTGAAACCTTTTTTGCTCTTTTAGGTCAGCCCCTCCCCTCTACATGCTTGTATGCACTGAGGGTAAAAACAAATAAGTAAATGAATTATTAATTAATTAATTAATTCGGTTAAGTCGATCATCACACAGGTTTGTAGTTTCGAGTACTTATATGTTTTCATTACTCGTCAAAGGAAAACTGTACCTGTTATATGTCGCATTGAATTGGCTTATGTGAACGAAGCCTAATCTAGTTCCCTTTTTTCAAAGACATAAACTGGGGGGACTTGTCGCTCCGGTGCGGAGCTGGTCATCTCGGACTCGCACTGCTCAAAGGAATGGGAGGAGTGCGGGTGTGGGTGTTGGGGGAAGGAGAAGACGAGGTGGCAGGTGTTGAGAGGGATGTGACAATGTGGGCAGTCGGGTGGGAAGTGAGAAGGGGAAATGTGGGACATGACGTTATGGTTGTAGTAGGTTCCGGTCTGTCGTCGGCGAAGCCATAGAGGTTCATACAATAATAACTGGAGGGGAAACAGGCGCTAGTGTCAACGCGAACTCCGAGGCGGCGCTTACGCTTCGATGGGAATGATGGGTAGTTCTGGAGCCAGATTTCGTAGGGTCGAAACGGGCCTATGACTGCGCAGATGGTGTTTTTTGACCCCTTTTTTTACAATTAAACTGTTATTACCCGGTTCGCTGTTTAGAAATTTCAAGACGAACAAGAAAGTTAGTGACCAAAAACTGGTTTTGTATAAAATAAAACGGCACGTTTAAATAAAAAAAATTCACACCATATCCACGGGGTGAATGATGATGAGTGGGCGAAGCTCCTGAGGGGAAATCATCGGTAAAACCGTGACTTTTCAGTGAAAGTTCGCCCACTACATCTGTGTCCGAACGTAACGTCTAGAAAGTCTCGCTTAAACCGCGCGTCGGCACCTTGGGGCTGAGCTCGCCTGATGCGTTTTGCAGACGCCTCACGAGCTCTCACTGCATCGGGGTCTGCCTGCCGATACGCGCGCTTTCTCGCCGCTTCCCGTTCTCTGACGTTTTGGAGATCCTCTTCGCGCCGCAGCCGTGCCGCTTCGCGTACGGCAGGGTCCTCGCGCCGTTGCCGTGACGCTTGGGCCTCTCGTTCTCGAACGCTGGGATCTTGGCGGCGTCGTCGCGCAGCCAGACGACACGCTTCGGCCTCCCGCTCTCGTACGGCAGGATCTTGGCGGCGGCGTCGCGCAGCTTCACGGAGCGCTTCTGCCTCGCGGGCTCGCACATCTGCAGCCTTATCCATCGGGCGACTCCGAGCGCGCGCCAACAGCGAACGGATTTTATTACAACGCTCCCCGCCATCTAGTAAACAATCCAAGAACTAAACTAGAGGTAGCCACGCCATCTAGTAAACAATCAAGCGCATCTTTTCATCATATACAAGTACCGCCATCTAGTAAACAATCCAAGAACTAAACTAGAGGTAGCCACGCCATCTAGTAAACAATCCAAGAACTAAACTAGAGGTGGCTACATACATACGTCGAGGATGGACAGACCCACGCCTTAAGGAGCTTCGCCCCTAAAAGCAGACGCGGGGTCGAGGAGGTTTGCGGAGTACGTTTGGCATTTGCCACCAGCTACAGCGGGACGCTGACTTCTTTAAAAAAAACATTTGTTCAAAGTTTCGGAGCTTGTAGTTTTTAATATTAACGAAAGTTTTGTGCTCCTAAAAAAACGATTATCTTTGGAAATGTTATCCTAGCCTGAATCCTTCAAGATTCAGGCAACATTCATCAAGATGCGTTCCCATCAGCCGCCGGTATACTGCCGGTCTGCGCCGTAGAAGACAGCGTTCACACGAAGAGTGCGGCTTTATAAGCAGTTCGCACTGCGCGACCCTCGTCAAGCAGTTCGCAACCGTCGTCAGCTACGAAAATCATTGCTCTGCCGAAGGACCAGCACCGCTACTCCTAATTCGTAGGCAACTTCGCCGCATACAGCGCCGTCATTTGTGTTTTCGGGATCGCTGTGCCGGCAATTAATTGATAACCCACCCGATTCACAACTCTCATTATAAAACATTTTCACCCAGAGCGGCGTCAGTGCGCGTGTGGCATTCAGTTCAAGGAGAAACGTATTTTTGAACGCTTCTTCCAGAATAGGCAAATGTATTCATGCAAGTCCAAAACGAAAACGAAACTGGCTGCACAATTCAATTCATAATAACTTCCGGAAGCTATCGACTGCCAATGCGAATCCAGAACTACCCATCACACCCATTACGGCGGACTATCGCAGCGCCACATTTCTCTCTAGTTGTTATTGTATGAAACTCTATGGGCGAAGGTTGCAACCCTAATTCTCTTAACCAGCTGGTGAGGGAGTACTTGATAAAGAACATGAAATTATTTAATATTGTCATCGAGATAAGAAAGAGTGGCCCGTAAAATTCTGACTCTTCAATTAGGTACTATGTGTTAAGGCTACCTATAACCCTTGTGAAATGAAATGGGTACGGTATTCCAATTATGATATTTAGTAGAAATATTACAGTATTACTCGCCGTTAGGAGAATGCGTGTATAACAGCAGGTAAGAACACGCTACATAAGAACAAGCCTAAGAATAGCACTCCCACCTTCAGTAGACTAGAGTAGTATTTCAAGAACCCTTCAGACAGCTACAAAGCGCAGGTTCGGGCTCGTACGATCCGCTTATGGCTTCCCATGAAAGTCTTATTAACATTGGCTGTAACTTTCTTTTGTTCCTTGTTATTCTGTCGAAACTTGAAAGTTGTTTATGTTTTCTTTGGTTTTTTGCTTTTATTATTCATCTTTAGTGGTCGGCACATCACAGAACCCTTTTTCCTCTATTGATTGGTGGGTTGATTGTAGGGTTTAACTCGCCGACACGACGCAGTCGATGAAGCGCGCCGTAGTGGAGGGCTGCGGATTAATTTTGACCAGCTGGGGATCTTCAACGTGCGCCGAAATCTCGTACACACGGGCGTTTTTGCTTTTCGCCGCCATCAGAAAAGCGGTTACCGCGGCCGGGAATCAAACCCGCGTCCTCGTGCTCAGCAGCACAACGCCTTAGCTACTGAGCCACCGCGGCGGGTGCTCTTTTTCCTGCGCTCTCACTTATTGTGCTACGTTTCCGGTGACCATTCACAAGTGTATGGAATGGCGGAGAAAATAATTGAACTTTCCAGCCGCCCCATTCCATAATTCCATAGGGGCGATGTCCCATGCAAGGCAGGTGAACTTCCCAGGCGTTGTAGTCCGACACAAGAGCCGAGCGTCAGGTCGGGGAGCCTCTGTACCTGTTTGGCACCGGCTGGTGCCGCTAGGTGGTTCGAAACTTTTCCACACTTGACGTATTAAATCAATCAATTAATCAAAAAGAGAAAATGGTGGTGGAGGCAACTCTGGGTTATGCAGATATTCTGCATATTGAACACAAGCATTTATTCGTCATTCTTGTTATGTCGGCTCAAGCTGACTCAAGGGCAATTTAGAGAACTTTGGAGGCCGCCAGTGGAGCTGCGTATGATTGATCGATGGGTTGTGTCTTTTCTACGCCTAGATCCGCAGCGTTCTACTCGCGGGGGATCCCAGCGTTAATGTCGTCTTCAATGCCACATTCATCTTTTCCCCGCAGAATCTTGAAGTAGCCTGAAGCAAGAAAAAAAAAAGATATCATATTGTGTGCGCTCCGTGCAGCCTGCTTTGTAGCGCATGCGCAGGCGGAGGAAGTGAATGGTTGTTTCATTAATGGCTGTCACAGCTGCAGTATCTCTCCAGCTCAGCACTGCTGTCCGCATATATTCATAGTACACGAAACGCTGTACGACATCTTAGCCATGAAGTCCCCTCCGAAATAATGGGGAAAACATAAAAAAACTTTATAAATAACACCGCATCAATAGCCTTTTGTTTATGAACCGTTTACACGGCGTCCCAGACCCACCGTATTTTTCTGTTCGGTACGAATAAAATAGTCGAAGGGCCGGCGGGCTAATCTCAGCTCACATAAACAACGCTCGTCTTATTAAAACAAGAGAAAGGTTGGTTCTTCATCTAAACATAACCAAACTCCACCGCCTAATTGTTAGGCGTTTAAGCGTTTAGAATCATTTATGAGAATCCATTGCATCTATAAGATAAAAATTGTTATAATTCCTTCTAACTTCCACAGAGCCTCACAATTACAGGTCTTGTGGGTTGACCATAAGAATCATCCACGTAATGTCAGTCGTGGTGCTTTGGGGTAAGATCTGAAATACGGTTAATGTTGGGACGCAAAGTTCTAGCTACGCGCGTGGTATGAAGCACTCTGTAATGATGGGCCACGGAATACATTTAGTCTGCGTCGTTATCTTCACGCTCCTTTAAACGCGGCGCATATTGGCAGAACCCAGCTAACCCATCTTTCGTTTCAATTAAATTAGGCCTCCCCAAGTTCTTCAATCCGTGCCTAATTCTTGCCGCGCCGAAATATCTCCCATCTGGCTTATGTGACAAAACATATTCTCAGAAACTACGGTTTTTCAACTCGAGACTTCGTCCACTGTAACACCGAGACTCGGGCACTACGTCCATATACCGAGCCCGGTGGAAGGGAGTTGTCCTGGAACGATTTCATTACATACGAACATAGGTACGTGCCAAGGTTGTTTAGGGTGTCATGTATACAATCTTCGACAATCAGAGCGCATGAGCGCCTTATGCAAAGGTAGACCACGCAGGTCAAAGCAGATACCTGGCAAGGGGAGAATAAACATTTTACAACCTTATTATCCCATTCGTAGAAGACTGAACGCCACCGACAACTAATCCGCGAACACCACTACCCGTTCTTCTGACGCTGGCTGACAAATGCTTTGTTACCCTGTTGTTCAATTAAAGAAAGAGAACTCCACAGCTAGACACCAAAAGTTGAAACTTTCTATCCGTAGAGCATGACGACACCCACCATTGTCTCCCCAGTCAGGGTTCCAGGAGTTCGCCACAAGCCAGTAGGGGGTGCCATTCTCCGTGCCCCAGCCCAGGATTCGGATTGCGTGTCCACCCAGCGCTTCATCACTGTGCCGCTGGTAAACACCTGTTGGCACACGAAGAATGCAGCTAAATGCTATACACTCAGCATAATTTCGCACACGAGAAACCTGCGACCGCTCCAGCGCAGGCCGCCTTATGACCATCTTCAATTAAGGCAGCGAAGACCGCAATTGGGAAGATCCTCCGAGTGACACGCTATCTCATCAAATGAAAGAAAAAGTTCGGAATGCGTGGTCTTCGACGGGATTCTAGAGAATGCGCCTCGTGACAGGTGGGCGGCGTTAGAAACCAGGCCACTCAGGCACTCGCGAGTTGCGTGAGATCTAAATCCCCGATCCGGATATCTCGGTAGCCCTAGCTCCATCGAATAAGAACCACTTTTAGCGAAAAGCTTCTTCCTGACCGAACATCAGCATCGGATACAAAAGCAAACACCTTAGATCCCTACTCCGTTACCCAAGGGTTGACCTAGGGTGGTGGAAATGTTAATACACAAGGCTAAATGCACGGACTATTTCGAACCAACCAATACATTTCTACGGCACCTCTCTTTCTCTCTGGCTCTTCTTATTCTCATTTTTTCAAATAATGACGAAGTTAATCACCACTTTTGGAATCGCCGGGAAATTGTATATGTCCTTACGGCGATGGTAAGCCGAACTGACCTTTTGGTGATGTACTGAAATGTCCCTTGATGTTAATATACTGAACAGAAAACAAGAACAGGAGATAGATGGGCAATGCGGTCGAATGCGCCCGTGCAATCCTCGCGACGTCGAATAGGAAATCATGCATTGAACTTGAGCGTAATAAATATCACTATTAAACCACAAGGAAGACGAGGCTATCCGTTACATATTCCTGGTCCTCATTCCTTGTTTTTCATTCTCAGCTTTCTTTGTCCTTCGTTTTTAACTGGGCAAGGAATCACGTTCAAGTTAAGATCACACAACGTAGCTCAACACTCATTCTGGCACGGAAACAACAGCGGAAACAACAGCGCCAAATAAACTCAGTGCATTCTAAATATGGTCGTTTTAGTGCGAGCTGGCACGTAGCTACAGAAATAGTTTTTGCATCCCAGCGGGTAAAGCCAGTAAAGCTGACGACGTGCTAAGCTAAAGACCTTTGAGATGAAGAAAAAGCACATAACAAGTTTCGAAATGTTCAATATTTATTTCATAACTGACGGGTAAATCCTAAAGGGACCAGAAAAGACCTCAAAAGTGTCTAGTACTATAGTTTCCACACGATTACATGCCTCAAACGAGGACTGTGCTGCTCTTTCGGTTTACTAAAACTGTCATGAGTGGCAGTTATCAGTATGAGGATTATTAGAATGTCTCTAGGTCTCTCGCTGTAACATAAGTGCGTATTGTTCCAATATGCTCACCGCTTTTGTAGTTGGGGAAGTCTGCGTAAACAGTGAAGTCAGCCTCCACAGGTCCATTCTTGAAGATTTCGGTCTTGATCTGGTCCTCGTCACCAGAGATAGAGTAGACCTTCTTCCCTGAAAAAATTTCCGGGGTAATATCTATTAGGCATATAAACCTTCATACACGTAAACGTCGTTAAGCACCCCTGGTTTTTACGTCCCATTGGAAGAAATATAAGCCTCTATTTTCAATATATTTGGGAGGAAGTTACGAGAGCGACAAAGTGGATAAACTTCAATTCAGTGTACTTTAATTTTTCTCTGCTCTATTGATGGTATTAATACCTATTGAAAATGTTAGCAAAACAGTTCGTGCTTCTATTTTACTGCTTACAACTTCGTACACTTTGACTCGTAAGCGCTCAGACGCTATTCGTAGGCAAGTCATTGACAAGAGTAATACACGGGGCACACGTACACGAAAAATGACTAGCGGTTTAAGGCCGTAAGACACTGAAGGACATTATTTGGGTGGGCCGCGCTACACGTTAGAAAGCGAAGGCATTAAATGTTTTAGGCATGATGGTGATAATGACCAAAAAGAGAAATACACTCACATTTTAGAAGGCGTAGAGAAAAACGTAAAGAAAAACGTCGTACACGAGTTAAACATATTTTTTTCGTGAACGAAAACGTCATGAGAAATAGTGTTTTCTAAAAAATGGTGTAAGCCGTTTATAAATGTGGTTTCAGCAGCTGCGGTCGACTGCCAGCGGTAATCAAATCCTAAAAATTCAAAACGACCAGCAGCGTGATGTTTTGCCTTTTGCCGATATTTTAGTGAACTTCGTCTTCTTCAAAAATTCGCCCCCAAGAGTGCACAAAAAATTATCTTATTCTGAAGTTCAGCTTCGTTTTCGCGTCAACACTCTGGTGCTGATAGTTTGGTTGGTTTCGTTCGGTGCTGATCGCGTTCGAGACTAGGCAGATATCAGGCGTTCGGGAAGGCGAATGATTTTTGCGGAACTCCTTAAACCAGAAATGACACTAGAGAGAATGGAATTGGATTTTTGCGTGTAGCAGCAAATTAATGGCATTAAAACTAAAGGCATTAAGTACTTAATGTCATTTTTGGTGTCGTGTGGCACTGGTATAAGAACCCCGTAACGAGTTTACAGATCTAGAAAAACGTCTGCAAGAACAGCAATTACGAAGTTAACTGAAGGCAAAAATATAGTAGCTGCGATTCTTGGAGAGTGTCCATTAAATCTTCTTCCCTTTTCAACTTATAATAAAATTTCATATACTGCCTGCCTACCAAAGTGCTTGTCCTCGCTGTAGGTCTTCTCGTAACCCTTGCGGCAGGTGTGAAGGCATTTCGGCGTTGGCTTGATTCCCTTGCACGGCGGAAGCTTGCCCTTGGTGTGGTGTTCGCACGGCGGAAAGTGGTACGGCTGGCAACCGTCGTCAGTGCCGTACAGGCCTCCAGTCACGAGGCCCTGTTCCTTGTAGTACTCCCACGCTGCCGACGGGTAGCCACCGTTGCAGCTGCATGAAGAATTGTGGCATCCCGAAAAGTGGATTTATCTTCTTCTTAGATCTACAGATTCGGTAAAGACAGTGTGGAACAGCAATTTTTTGCGGGTGGATAGAAGATTTTAAAGGCATTGTTGTAACGTTGAAGGGGAATATTTTATTACCGAATACGATGCATACCGAGATCGAAGAGAAAACATTTACCGTTCGTACAGATGTGCTTCAAGGTATCCCCATATGGTCATAAGTATCATGACAAGCATCGTCATAACCGTGACCCACTCCCAACCAGCAAAAGATGGCCTAAGTTTAGTGAGCAGTTAAAATATCTCGGTGTGTTCATCGACATCGACCTGTCCTGGAACACATACATGGGCTATTTATGTAAGAAATTACGAAAGACTGCGTGTTTGCTATACAATACGATCGTATTTCTGCGCTTCTCAATTAGAAGGTTATTGGCTCACGCCCTATGTGAGAGTGTTCGCCGTTACGGCATGTGCTGTTCTTTTTTTTCAATTCTTCTTCAACATAAAAAAAACATAGTGAAGCAAGTCATGACAAGCCTTGCAAAAAGTGTTCTTGATAATGTTACTCGAGATGAGTCAATCAGTGTGTGATTCGGCGGGATGGCTTAGTTTTTACAACGTATTTAAACAATGAGTGATTTTTAAGTGATTGTGGAAAAGTGATTACAAGGTTTGTAACACAAAATATTTACCTCTGAGACATGTGTGACGTTATGTGATATCAAGAATATTTCAATGATTGTCAAGATGACCTGCTTTTGATGACTTCGTGAGACAAGCTGAGAGCGACCGCACTTTCTTTTTAGGATGGCTGATTAGAAGTCAGCAATGTTTCATTTTCTTACACTTTTGTTTTACGTTTGTTGTTTCTCCCGTGTTTTCTGTTTGTATTTGGTCTAGTCATCCTCCAGTGTCCTTGTTTTGTATTTTCTCTGACATTTTATAACTACGCGTTGTATGCTAACACCAGTCTGTGGAACTATCGCTGCTGTAGTTTGTCACCGCACAAGCCTACTGAGGGCTTAGGCTTGCCCGTGACTAAATAAATTTTATTTTATCTTATCTCGAATGGAGGCCCGTATTCAATGAAATACGCATGCATGACAGCCGTACGTGTATCTTATAAAGCTTGAATGCGACATATACGTGTGAATAAAAATATTCACGGGACGTGTTCCTACTAATACGGGCGACAGCCACGGTATATAATTATATAAAATTATATAATAGCGTCCACCTGTCAACATGTACGCAGGCGCGGTTGTATGTGTGAATGAGTATAAGCACAAATAAACGTGTTCCCAAACCTCCGCGTGTAGGCTGTGCACACTCCTACCTCGTATGCAGCCCCACGGTGGTTCAGGCCTGAACTAACTACAAATATTCTAGCGATTTCCTCGTCAAGCTGCTTAAAGCGACACTGAATTGAATTTGTCAAGCTTCTGTTATTGTTTGCTTTGCATAATCTGCCTCAAATAAACACATTTTTCAGCGTTTATGCGGTCGACAAAGCAGTATTTAATTCCTAAAGCCTGCAAGAAGAAGAATTAGTCTGTTCGACGCCTGTGAGATCTGCTGAAGCAGCGGATCTGAATTTAGCATGCTGGCGGCCACCTCCCGGAGAGGCGGGAGTTGACTCGAAGCTGACTCGAAGCTGACCCACGGAGGTCTGGTAGTTTATCTGTGCATATATGTGGGGTGGGAGCACGCGGCGCGCGAGCGGAGTCAGCGCACTGTACAGCCGTCACATCGCGTTGGGAGCCCTTCTGGGCCTGCGGTAAGGGTCCGAAAGTGGCGGGCCAGCGATGGGCGCCTAGGGCAGAAGGAGTGCAGTTCCTTTGCGGCAAACTCTCGTTTGACTACGGTAGCGGTATTTGGCGGCTTCGGCACGCTGACGGCCACCCCCGGAGAGGCGGCGGTCGCTCACAACGGCACTCGCCGCGGTATGGACTTACTCGAAGCTCGGCCGAGGTCGTTTAGTAGTTTATTCATTTTATTGGTGCATATATAGGGATCTGAACTTCCGCCGCTTACCGAGCTCGCACATGGATGACCGTTTCGGCAGTCGGCTTGGCGGGGTACGTTCGCCTGACGCGACGGGCATCACCTTCGCCTGGCGTGACGGGCATCATCGCCGGACATTGCAAACCCATAAATAGCTCCAATGTTAAAATACCATGCGACATTTGTGGCGGCCGCAACAACAGCAATGACGCGTATTCGTCTTGCGATGTTATTGGACGGTGTTCAAAGTGGAGTTAAAACCAATTTCGGTTCCAGTTCAGTGTTGCAATATACTTCCCATACGACGTTATTGTTGGTAGGGCAATCTTATGTTAACACCACACCGGTGCTTATGTTAACACCATCGGTGCTGTCGGTGCTCATGTTAACACCACACCGCGAGAACTTGCCAGCGCGTCTGTGTCTGTCTGCGCGCTGTCTGCCAACTCGCTCGTGGAGCAATGAAGGTTACAGCGCAAAATGGGGAATGCAGTAAAGAAAGGATCATCAAAATAAAAAAAGCAACTTAAAGAAATGGCCGTGTATCTGCTCCGTTCGTTGCAAATGTCGACGAAAGACGATAATATGTCATCGACATTTTCCAAGTAAATGCCTCCCTTCGCTTTCCCGCTACCTCTCAAGCTGTTCCTCTCCCGTAGCGTTCCTCCCAAGGTAAACACGCTAAATGTTTGCCTAAATTTGCCGCGTTCCACTGCACCAGGCCGGGTGCCTCGATGCCAGCGCTTCCGTACGGCGGAGAGCAGCATGAAGCGAGGCGCCCTACGTTACCGTTTATAGAACCACGTTGCCCTTCTCCACGGGCGTTCCAAGCGGAACGTGCAGCCTATCTAGTGGAACCTTTCGTAACCGTTGCCATTTGATTTCTTAAAATGCCGCCAGAACCTATTGTGGCGCAGGCGCCAGCAGTCGACGGAGTAAATTTTTTTTCTGCAGTAGATGTAGAATTTGCGATCACAAGAATTAAGCATCCATGAATTTATTATAAAAGAACACTGCAGATGTCACTTATGCAGTGATTTTTTGCTGCATATTTGCGTAACGTATTGTTCTTGTTCAACAATGTTGACAAGTATGAACATTGCCGCCGGACTTAGACGTTTAGATATGGCGGTGGGTATATGAACCTATTTTGCACCTCTACAAACTAACATACTAAAGCCACATTCTTCCGGCAACAAACCTTGCCGTGGCTTAGTTTTAGCTGAGCTAACGAACTGAGACGACCCTCCGGCGGCCTTCCGACTGCCTTTGTCGGAGGGTCGGCGCGCCGCGCAGTAGGCGCAACTTAAAAAAAAGCAACTAAGCGCCACGTTAGACGTCCTAGGAAATCGCAACGAAGGGTGACAGCACTTTATAATTTATTTTTCTACTAAATAAAGTCGCATAAATGCGCCTAGAGTGGTCGAAACATGGCCTAAAGACTCCAGACTTCAATTTGCGCAATTAATCCCAGAAGTTCTAGAAATCTCCCTTAAGATTCCAAAGGCCGCCAAGGCACTGCGTGCGTGGAAGCGATAACTTTACGTGATTGCACTGAGGGAGCCAGTGGTTGGTTATCGCTACAGAGCTAAATAGTCCAGTTGTACCTTCACGTATCTGTCGAAATGTCATGCATATAATAAATGTACCATTCAGTGTGCTTCTTTGTATCATTCGCCAATTAAATGCCACGGGATCTTCAGCAACTAAACGAATTTCAAGTTCTACGGTTCGAGCATGTCTTCCATGAAGCCACCTATCGCGAGGCCTATAGATTTAACCCTCAGGACACACCCACTCCTGAGTGGGTGTCTTATGTGTGGTTTAGGACCATACCTTGGCAAAAGTGGGCACCACTCACTCGCACTCACAGAGAAAACTATATTGGTTCTCACGGTCTTACTCACACTCACGCTCACCAGACGCCCAGACGCCCTCACCACTCGCACTCACTACGCACCCTCCACCACTCGCACCCCCACTCGCCCACGCTCACAACTCGCCGTCACCACTCGTCGTCTACCTTCAATGAGTCATGAAACCGAACAGTATTGCTGCTAAGGCATCAGAAGGCCATCCAAAACATATTCATAAATCGACACGCCACCAGATAATTAATTCCTAGGTGTCCCATAGCGGGAGTGCAGTGACGACATATTTGCAAAGCTCAAAGCAATCCCGCCATTATCAACCATCACAGCGAGCGGCTCGTGCGACGAATAGCCAACAGCGAGTGAAAGCGCAATAGTGGCGCTCACCGGGGCAAGCCGCGCAAATGGCGCGAATAGTGCGAGGGCCCTCGAGAGTGACGAGCGGGGCTCACAGTGAGTGGCACTCGCACTCGCGAGTGGTGAGTGGGGCTGGCCGCGAGTGGTGATAGGGGCTCAATGCGCTTGGGGCTCGCACTCACTCACGCCCACACGCGCCAGTCCAAAACGATGGCGAGGCTCGCTCACCACTCGGGGGGGGGGGGGGGGGGGGGAGCGGGAGAGGGGGGGGGGTGTAAGTGCACTCGTGAGCAACGTTACTAGAATAAACTCAGTTTCGGAGCTCCGCATCTCCGCCAGCGGAGGAGGGTGGGCCAAACGGCGGTCGCGAGAACTAGCGGCGCTGCAGTCAAGTCTTGCGCTACTCTCGGGGCGTCGTCTGCTACTGCGGCGGCGGCGGCGTGCCGCGGTGGGCCGTCGCGGAATTGCTCGCGGCGGCTCTCTAGTCGTGCTATGGCCAAATTTAAACATTTATCATCCTTGCAGTCGACAAACTTCACAATCAGTCATCCTTCCAGTTGACGCCCCGCATCCCATTTGCGCACTGTTTACGTAGATATGCATACGGTCGTCTGTATGCATTGACCTGCGTGCGTTGCTCATTGGTTGGCTGATTCCACGGCGGGCCCATATTTGAGCTGTGTAGATTGCGTGTAACTTCCATATACGGGAGTTTCTTAGCGAGTGACCATTTTCAGCGTAGTTCCGATAACTACTGAGCTGTCTTATCTCGACCAAAAACGACCCAACACGTTTGTAAGATAACTTGTAAGTGACTTTATATTTATCTTACTTTATATTATATTTTATATTTTATAATTTATTTCACACAACTTCTGTTCGTTGCCTAGTCGTAAAAACTCTCGAAAATCCACTCCTTTGAAGGCAGCATGACAGTTGACAATTTATCAATTGTTAGTGTGACGCCAGGGCAACTCTGAGTCACGGCAGCGTTGCTAATAACCGCTTGCCTTTCGTCTTGCTGTACTACTTCCGGCGGCTCCTCCGCCGAAGAAGTAGGCACTGGACTTTTGCGGGACACCGTGCATTTTTGGGCTGATTTGCGCCTTGATCCGGAAAGTTTCGGCTCGATATATGGGGTGGAAGTGCTGGGAACAAACGCGGAATGGCACCGGGCGCGAGCTCCCACTTTCCGCGTGCTATCAAAATTTCTTGTCCGGCAACAACATGATGGTAGTGCTTTACAATGCCGTCATCTTCAAAATGAATGTCACAGACTTTGCATTTCGCAGTTAGCCTTTTATCTTTGCAATGTAAAGCTTGCTCCCACCTTTTGAATTCCGTAGGGTCCTTTGGTGGCCCGAAGAAGTGGCGTGAAGTGGAGTAGCCATTGCGGTAGCCGCTCTTGCACCCCGGCGCAAAGCAAGTCGGCATTCTGAACCGTGGATGAATCTCTTGCTCCTCACTACGTTTTGTACATGACGTACGTGTCTTCGTGCAAGCTTCTTCGCATGGCCGAAAACAGTTCCAAAAATGACCGACGAGCAAAGCGTACACACTCGCTGCCAACGTTACTAGTAATGTTGGTCGCTGCAAAGCACGCGCACTTGCACCGACGATCTTAATGAAAACCTTCTGGAGTGAAGGAGGCGCCCGCTATTGACGCCGATGCTCGCCAGGCAAAACAACACGTGTTTTGCCTGGATTCAGGCAAAACACGTGAGTGTGGTCGTTCCGGCCCGCATGGCAGTGCGACAGTTTTTGTGAACCTCATCAGTGGGAGGTCCCGTTAACCAGCTTCCGGTGTAGAGTTCCTGTGCTGAATTTTTATGTGCGCCGGGCTGGTCTCACCTTCTACGGCCTTTCGAATTAATTCCGGGTGAATAAAAATCATACACCCTTTGTTGCTTCCACCAAGTACATGACTTTTGGAATGTTTCAAGCGAATACGCATTACACCCGCGAACGGCTGAATGCATATTGGATCATATTTAATCGCGTACGGCTAATATGAAATTGCTTAAACAACTGCCTTATGCAGCTCCTTTGGAAGGTAGTAGGGTTGTTATTTTTTGACACCCCTTTTTTTTTACGCAACCAAAGAATGCTTTCAAGTGGTCATGAGACATCTTGTGCGTGAGCAAATTTTGCAGCTGCCCTGTTTCCACAAGCCTGTCAAAAGTTGCCATGACACTTTTCATGCGTATGGGGAGTCCTAAAAATACGGTTTTCTTGAGGCCCTCAATTGCTGATTTTCCTTGTGCATCCTGGAGTCCTGTTATGTACAATTCAGCCTTTAAAAAAGCCATTGAATCCTCATTCGCCTTTTGCAGAGGTGCCTTGTACGATCAGGTGGAGGGATTTCTTTCAGTTTCAGTTAAAAATACCAAAAAGTCGGTCAGAGATCCTTATGAACTTAGGCGTAGAATCCGTACCTTTAAATTGTGGATTAAAGCTTTAACGTGATTTCGCAAAAGTCGAGTGCATCTGCGAAAGATGAACTGAGCGTCAGAACTGTCGGCGAACTTTCATCTTCGGTGATCTAATGTCTCCTATGCACCACAAACAGCGCTGAGGCCGGAGGAGGTGAGACGAGCCCGGCGCATATAAAAGTTGAGAATAAGAACTCTACATCGGAAGCTGGTTAACGGAACCTCGCACTGACCAGATTCACAAAAACTGTCGTGTCGCTGCACAGGCATAAAGGCGCGGCTTTTACAAACGTGTTGGGTCATTTTTCGTCGAGATAAGACAGCTCAGTACTTATCGAAGCTACGCTGAAAATGCTCACTCGCTTAGAAACTCCCGTATATGGAAGTTGAACGCAATCTACACAGCTCAAATATAGGCCCACCGTCGATTCTTAGCCAGCCAATGAGCAACGCATGCAAGTCAATACGCATACAGACGATCGTATGCATATCTACTCAAACAGTGCACAAATAGGATGCGGTAACGTCGACTGGAAGGATGAAGATGTTTAAGCTTGTCGACCGGGAAGATGATATATGTTTAAGTTTAGCATAGCAGTACTAGAAAGCCGCCGCGGTACGTCGGGGCGGCGGCCCGCCAGGAATGGCGGCTGCGGCGGCCCGCCGCAGTAGCAGACGACGCGCCGAGAGTAGCGCAAGACTCGACTACAGCGCCACTAGTTCTCGCGCCCGCCACGCGGCCCGCCTCTCCGACGGAGCTTTCAAACTGAGTTTATTCTAGTAACGTTGCTCGTGAGTCAGCCTGCCGCCCTATTTTTAGGACGCTCAAGAATGAGTGTGCTTAATCCGCAGGGGGCCCAGGCACTCATACAACCTCACGATTGTCGAAACAACACATATGTGCACTGAGCACACATGCTTAGCGACTCTTCCGTACAAGATACGGTGTATGGATCTAAGCAATAACGTCCTGCTAGTGTAGCAGTACACCGCTTTGAACTGCACTCATGAGTGAGAAGGGAGATAACTTGGTCAGTTTCTCGAGGTAGATTGAAATGCGACATGGTATGGACACTCGTAACTGCGGTCATCCCATTGGGGTTACAAAGGCAGCATGTCATCAGTCGATTTCGCACTTTTGCCCATGGTGGGAAGGAGTGCGCGCCAATATATTGGCGCCCGAATGGCGGCAATTTTTATTCTGGGTGTAAAGCTCATAACTTTCCCATTAAAGCGCAATATTGATGTGTACACCTATGCTACTCAAAACCTTGTTTCAATCTTAGCAGGAAGGCTGGCCCGCTGCTGCAACTGGCCGCCAAAAAGGTATAAAGATACACTTTAGCCTTTGTAATATGTCTTGGACATGAGCGCTCCTTACCTGTGTGTCGGTAACAGCTTATATATTTAACATTTATCAGGTATGTTATGTATATGTTCGTATGCTGGAATTTAATTTAATACTAAGTGTACGGTTGCTCCTTCATCAATTTTTTTCTAATGGAAACCACTAACTAGCAACGCGAGATGGTCGGCTTTCGTTCCTAATTTTCGCTTTAAAAATGTTCATCATTCATTGACTGCCTTATTTTTTCTGTTCGTGTTATAATCATGTATTACAATACACTTAAAGTAGAGACAAAAGTAATATCAATCGAGACAGCAAAATATAAGCTGTTTCGGATGAACCATGGCAAGTTGGACTAACAGGCAGAATGGAGCTCTCAAGCTGCTATGATAGCATCTCACCCTTCTGGCTGAACCCAACAAAAGGTATCATATCAAATATGTGGGGCGCAGTGATGTGGGAAAAAGCACGTATATTTTAAAACAGGTGCGGAGGACTCCTAAGCATATTCTGATGAGTTGAAAACTGGAAAATATGAGAGACATTGAACTTCGGACGATGAAGACTGTACAGAGCTTAGAGTGGCACCACTGATATAGCGTACGAGGCGTTGCTATATTTCAGGTTCCAACTACGCTCCATTGGCCAGCTATGCAATCACCCGTGAGCCAGCGCAGAGAAACGTGTGTTAAGAAAGGGGCGGGCGAAGAGAAGCAGAAAGGCAGGAGGCCACCGTTCCGAGCAGTTTCTTCTTCTTCTCTTTATTCCTCTACCTCTTTTTCTACATTCTCCCCCCACCAGAAGATGGAGGTCCCATTTCTAGGAAATGAAGTGTCTGCACCGGTCTCTTAATTATCTTCCCATCCTGCGTCTTCAGGCTACAGGCCCGAGTGAGCCCGTCTCGTCCAGGAAAAACTTCTGTAACACGGCCCAGCAACCAAAGGCTCCTGGGGGTGCCAGTTGCCTCCACCAAGACCACGTCCCCAACTTGTAAACTTCGGTTGGACGCACTTGGATGATGATGAAAGGACCTCAGCTCAAGGATATACTCTCTTCTCCAGCGATTCCACAAGTGGTCCAAAAGCTTCTGCCGGTACCGAAGCTTGCTAATTGTGGTTTCACGTGTCACCTGGTTGATGTAGGAGTCGTCCTCATTGCCTGGGCCAGGTATGCTCAGCAAGGAAGTTCCAATGAGAAAGTGCGCAGGGCATATAGGCGAGGGCTCCTCCGCACTGGTGTACGTATAAGTAAGAGGCCTTGAATTGATGACAGCTTCTACTTCTGTAAGAAGCGTGGTCAGCTCCTCTGCGCTCAGGCTCGTCTTTCCAAGCACCTTCCGCAAGGCTGACTTTACGGAGCGAATCAGCCTCTCCCACCAACCTCCCCACCACGGCGCTGCTGGGACTATGAATTTCCACTTAATCCGGTTGGTGGCGAGAAATGAGGATAATGGAGAGGTGCCCATTATCCTCCGTGCCTCTTTGATATCTCTTGAAGCTCTTCTGAATGCGAGCGCGTTGTCGGAGTACAAAGTGCACGGTACCCCTCGGCGCGCCAGGAACCGACGAAAAGCGAGAAGGAAAGCGTCCGAAGAGAGCCCGGTTGTTAACTCCAGGTGCACAGCTCTTGTGGTAGAGCATGTGAACAGCAATACATAAGTCTTTGAAGTAGTTGCGCCCGGGGTGTTTTTCACGTAAAGTGGACCGGCGAAGTCGAGTCCAGTTACCTCAAATGGTTTGGAAGCCAGTAGTCTGTCCTCAGGCAGCGGAGCATGTTGTACGTTAGCAGGTCTGCTGCTGAATCGTTTACAGAGGAAGCAAGCACGAATCACCTTCTTCGCCTCCTGCCGAGCATGAATAACCCAAAAACGTTGACGTAACTGGGCCATAGTGCTCGCTACGCCACCATGAAATACACGACAGTGGGCTTCTACAACCATTAACCTTGTGAAGGCATGCCGCTTCGGTAGTACGACCGGATGCTTTTCCTCGTAGGCAGCTTTCATTCCCTGAAGACGACCACTTAGACGAAGAACTCGGTTGAGGTTCGTTCCTTTGTCGAGACAGTCATTGAGGGATGGTACACCTTGTGAATGCGAGGACGCGTCAAAAACAACTCGCAGCTTGGTTGTCAGTGACTCCTCGCGCACGACCTCGCGATGCGGCATGTAGTAAACCACCCGATCGTCAGGAACTACTTTGGGTACGACTTCAGCATGGTTGAGCAACAAGTACTGCCTGATCACTGTGTCGTACCTCTGTAGCAGCCCTTCTTGGCGAGAAAGTCGCTTTACTAATCTCTGCAGCCGGTTCAGTGCGATGTCACGATTGTCCGTCAAGGAATTCTTCCAGCCTTCTTTCCAGGGGAGTGCAACAGTGTACCTTCCGTTGTTCTTCTGAATTGTTTGTTTAAACTGTACCAGGCAATCAGTAGATTGTTCGCTCGAGTCCGCTATGCCCATTGATTCCAGTTGCCAGAAAGCCTGCAAGAGCTCTGACGCGGATTCGTCCTCCGTGACGCTGCTCACCCTCAGAACGCAGACCATGAGGTGAGTTCCCCCATCTAGGAATGCCTTCTGCCGAAACGGACCTTGAAGCGTCCACCCAAAAATAGTGTTTATCGCCGCCAGGCCTTCGATATCCGGGCTCCGAATAACTTCTCCCG
This sequence comes from Haemaphysalis longicornis, assembly GCF_048455015.1. Classification (NCBI taxonomy): domain Eukaryota; kingdom Metazoa; phylum Arthropoda; class Arachnida; order Ixodida; family Ixodidae; genus Haemaphysalis; species Haemaphysalis longicornis. Next base: position 229,029,637 of record NW_027526295.1, on the reverse strand, counting down.
TTAGCAAACGCCAAAGGTAGTCGGATCCAATGAGCAGACCGAGGCCGGGCTCTGAATCTACTCCTATGAACATCTGCTGGTCAGCAAAGACCTTGCCCTGCCTTCGCAGATCTTCTACGAAAGAGATATCAGCTGATGGTGCTGATACATCTTGGCAGATGACAGGTACCACTATCGCTTCGATGGAGTGGACATCTGTAGCGTGTTGGCTCCGAAGGGGAACTTGAACGACTTTTCGCTTCTGCGCACACGGAGTAGAAGCATTGCCGAACGTGTTGAATGCGACCGTCGTCTCGTTCACAACCTTCAAACGCAGCTTGGTTGCGAGGTCTTCGGTGATAAACGACCTCTGGCTTCCGCCGTCGAGTATACCTCGAACGAGTCGGCTCCTCCCGTCGTGGCTCAACCATGCTCGGAACGTCTGAAGGTACACCCCATTGTCTTTAGAACGATCGTTCGACTGTTCGTTGCTGCTCTCTCCAGACGCTTGAACCGGGGCCGATACGCAGACCGTTGTTCCCGGTGCACCCTCGGTTGCATTATTGCCTTTGAACGAAGGGTCGCACATGGTGGTTGCATGCCTCCCGTGGCACGACGCGCAACTCAATCTGGCCCGGCAGTTTCTCGCTTGGTGACCCTTGGTCGTGCACCTAAAACATCTTCTGTCCCTTGCGAGATGCTCTTTTTTAGTAGCCAGTGAGAGGTCGGCGGTGCATGAACGCGTGCTGTGCTTCTGGGAATGGCAAAAGAAGCACTCCTCCTTTCGGTCTTTGCGGGCAGTGACGTGTAATGCCGACGCCGTGAAGGGGCACCTTCGCTGCTTCTCTGGTCGGTTGCCAGCAACTTGTCGCTGGGGCAACTCGCAGCACTGCTCGCGACTCTCTAGCTCCATCCTCACAAAGGTGAGCAGCTCTTTCAATTCATCGTCCGCTTCAGCTGTCACTGCCAATGAGCGGGCTGGGAGTGCCTCGTCTGCTGGGGAAGGGTTCAGCTCTCCCGATGAATTGGCTGGAGGAGGGCCGTACCCTGGGGAGGAGGTCAGCTCTCGATGCCGCTTCTCTTTAGTAAAATTCAGCACAATATCGTGTGGGAGCGCGTGCTGCAATATATTTACGAGCATGGCAGAGAAGCTGCAGGTGGGCACCTTCAGAGAGTTCAAGCAGCGGCTATGCAGCTGCACCGCATCGTAGAGCTGCCTGAGCCCCCGTATGTCAGCAGACGATTTTACAGGTGACAGATTCCTCAGTGCGGAAAGATGATGCTGCTGAATCCTTCGCTTGTTCCCGTATCGCTGCTTGAGGATTTCTATAGCATCCGCATAACAGGCGTCTGTGGTCGGTAAGCCTGCGATTGCTGCAGCCGCCTCCCCCATCACGTAACGGCGCAGATAATAAAACTTCGACGTGGGCGTCAGAGCGTTGTTGTTGTGGATGGTTTGCTCGAACTGCTCCCAGAAACCCGTCCAAAGCTGAAGCTCACCTCGAAAGACCGGTACGTCCAGCGGCGGAAGCCGAGGTTCCGAGGTCGTGGCCGCACTTTCCTGTCTGAACGGGACCATTTCGTTAACAGCCGGCGAATGTGGGGCGTTCTGAGCGGCTCGTTCAAGAAAGTCGATCTTGCATCGAATTTCCGCCAACGTGTCGAGGGTCCTATCATTGTATTCCTCGGCCGCTTGATACCCGATGTCTTGTTCCTCCGCCGTAAGGAAGGCCTCGAGCTCCTCGCTGATCTTCAAGAGCTCGGCGTGGTTGGCCATGAGTCGATCTTGCAAACCCGTGAGCTTGGCGATGTCTTGACATCCAGCGTCGAGCAACGAGCGAGCTTCCTTTATAAGCCTCGTATTCTTGGCTCTTCGCGGAGAAATCTTGCTCTTCAGTCGCTCCATTACGCGGTAGGCTGCACCTAATCGCCCCCCCAGCCGTGATGTTCCAGGACCACTTCGTTAAACGATTCCTCCCCCACTCGCAGCGCGAAGGGGCGGAGCAGATGAAAGACGGGCCCTTGAGGTCGTGCGTTGAAGTCAATTGTTGCCGCACGGGGTTTTCGGCACCAAATGTTAAGAAAGGGGCGGGCGAAGAGAAGAGAGAGGCAGGAGGCCACCGTTCAGAGCAGTTTCTTCTTCTTCTCTTTATTCCTCTACCTCTTTTTCTACAACGTGCACAGTGCAATGTTTCTTTCCCTAAGGTTGAATCTTCAGCCGCCACCCTTTTCTTGTCTTTCGTTTCTCGTCTTGGCAGCGTTTCGTTCACCATTAAAGTACTTCAAACGCCCGGTCGTGTTTTAAAGTACTTCAAGCGCTGTGTTCCCGGTGGTGCTGGTTTGGAGTAGAGGTCAAGTCATATGCATGCCTGTGCGCGCGTGTCCTTTGGTTCAATTCTCGCCCCTGCCTTAATTAATTAGTTTTACGAGATCTATAGGCGCGTACGAGTATTTTTGCGGACCCCAACCAGGTACGAGTTTTCTAAACCTAACCTTAGAAGTTGGACCGCCCCACGTTAGAGCACGGGGCATCAATTTGTCCCGACAATGTTATGATTTCTATCAGAGTTTTCGAAGGAGAACATGATTGTTTGTATACAGGCCTCACCCGTCTCCGCAGCTATTGCAGCAAGTCAATAGGTCTTCAGCCGAGATGTTAACCTGGACCTTTCCCTTGGTGTGAATGCAGATCCGGTCGGAAATGGCCTCCACCGCTCCAAATGCCTGCAAAAAAGGGGTACGAAAGCACGGTTGAATATCCGTTCCCCTGAAATAGTACCACATAATATTCATGTGTTGTATTACTCACATTATATCTGATTTATATGTAGTACACGTAAGATAAAGCCCGTAGACGCCGCTGATAACTGTGGTATCATTTTACTAAAAAGACTTCTAACGCTGGCTAAAATGAGCGTGAAAAAGCTCGGCCCGGGATTATTGGCTGTGTGACTCAGGCATGCGCCCTGTGTGAGATCTTTTCGAAATTAAAATAAATGATGGGCCGCCAAGAAATGGGAGTTTTTGCTGCAACGGAGCAGGTAAAGAGAAGATAAAGTTACGCTAACTCCGACCATCGAGGCCTTGCTCGCCAACTTACAACAAGTTTTAGGCAGAAATGAGAAACTGGCCAGAAGAACCGTGCATGCCGCGTGAAAAGAAACTGATCATTCCTTTATTGAAGGAACGATACATGCAGAAATTGACATATCAAAAGGGGGAAATGGGTAAGTGCAAGAAACGGGAATGGATTCCGATGTACTTTTTTTCCCTAACAGTGGGAGTAGAACACTCACGGACGCACACGTATGTCGCTCTTAAGGAGACGTATCAGTGAGTGAGAGAGATACACAGAGAGAGAGAGAGGGAGGGAAAGAAAGAAATGGAGAGAGAGACAGAGAGAGAGTCAGTAAGTCAGTGAGTCAGTGAGGGCGTCAGCGAGTCAGTTAGAACTTCAATCTATACGCTTATTTGAGTAGCTTTATCCCATTAAAACATAAATGAGACGGACATTAGCAAAAAATAATTCCTTAATTAGGCGAAAGAATAAATAATGCACGAAAGAGCCATTAGGTCGAGATGCCCCATGCGCCCTAGGTATTTAACCGAGAGATTTGTTGAATACTGAAAGGAAAGTTATTCCCTCCCCCTGCCTCCCCCCGCTTCCAATGCACCTTTTATATCTAACAAACAGTATACAATACGACTGGGCATACTAGAGTTATTATTTTTATTCTATTTCCGCTTATTTGTTGATTGTTTTATGACACCCTGTTATATACGCTGTAATATGGCTCTTAAGTGACGGCTCAGGCCCTGATAATGATGAAGCGGCCGATGGGTGCGGTTTGGGTGCTTGGTGCGCTTTATGGCAGACAACAGCCGCACAGAAATAACTACTCTATGAACCCAACCCGATGGTTAGCAGGAGCGCGCTGCACTACGTGTGGAGTTTCTGCGATAAATTTCCTTTTATAGCGAATGTGTCTATGGCTAGGATGCAGGATTTTCGGACACCCGGGTGGAAAAAGGGAAAGTGGAAAGTCAGCTTACAAAGACCGCGCTTACGCCGATGAGGTCCTAGGCCTTGATATTGTTACGTGGCGGCAATAAAGATGACAGACTACGAGAAAAAAATCCGAAAGTTTTCATCGGCTTTGAAAACAGGCGGCTTATATTTTCCTTCAAAAAATTTTATTCCAGAAATGTATTGGGGCTTAAAAGTGAAGCCCACTTTGAGAAGATCGGTGTAACTTTCATCTGTGTAAGCTGCCTGTTCCACATTGTCTGTTACTCAATGAAACCTACTACAAAATGCGATGCGCGCGGGGCCCGATAACAGCGACGCGAGTGTAATCGTAGACGGCGTGCCGATACTAATGCGGCGTCCGACGAGCGTGCTGGCGAGAAGCACGTAGGCGATGAGCGAGAACCGGCGATGCATTTGGTCAGTCATGGTACGCCGGAAAGCAGTTCTGGCTTCAAGGCGTCGACCTGAAAAAGTTCAAGGGCGCGGACGCCAGGTTCCAAAGCCAGTTCGGCTTGAGCTGCAACGTGCGTGACAGACTGTGGTCCCATAAAGACCTCGCCGCAGACACGGAAGTCCAACATCCACTCTCAAGGAAGCACTATTTGAACACCCCGGCGCGCTCGCAGCTTCGCTGGACGACCACCTTCACAGTGTGTAATGGCCAGTGAGTTTTTTTAACACGAAAGTTTTTTATACCCGGGTACACCAAGATCTCAGTCACATGATATCCGTTACGGAAGTGACGTCGCCAGAAAAAGGGCCATTGACGCTGCGGCGCCCTATTTCGAGCCCATGCCCTCTCGCCGCAACGGAAGCGCTACGTAGCGCTCTACCGACTGCGGTATGAGCAGCGACGTGAGCAGCACTACGAACGCGCCCTATGTCCTTCCCTATGACTCATTCACGCGGTGCTTCCGTCTAGGAGAGTTGGAGCGAAGTAGGGCATCATGACGCAAACGAGCGCCTACAGTTGGCGTCTCGATGCCAGCGCCTTCGTGTATGGGGTACGCGCGTGAATTGAGGCAAGGCTCCGCTGTGGCGTTGTTCCTATGACCGTTTTGTTTCAAGCTGCTGTTTCTGTGCATGTCCTTTTTGGTTTCTTTGTCCGAGAATAAACCGGTTATTTTTTGTTTCTTGCGTGTCGGCGTCACTCCGTCTGGCGTGGTCAGGCTCGCCAACCCTTCGCACAAAAAGGAGGTTTGTGCGAAGGAAATTTTGACATCCACCTAAATGCAGCCGTACGGCTACAAAGGAAAGCTATACAGCTTTCTCAGAAACTTCGCAGTTGAAGAAAAATTCGTCCTGGTCTGACTCTCAGCTCAGTTTGACTCTCAGCTTTTCATTCCTGCAGCGACACTCTCGTACGAGCCCTATGCATAACCTGCGTTGCCCCGACTTACCGAGCTGCCTTCCCTTTGTGGTCGCTCAGTTTTCCCGTAATCTAACAACGTTATTTGTGTAACCTGTTAACATTAATCCTCCCTAGATCGCTCACGTGGTTTCATCTGTTTTCCTCTTAAAGTATTGCTTTCTTAGGCTGAAGCTAGCAAAACTAAATTTGTTTCTCTTAATAATAGTTAAAGTCGCACTCACCCAGCAAGACCCGCACGTGGACTGGTCACGGATGAGGCCGATGCTCTTGCAGTTGGGCCACTGCTCGCGGGAGTCGAAAGATTCTGGTAGGTCCTTCGGAATGACCTTGTGGTAGTAAGTTGGAAGACCGTAGTTCTTGTTGTCGCGATGCACACCTAGCAGACCTTTGACATATTGCAGGGGAACGTTCTTGTCGAAGTTCCTGCCGGCCTGTGCGAGAAAATCGATAAAGGATAGGTTAATCTGTTCATGAATGACCACTTGATATTGCTTTCGACGACAAATATATCAAAAATTCGAAAAATTGCAATAGTATTATGAATAATTAAACAAACAATACAACAGCCCCTTTAAAATAGCCGTTGTCAATATAGTGATATATGTAGGTTGCGATATAGAGATTGGCAAATGGTTCATATTGTCCCATGTGGAATTCGTGTTGGAGCACAAAGACCCCGCCGATTCCGAAAAGCCTGGTAAGGAGCAACTTTCCTGAGTAGGTAAGCGCCATTTTTGAGGGAGTACATTATACTCATAATCGTCATCAAGCCTTGAAGAAGGCAACGAAAAATCATCTTCAGGTGTGCGCGCTTTTAGCGTGACTGCGCGTACGCGTCAGGCATATGTTCCTCTAAATTCAGCCTGTTTCTTACTCACCCTGTTTTTATAACTAGCCCGTTGCATTGTGACAATATCGTTTATTACATGAAGCCTATCAAACACGGCAAATATATGTACAAAATCATAAGCCAAAAACGGCGCACATATCAATGAAGTCTTAAGAGTGTTGTAGTTCTAGCCAGGACAAATATTTGCCCCATTTTTTATTAAGTAATTTTTAGAGATGTCGCCAGCGACACGCGAATGAATGAATTAGAACTTTGTGAGATGTATTCAACATAGTACTGCCGAGCATATGCGGTCTGGATAAAATATTGCATTGAATTATATAGATTTTTATAAACGTTGTGATGGGAGTAATGGTCAAGGCATCGTAACCATGATCTCAATAATGGTCAACCGAAAACCAAGTATACCGCGTGTGTTATAGATAGAGACTTCATTGGCTGAATTCGGTTTAGCTCAACCGTAGCTTGCCGACACTACTGTGTGATTGATCATGGCTAAAAAAGCATGAGAAGACATTTTCTTTAAATAATTACTCATATTTAGCATGAACGCTTTGTTCCTGAATAACTTCAACAATAAAAAAAGTATCAATAACTTACACACGCCCCTTTGTATTTTCTGTTTTTTCGTGTCCAATAGTTTGATTAATTTATATGACCCGACGCCCTCGTGTTCTCGCAATGTGCTAGTACTGCTTCCGATATTTGCTAAGTTTAGCTGCAAAGACAACTATTTCTGTGCCCTATTTCTGATTTTTAAGACATAACCTTATCTGCACCGGCGGGATTGGATACAACAGCGCCTCCTCGCGTCGGTTGGGATATGCTTGTTCCAACCTTACTTTTGTACTTGTAATCTAAGGTACCGTCTGTACTGGTGACCTGTCAAGCAAATATCTCCACTAATGCCTCACACGCCTTCCTGTTATGCCCCATTTCTAGTGCAGCTAAAAAGGTTGAAAAACCGAAACGCCTTGCCCAATCAAGAGCTGCTTAACCGTATCAAATCCTTAAGATAATGCTTGCTATTGCCGATACCAATTTATGATGACAATTTGACTCCGTGGAAGCTTTTCAGTACTGAAGGAGAAACCATGATTGTTAGCTCTGGCACTTGGCTGGTTGTTAATTCCAGCACTGCTTCTGGTAAAGAGGTAACACGGGCAATAGTCACATCACTTCACGTTTGCCATGCTTGCAGTTAAGTGTGAATCTATACAATGAAACGTTCAGATTTAGGGTCATTAATGGCTCCTAAGCTGTGAAAAAATCCTCTTGAAATCACTATGCTTTTTCGCACAAAAATAGTCCTTACTGATAGATTCGGAGTTGACCATTTATAGCTTTTGATGATAATAGGAGTGCCTGATTTGGAAGGGCTTATTCTAGACAGCCATGTGTGTCTCAGGGCCAGAGTGCTTATAACGCTGGCAAGTTGTCAAAGAAACGCATTTGAACTCAAGAAATCAGCTTCGGAATCCTTAGTTGGGTCCGTTTCAAAAAGCTCCATTTCCCGTCCATTTCGATTGTGACGTAGATGCCCGTGCAAGGTGTCTGACCAATGGCACGCACAGAAACCGACGCCACGCCTTGCTTGTGGTGCGTCACAGCCCGGTCGTCTGCTTTCAACCGACCAGGGCTTTTTCGAAGCGCACACTTTAGAACTGGCAGGAAAGGGACAAAACTGAGAATTCCACCGCAGGAGTCACGGTGCCTCTTTATAGCGACTCTTTATAGTGAGAAAGAGGAGCGTGCTTACTTTCCATGTAGTGTTCAGCCGGTTGATGAAGTCGATCATTTGGTCGGAAAGCGGCCGCACAAAGGGCGGATGCACCTTGCGGCTTTGGGCCACCGCCCCAAAGAGCGCACACACGAGGAGTAGCTTCAACATGGCTGCGAAGAGACGAGAATCCCGCAACGTGGGTAAAGTCGGTTAAACGAATAAACGAATTCTTTGTTTCCCGGTACTAAAATGTTTTCAAGTCCATCACTAGCCAAAGAAAAACCATCCCGGTTGGAAGATATGGAGTACAAATCGCCTATGCGGGCTACACACATCACTTCGAATATTTCGGTATATTCTTTTAAGCAAGAACGTACAAAAACAATAACGGGGTTGTAAGGAAAAATGTAACGACATTTGTAGAAGGCTATAGAAAACGCTGCCACAGAAGAAAGACACACCCTCACTGAAGAATTGTATGATGGAAACGACAAGTTCGCGATTCCTGCTTAGCTATTAGATTTATATTTTGTAACCCAAGCCTAATACTTCCCAAACTTATGCATCATCGAGTGAAATCTGTCGATAAAACCTTTTTTTGGGTCTAAATATTGACAGGATACGTGCACACGGGTTACTTTTTTGCTCGAGAATCTAGCTGCCATTGCATGCGGCTCTAGTACGACAGAGAATCATCGCACCATATCGTGATCGCGATATCATTTGGTAATTTTTGACAGCTTTCGACTCAACTTAGCGGATTCTAAGAGCAGAATAATTCTGAAATCTAAGCTTGTTAAAAAATGTACACTCGGACTTTCAGGTATGGTATGTAAGCCTAGAGCTCTTACCTTCGCTTCAGCCAGACACACTTCTCGTAGGACTTCGCCCGAGCGCAGCTTTTTATGGGGTGGATGACACAACGCTATCGACCTTATCGGGGACGTTCGACCGAGTGCCCGGACTCGACTTCGGAAAACGAAGGTAGGTTATCAGTGCACGCCAGTCACATGTACGTAATCTCTACGAGTGTACGTGGTATTTTGCGCTCGCAGTGACTTTGAGGTGGTGAAAATAGGGACCACAAAATACTTTCAGTAAGAATTGAACTGCTTAAGAGTTCTCACACTAGAAGTATAAAATCTAGTAGGACGTCCTCAGCCTCACGCTCGGTTGACTAAAAATTCCATTTAACTTCAAGGTTTTTGCAAACACAAGGCGATCATTTATGTGCTACACGCATTTTTAAACGCTCATCCCGGTATTTGTCCTGGTCAGTTTCTGCTCTCTGAACATCACTTACAAAAGAAAAAAAACCCTTCGTTTAGTGAACACATCCCAACTAAAAATATTACTGGTGAATCACATTGAGGTCAAAACGAGTGAGCTATATTGCCACAAACCACAATGTGGATAAACTCGGAAAATGAAAACAATGCGTTCCGTACAGAGCCACAAGCACAGTGCACAGGCAGGGCACTTTTATAAAAATGCTTTGTTTTCCAGTTCTGTTGTAACTCGAGTAGTGTAATGCTGTTTGAGTTGCGAGAACTCACTTGGGGATATCAATTCATTATATCCTAGATTTAATTGCTAATCAGAACGAAAACACCGGCGTATTTTGCTTACTGCAGATTTAGAATTATAACGCATAATATGCGCATCATATCTAAAGGACACCTCGGTGCAAGATTATCTTCGAAGAAGCACACCATCGAGAGGTCTCGGCGATATTGACACATTCAGTCTGATAAGACAAATGTTAGGGCTGAGAACGCTACGCTGACGCGTGTGGCAGGTATGCCAAGAGCTACTTGTGCCAAAGCATATAGGTGTTGGCAGCCATCGCGCCTTTCTTCCCAGAGCTGCAATACGCTGGTGTTCCTCAGAAGCTCTGTCTTCTTGCGATAATTTAGAGCATCGTAGCAACGTTCAGTGAACCTAACACTCGTTTTCACTCAGTCTTATGCAGCCTTGTCGTTGTCTCCTTGAAAAACGCCTCAACAGTGTCTTTTAAATCCCAAACTTCATGCCTCAGTGTAGTTTTGTCTTATTATCTGGCCAAACAAGTACAATTTGCTTTAAATTTGGCGATGTTGCTGTTCTGCCATGTTCATCTTTTTGCCATGATACTACTACGGCCGTCGACGGATGATGGTTAAGAGCGTTTTATCTTTTGTTGTTTGTGTGTAGTGTTTTTATGTATATAAGGTTTTCCGCGATATTAAAACATTGATTTGGAAGTGAGTGCGGCATACGTCGCCTTTCTTGTTCTCGTACTGTTTTCCTGTCCCCGTGATCAAAACGTAATTTTTGGAAGAGAGAAGACAACTTTGTTGGGAGCACCCATTGGAAGTTAATGTGGAAATGGCTTCCTATCCACGGGAATCCATGTGCCCTCTTGACGGTGGATGCCCTCTTGACGGGGATGAGCTTATCCGTGATGCAGGGGGTGTCTCGCACTCCTCGTGGGGGTTGGTGGTGGGAACGCGCGCACACACACACACACACACACACACACACACACACACACACACACACACACAAACACAGATATATATATCTATATATATATATATATATATATATATATATATATATATATATATATATATATATATATATATATATATATATATATAGAGAGAGAGAGAGAGAGAGAGAGAGAGAAAAGGATAGGTCAGCAGTCTTTAACGCGAAAGGAGGCATAGGGGAATGATTCGGCTTTTTTTTACTACGGTTAGTGAAATTACCATTTTTTAAATTTACAGGACAAGGAAAGAAAGAAAAAAAACACGTGCCCAGTGTTGGGACCAAACCCGCGCCTTTCGATTTGATCTCGAATGCCTTAACAATTCGGCTATCTGGGCGACTGTGTTATCCTTCACTTACTGGGGTAGTTATATTTACTACAACGGTATCTTACGCTTGAGGGTGGTAGCCCGCGTCCCTCTTACTACACGGGGAGAAGGGGACCTTCTTTTCAACCCCCGGGGCGTGACTCGAACGTCTACAGCCTGTCATGAGCGGGCAACTGGCGGAAACCCTCTTATTCTACCTTGGCATCAAGGCTGCCAGAAGCGAGGCCCCTCGCTAGGCTTTCGCAGAATAATATGGTTAGGAAATGAGGGGCTCGTTCAGGAAATACAGAAAGATAGTTCGGCAGTCTTCAACACCTAAGGAGGCATAACGGAATGATTAGGCTTTTTTTTTACTGCGGTTTGTAAAGTCACCATTTTTTTAAATTTGCGTAGCAAGGAAAGAAAGAAAGAAAAACACGCGCCTAGAGTGGCGACCCAATGCACGCATTTCGATTGGATCTCGAATGCTTTACCAATTCGGGTATGTGGGGTACTGCGTTATCGTTCACCTTCTGGGGTATTTATATTTGCTATAACTCTATCTTATGCTTTAGGGTGGTTGCCCGCCTATGTAGACGTTCTAGTCGCGCCCCAGGGGTTGAGAAGAAGGTCCCCTTCTGCCCGTGTAGTCAGAGTGGCGCTGGCTACCACCCTAAAGCTTACGAATAATGAACCGGGCTACAAAATAGAATAGCCTCTGGGTTTCTGTTGTTTTTCTTTATTATAGTTATTTTCCGGTTTTCAGTTTTCGTTCATGTAACGTTAAACACCCCCTTGAGATTACCCTAATCCTAACGTTCGGCCATGTTTTAAGACTTTAAGTGAATACGGCTACGCTGTTACGTATCGCCAGGTGGAGGCCATAATGCTTCCGCAATGTTCGTGAACAGATTTACTGTCACGATGAATTTTTCTACAGTAGTAATGTCTGCTTTAATTCAGAACGATACCGTTTGTAAAAATACCCAGGCTAAACCGCAGTGTTCTCCACGGCGTTCTTTGCACTGTACGTTCCTACCCTCCTCAGTAATGAACACAAATAAACTTACGCAAGCACAAGCAAAACGACAATTGATTCGTGCGAGATACCTCCATGGATGGGACTTTCCAATTTAACGCGAGAAGATGAAGTCAGGCATACAGACGGAAAGCGACGACCATCTGCTGTTGCAGACGACGCGCCGACGCAGCCACAGGAAGCTTCAAAATGTGGGCAACGTCACACGGAAACATCAATTTAAAATAAACGCATATGTTGTCTACTACACTCTTTCACGCGCGGAAGGCGTCGGGAGGGTACTCTAGCCTTGTCTTTCCGCCTCGTGTCGAAAACGAATTCATGCACTAAACGCTTAACTTTTACCTCCACCGAAACCGAGCCGCAAGTGCGAATTTCGGTATTGCTTCTTTACGGTAGTTTCACTAATCACACTTTTTGGTCTCTAAAGACCCGTGATCTGAATAAACGCATGCTGCTCTCTTTCGTGCGATTTCACTAGTCTCTCAAAAACAGAAGGTGCTGGCGAAAGCTGTCACCTTATCGCACGCATTCTTCTAAACCACGCCATCAGCGAAGACACCACTCGAAACAATTATTTAGGAGGGCTTATTGTCTCTTGCACGTGGTCTTCCTGACGGACGATGTTTCTTATCAAGCTCCCTCGTGATCGAAGAGATACTATTATGTCTCGTTCTTGCGGTTAGAAAAAAAAACGCCTTTATGATAAAAAAAAGTTGATTGGGGGCGCACGTACCTCTAGAAGGGTAACGCTTATTGCGTCGTCGAGTAATCAATAAAGCTGACCTCATATCTCGGAAAAAGTCACTGCGACGGCCTACTCCCTCCCATTCAGACGGTATCACGCAGAGATATCCGCTGTGCTGAACTGGAGGTTTCGCCGGTCAACGGCAGCATCGTGGAAAAGGTGGGCGTGGGGAGGGGAGCTATACTGGACAGCAGTCACTGGTTTTTGGTTCGAGAGGGTACTGGTTCCTGACAACAACAAAACTGGAAGCATTACTTGGGCAGTCGTCAGTGACTTTGATATACGCGCAACAAACCCAATTTTTTCAAGGTTCAGGACACTGGCATACGTGGCGTGAGGAATGTCGGAGGGGCCACTTCGGCCCCTTTCCCAAAATTCGCGGGTCAAGGAGAAGTAAACCGGGCCACTAACACTGCTTATTATCGAATAACTACTATCGATATTTTTTTTTTGGCTCATGGATTCACCAAGTTTACGCTGCTTCAATGATTGATCTCACACGACGAAATCGCCATTTTTCAATGCGACTGAAGGAAAACTAAATTGACCCCACAGCGAGAACTCAGAAGGTCATTTAGGATACGCCACGGGACTATATTCTAAAAAAAGCTCTTTATGGATAGGCGAATGGATCAGCAAGCAGGACGCAGAAAACCCCATACGGAGCAACCCCATGCGCATACAAATTCCTCCGCAGACATCATGCGCATGCGCACAAAAAAAACATGTCGGGGACGAATTACAACGGGAGAGATATTTGAGGGTGTATAGATAACGCAGCTACACTCCCGCATCTACCGACACTGGCAAGTAGGAACGGTGCATCAGAGGAAGCGAAAAACACAGACCGCACGTACAGCTTATCTGGTTAACTATTTGTAAAACGCATGGGCCCAATTTAAAGGGGCCCTGAAAGGCATTTTGAGCACACTAAATTGACTAGCGCAATCGTTAGATTGGGTCGTCAACATCATCTGTGCCAAGTATTACTCTTTTACGCGCAGCGGAAAGCTCACAGTTTTGTTGCAAAGTTTGTCGCTTTTTTCTCACCCTTTTCTTCGTGTTTTTGGACGCCGCCATCTTCACATGTCTACATCATCGATTCCCAGATGTTCGTCATGAGCTAGACATCCTGCTATTGGGCGGCTTTTTCACGCACTTCCGGCAAAGAGATGAGTCGTCTGCTCAGCGTCGGCTCGCCGGCTGATGTGCCAGCGGAGTGCCGGAGTGCTTGGACATTTTACGACAAACGAAACAAGTGTAAACAAACGCTTAACCGGTTGTATTGAATGCAAAAGGGCCATAACACGACATGAATATTCTCTTACTTGAGTACGTTCCATAAAGAAAGCGTTGAAGCCCCGTGGCACTTCTTTCTTGCAATCGCAGAGAACGCCCTGAGCCGAATGCCCGGGTTTGACGCATACATTTTATTCACCTTCCAAACAATCCAGAGATGCGTTTCGAACGAACAACGTCACAACATGCGTTGCAAGTCCGAACCGCGATTGACAGACGATGGGTTTCCTCCTCCTGCCCCTCGTAAATTCGGCACTCACCTCGCGCGCGGTTTGCGGGGACGAACAGCAAGTCACTTAACTCTGGCGCACAAGCCGAGATGGCTTTTAGCCACGCACACTGCACATACCCCATGCGAGGTTGAGTCGTACGCCGCTTGAGAAAGATAATCCAGACCATGGGAAGCACTATCCACCCGCAGAAGCACAACGTCGCATTTCATCGCGAAACAAAGGCGTCCACAACACACACACCATCGCCTCCTGTAATGCCAAACGCATCTCGCACTTCCAAATGGGAGTGAGTAGTATGCCTGCAGTGCCCATATGCCGCGAGGTGGGGCCCCAAGCTGAACCGGGATCACGCAACCGTAACTGACTTCTAGAGCGGTTTGTGCCTTGTTTCCAGGACAGCCGATGTTTGATATTGTGAAAGAAATGGTGCTCGCTCCAGCGCGAGGAAGCTCAGAGCCGTGGCGGAGCATGTTTTGCCAACGTTGCCGCTCTCCACCACGCGCCGCCCCAAGCTGAACTGGCGTTTTGTGCTCGGGTTCTGTATTGGTTTAAAATGTCTTTTTCACATGCCGCCGGCAGGAATTACCACCGCCACAAAATAAGACCCGGCACCAGCGGGGCCACATCTGATACGGCGCTTTTTGGATAAACAGTGCGCTGTGCATCCAAGGGAGCGAGCGCAGGATCCTCCCCGTGCGGCTGCGAGTTCGCCGCCGATAAAAAGTCACGCGCCGCCGATATGAACTTCAGCAACGTACACCGCGAAGGGGCAAGGCCAGGCCGCCGCACACATGGGGCCAGATTTTTCGTTCGCTTTTCCAGCCTTGAGCGGTGTGCGGGATTCATGGTGTCAACAAAGCTTGCCCGTAGCAGACGGCTGTGTGAGCAGCGCAATAGCGGAAGTACGTCACCGCCGAGTAGCGCAGCATCATGGGAGGGAAGGCTCGCTCGCCGTCAACAGCGGAGAGTAAGTTGAAAGGAGGAGGAAATGCGGCGCGACGATAATGCGCGGTTTTTGATTTACGATTTCTCAGCTAATACTCATCGCTTCAACAAAATTCTTGCGGGAGGAGATTGCAAATACATTGCTTTATTTGGTTACATGTACATCCACGCATCGGCGGAAGGTATTTCAGGACCCCTTTAACAGCGCAGCTGGTTTAAGTCGAACCTTTTTGTCCGTCTACTGTAGATCATGCGTCAGGCTAGGGTAAGAGCAGGTTCCCATAGGGAGCCTACATGTGCCACGCCTTCGTCGTTTGGCGTGGCACACATAGGCTCCCTATAGGTCGTATTCACTGGCGAGGCAGCCATGCAGGCAACCATGTAAGTTCGCCGTCACTGGTTACGTGGGGCTCCTCAGGATGACGGTTCGTGCTATGCCCATAATGTGCGTTGGAGTTCTATACTCTACCCCACCGAACGCAAATTAATGCCTCGACTCCAACGTGAGTGGGATTAATAATCCATGACTTGGTGTAGCGCGAAAAACGAACAAAAAACAGGGAGGCGACAGACACAAGTACTAGTGCTTCTACCTGCGGCTTTCTTGGGTTTTTGTTCGTTGAATTAGCGCTACCAAATACCCCAAAGCTAAACTCGGCTAAACGATTAATAACATGTCTGCTGACACTACCGTTGAGAATAGGGGTCAAACGGCGCAGACGACGCACGCCGGTGGTGGTGGTGGTAAAAACATTTATTTGAGCTAGAGGGGAAAAGGAAGGGGAAGTGGTCAGCCTCCCATGTCCGGGAGGCCGCTAACCCGCGCCGATTCCAGAGCTCGCTTCACCAGGGCGAGTTGCTGCTCCGGTGCCGAGCTGGTCAGAGCGGACTCCCACTGCTCAAGGGTGGGGGAGTGAAGGGGGCTTGGGTGATGCGGGCAGAAGAAGACTAGGTGGTAGGTGGTAAAAGGACGGTCACAAGCTTGGCAGTTTTGGGGGAAGAGGGATGGGGAGATGTGTGAGATAATCGTGTGATTATAGAAAGTTTCTGTGTGAAGGCGGCGATAGACATAGGCTTCATGTGGGGCAAGCGATATGTGGGGAGGAGGGTACCTTCTTCTATTGTTTGTGTATTGGGAAAGGATGGAGCTATAGGTAGAGTCGAGCAGTGTTAAGGTGGCGCTTGCGGAATCTGGACGTCCTGTGGTGTCTAGCCTTGCAGAGAAGAGTGCCCGGTTGTGGAGAGCGCGGGCTGCGGCATGGGCCGCTTCATTCCCAGCAAGACCAGAGTGGCCAGGGGTCCAAACTATTGTTATGTTTATTTCTTCGGGAGACAGTGAAAAATAGGAAAAGCTTGCGGGGGTGCCAGGCCAGCTTGATACCACCGGCATGCTTGCTAATAATCGGTGATGATGGTCAGGTAGGGATGTTTTTGGTGGGTGGTGGTCGCTTGAGCGACGGCGAGTGCCTCTGCTGTGGGAACTGGTGGCTACTTGTAGGTGGCTGCAGTGGCGAGATGGCCGGTAGAGTCCAGGGTGACGAGGGTGTTGTGTGAACCGTTGGGAGTATGGGCGATATCCGTGTAGCGCGTTTGGGCGTCGGTTCCATATCGTCTTGTGAGCGCTCTGACACGAGCTTCTCGCCTTCCCCTATTGAACGTTGGATGTATGTGTTTTGGGATTAGGGCGACCCTAAACCGCTGGCGAATATGAAGAGGGATGCGTTGAAGTTCGGGAGTTGCAGACGCTGTGGTCCAGCCGATGGTGCGAAGCACGTTCCTGCCAGTAGGAGTAAGGACCAACCGTTGTAGCTGTGAGGTTCGTTGGGCTTCCAGAATTTCGCTGAGGGTATTATGCATCCCAAATTGAATCACACGGTCATTGGAGGTAAATGTAGGGAGGCCCAAGGCATCTTTGTAAGTTTTGCGGATTAGGGTGTCCAGTTTGCTGGTTTCTTGGGGTTTAAGATTCACGGATGGGGTTCCGTAGGAGAGACGGCTGAGCATAAGGGCTTGGACTAGATGGCAAGTGTCTGGCCCTTTAGATCGTATGCAGATCCCTGGATTCGGCGTACGAGGTAGATGAGCTGGGAGACTGTTCGGTGCAGTTTAGGGAGTAGGGCAGAGCCTGAACCATCCCAGTGGAAGGGAACGCCTATATCCTGAGCGTGGTAACTTGAAGGATAAAAGAGCCACTTCTGGTGACCTGTGGGTCAGGGGTGGGTGCATCCGGGCGGCCTCTTGTGCGGGCGCGGAGAACCAGTAGGGCAAATTTAGATGGTTCGCAGGTCAGTCCCCTCGGCTGAAGGTAAGCAGTAGTAGTGTCAACTGCTTGTTGAAGGATGTCCTGTTGTTCACCGCTAGAGCCCTGGGTGATCCAGAGAGTCAGATCATCAGCGTAGAATGCGTGGCGGAGGCCGGGAATGGCTAGCAGTTTCTCAGGGAGGTGAACCAGAGCTATATTAAAAAGACGAAGCGAGATAACCGATTCTTGTGGCGTCCCTTTGCCTGGGTGTGGAAAGTAGGCAAGAGTAGAGGGCCGAGTGGGAGTGTAGCTATTATTTTCTCAAGGAAGGCTTTTACAAAGCGAAAGGTATTTACGCCACAGTTCGTGGCACTGAGGTTTTCCAGTATGGCTTCGTGGTTGATGTTGTCGAATGCACCCTTGACGTCGAGTGTTAAGATTGTTTTGGGGGAGGTGCGGCTCAGGTGGTCGATCACCTGTTACGTGAGCTGCAGGAAGACGTCTTGAGTAGATAGGTGTTGCCGAAAACCAAAAATTGTCAGAGGGTAGAGGTTGGGGTTTTCCAGGTATGCAGTGAGGCGCTGATGTACTAGGTGTTCGAAGAGTTTACCGATGCATGAGGTCAGGGAGATGGCATGAAGAGTAGTCGGCGTCAGTGGCTTGTTGGGTTTTGGGATCAGTATGATGTCCGAGTGTCGCCACTGCTCCGGTAGAGTCCCCCTTCTAATAATAATTGTAAAGTTCGAGGAGGTCTTGGAGTGTGTCCTCGTCGAGATTGTGGAGAGTGCGGCAGGGAATATGGTCCTTTCCAGGGGTGGTGTTGCGTGTGAGGCGGGCCAGGACAGCCTGAAGTTCACTGAAAGAGAAGGGGGCGTCTAGTGCTTTTTTAGCTAGGCCTGTATAGCATGTGTTGGGGATGGGTGGGTAGGCAGTAGGGTCGCCGAAAAGATGGTCACGGACCGACTTGAGAAGTTCTTCAGAGGGGAGAGCGCTCTTGCGGATTAGTTGATGTATTCTATGGTTTGTGTATATCTTAGTATTGGTGTTGTCGAGAAGGGAACGGAGAAGATGCCACGTTTTCTTTGTGTGGAGAGTGTTTTGGAGCTGATTGCAGAAGGTGTGCCAATTTTTTCGCTGGAGATCGGCGGCATATGCTTCCGCCTGTTGGGTAAGGAGGGCTATGCGCTTTTTAAGTTTACGATTATGCTTCTGCCGTTTCCAGCGTTTAGTAAGACTACGACGCGCGACCAAAAGGGCATAAGGTGGGGGTCGACTGCCGGAGTGCTGTCAGTGAGCGCGATTTCTTGGGCGTGCTTTTTAACCCGGTGTTCGAGGGCCTGGGTCCAGTCACTTAAATTTTCGCTTATTGCAGGAAAAGGGGTTGGATCTTCACGGAAGGCGGACCAGTTAGTCAGGCGTGCGGTGTCCGTCCTGGTCATTTTCTGTTTGGTTGGGAAGCGAAGAGATAGGATGGTCACTGCCCAGTGTTTCGTCCAGACGGGACCATTGAATCCTGGGTATGTTTTTAGTGAATGATAAATCAGATGTGGTGTCTCTGCTGACACTGTTGCCGGTGCGGGTTGGAAGGGTGAGGTCGTTTCGGAGGATCTACTGGTGGTTTTGCGTGACGCGTAGGAGGGCCGTGCCTTTTTTGGAGGCAAAGCGGTAGCCCCATGAAAGATGTGGGCGTTGAAATCTATGAGGAGAAGTAAAGGGGCGTCCTTGGACAGGGATGCCGCTTCGTAAATCAGTGCTTCAATGTTGTGGAGGTTATCAGATGGGGGACTGTCGATATTCAGGATGAAAATGCTGGGGCCAGTCGGCCTTGTGGAAATGAGGTCTACGAAGGTATGAGGTACGGTTTGATTAAGACGATGTCGTTCGACCGGATGGGAGTTATGTACGAAAGTAGCGGTGCGATGCTGGGGGTCTTGCGTGAAGGCGGTATAATCCGGTAGGCAGGGGTAGGAGTAGTGGTTTCTTGCAGGGCAATGACATCCAGAGAATCTTGTTTGGCAAACAAGGCTAGCTGGTGTCGCTTGTTTTTGAGGGAATGGCAGTTCCACTGGAGTACGACGAGGTCGGTATCCGGGGGATTAGTCATGATAAGGGTGATGTTTGAGTTTCTTGGGTTGGTGAGTCGAAGCCAGTGTGTTCTGTATGCCTTGGATGGTCTGCTCTAATTTGTTTTGCCGTTCCGTTATAGCCAGGATGCCACTGCATATGGAGGCCAGATTCTCGGTTTGGGATTCTAACAGTTTTTTATGGCTTCCACTATTTTAGTGTCAATGAGTGCATGGATCTGTTCAGGAAGGAGTGCTGCTGGGGGCGGCGGGGCTGGGAGGAGGGAGGCTAATAGGGTGCCAATTTTGGCAGTTAGAAAGGCGAGTTGTGCCTGGAAACGTTGCTGCTGCTGTTTATTAAGTTCAGCTATAGCAGCGAAGTAGTAAGGGTGGATTGGTGGTTGGGGTTTGGGGGGGGGGGGGGGTGTGGAGGGTGGAGGGAGGGGGAAGTTAAAGCAGTGGGATTAGGAGCGCATCTGACCAGCTCACCTGCGGTTGGATGGCGTTCCGGTGTTCAGGGTTGCCAGTCGATGATTGGATTTCTAGAGCTGGAAAGTTCTGGTCGTGGTAGGCCAGCGGGGTCTGGTCTATTGGTTGGTATGGGGGCTGGGCCGGATGGCGGAACCTCCGTGTTTGGGGAACCGGTAGAAAGCGTTTGGGGCATTCTTTGTTGGCAGTGGCATGGGGTCCATCACACAGTTTACACCGAGGGGCACAGGAGTGGTCGGGTGACGAGTTGGCGATACCACAGGCCGGGAAGCGTGGTTTGTCGGGGTGCGGGCACACGTCTTGACGGTGCGCTATCTCACCACAACATTGGCAAGTCTGGGCGGAGCGGCGGTATGGACGGCAGCGCACCATTTCACAGTCTAGTTTAATGTAGTACGGGATGCGGTGTCCGTTGAAGGTAAGTAGAGCTGATCTCGTACGAACCATGAGGCGGGCGTGGATCAAGTACGGTCGGTTACCGGCGGTGAGCTCAATGAGTTGGTCCTGTGTGATGCCCTCGGGAATGCCGTGAATCTCTCCACGAGCAGTGCCCTTAGGGGGCTTCATATAGGCAGATACTGCATAGGTAGTGCTTCGGAGGGTTAATGCGGAGAGTTGGGAGAGTCGATCAGCGATATCTGGGTCAGGGGTGGCAGCTACGAGGAGGTTTTGGGCTGGCTGTACTTGCAATGTGAGAGTCACATGGAAGAGGGGGCCGAGAATCTCGCCTGCCGCGACGAGGCTATATACCAGGTCACGAGCAGGCCAGTCTCCGACGCGGAGGCAGTCATGCGGTCGGATGACAGTTATAAAGTGGTTTGGTGGAAAGCGAGGAGGCGGTATTTCGCGTGCGGGGACGGCAGGCGCTGTAGCGTTTGGGGGGGGGGGGGGGGGGGGGGGTACCCGGTTTGCAGCAACGGACTTGTTCCTGCGGGAGTTTATAATTTGACGCCGGCAGCCTCTATCGGTTGGTCTGGAAACGTCTCGCCGCGGACGTTTAGCGCCCGTCTTCAAACTGCAAATGCAGAACTTGCGCGACGATGGCGCTGCCGTTATTGTGAGAGCGCCAGTTTGTTGTTGAGCACGCACAATAGAACCACAGCTTTACTGTTTCGACAGATTTCACACTAGGCCAAACTGGGGTTAGTTTTGAAATTGTCTTAATGTGAAGCGAGGTAATTTTCTGTTCGGGCATTTTGATACTTGCTTCATTTTTTTACTTATTTTCTGTTTTACTCTCATCATGTTCACCCTTTCCATTTTAAGCGAAGGCCACCTTTCCCCCCAAGTTGAATGAAATTCTGCATACGCCACTAATTAAGGGTACCAAAATACTTTTAGTGATCCTGACCCAACATCGGGACACGAATTTGATTTTACCACTAATTCTAGAAGATGGATTACGCGCCACCATCGCCTTTCCGCATTAAGCGACCGCGTGACTGAGGCGGCCGCATTTTACGCTGGTCGAAAACTCCTAATGCTCCTAACAATAGGTAAGCCTTCGCCATCTGGTGACGGCATGAGGAAGCGTGCAGCGGCGTCGTATGCAAACAGGCCGCCCGGGGGCCTTAGCTGTCTGTCCACAGTGCATCATAACGGCAGGGTGGATTCTGTGGTGGATTCTCTCCATCGTCTTTCCTCCATGCCATCATTCCTTCCGGCAGGTGTCTTCGCGGTAATATATAAAATTGAGAAAAGTTAAGAAACAAGACCAGTTGCGATCAATACGCATTAATTAACCCCTGGTTTGTGCCTCCCAGTAATGAACACGGTAGTATTTTTTGTTATTATTTTATTATTTATTTAGTACCCACAGCGCTTTGCGGCATTACAGTAGGGGGGGTGTGCACAAAAGGGCACTCACAAGAAGTACTTATCAGCAAGCAAGAAAGCGAGTGATATAAGAACGCATACATTTCAAATAGCCGAAGACATGCCACGTAAAAATGCTGCATTATTACAATAATTCAGAAAAAGGCACTCAGAAGTACTTTACACAAGCGGGAATCGAAGGTTCAAATAACGACACAGCAATGGAAAGGGCATATAACATTTTTGATAGCGCTCAGACACACCACGTGAATAGACAGCATTGGTGCAATAATTGAAAAACAGTGCGTTCGGCGAGGCTGCGAAAATGCAATACATGTATTACAAGAAGCAATTACAGAAATAGTAAGCGCACTTGACAGGTGATTTTAGGAAACAGCAAAACCTGCGTTGTAGCAAACACATGACAATGTTAGTTTAGGCCTTAGAGTGACATAACTGTGGACAGGAACGTGTTACTAGAATGGTGTACAAACACGTAAGACGGTAATCTGTTCCACTGACGAATGGTTTTAAGAAAAAATGAATGAAGGAACGCACTAGATTTACAATCTACCTCACGAACTTTATAAATATGGTCTATGTGGACAGATATGTGATGAGACGGGAAAATATACAATTCGCGCGGCATACCATTTTGTGAAAAATAAACTTCATAAAATAATTTTAAACGAAATACAGTTCTACGATGCTCAAGTGATTCCCAGTTCAGTAAGATCAAGCGGGTATTTGTACTAAAACTTGTCTCTTTTGCCAATTTTCCTAACACATACCTGGTTGCGAGGCTTTGAAGTTTTTCCAATTTAGCTTTATCAAGAAGGGTTGGCGGGTCCCATACCGTGCAATCATATTTGAGTATAGGCCATATGTTAGTTTTGTACAATATTTCTCTGGCAGTTTGCGGGAGGGTGCTTGTGTTGCGGCGAAGCCCAATGTCCTTGAAGCTTTACGGGTAATATAATCGATGTGTCTGTGCCAGCACAGTGTTGATGTAAAGTAAACTCCTAAGTATTTAAATTCCCTTACACACTTTAATGAGCAATCTCTTATTTTATAAGTTGGGTAGTGGACATTTTCTTTTCTGGTAAACTTAACAAAGACAGTTTTTTCGAGGTTTGATGACATGCCCCATTTGTCGCACCAAGTATTAATTTTGTTCAGATCATTTTGAATTGCGTGGGTATCACTTTCACAAGACATTTTCCTGTACAGCACACAATCGTCAGCGAAGAGCCTCATGGATGATGTAATGTTATCACTGATATCATTTATATAAAGCAGAAACAACAGAGGCCCCAAGACCGATCCCTGGGGCACCCCTGACGCCACAGCTGAGGTATGAGAGGCTGCACCATTGGTGATCAGATATTGTTGTTTACCGGTAATGCACGCTGAAATCCATGACAAAGTCTTAGGGGTGATACCATTCAAGGACAGTTTTTTCAATAACAGTTTATGTGGTACTACATCAAATGTTTTTCTAAAATCTAAGAAAATGCAGTCAACAGATTCACGACCATCAAGTGTTAGTGCGATATCATGCGTGAACTGTATTTGTTGAGTGACGCAAGATAAACCGTTCCGGAATTCGTGCTGCGATGGGTTAAACAAAGCGTTATTTTCAATGTGTTTTACTATGTTGCTATACAAAATATGGTCTAGGACCTTGCAGCACCCACTAATTAGAGAGATGGGGCGGTAATTTGATACAACAGAACGTGGGCCAGTCTTGTGAATTGGAGTAACACTCGCTATTTTCCATTCATGTGGAAGGACGCCCTCTTGGAAAGATTTTTCAAAAATTATTCTTAAATATGATGCAACAGAAGACGCGCAAGGCCTTAGCAGTGCATTTGGTAATTGGTCTGGGCCAACTGCTATTGAAATATTTAGGTTCTCCACCAGTTGTTCGATTCCGCGTGTGTCAAAAAGTATATCTTCTATTGGTTTTTGAACAACAAGGGTACATATGCTATGTTGATCAGTTGGCGATAACGCCGAGCGAAATACAGAACTAAAATAGCGATTGAAACATTGTGCTTTTTCGAAAGCTTCCTCCGTAACACTGTCACCTTCAACTAGAGGTGGAGTCGAGATGCTGTCTTTTTTACTACTTTTCATGTATTTCCAAAGCTCTTTTGGGTTCTGTTTAAGCCTATATTCAAAAGAATCGAAAAATTGGGACTTGGATTCTGCTATGGCTGATTTGACGTGGTTAGATATTCTTTTAAGCTTATCTGCATTTTATGCACATGGACTGTGCCTAAAAAGGTTATAAATCCTCTGTTTTTGTTGTGTGAGCTGGTGTAATGCTTTTGTGAACCAAGGTTTATTTTTACTACGTCTTGGAGTTAGTCACCATGATGACACATATTTATCGGGCAGGTCTACAATTTTATTTTTGAAGATGTGCCAGTGCTGGTTTACAGAATGTGATTTTGCCAACATTTCAAAAGTAGGGAAATAATTATTTAACGCGACATTGATTTCTGCTATGTTAGCTTTTGAATAATTAAAAATTTTCCGGCAGTTCTTATTGTACAAGTTAGTATTCTTTAGGCCATTTCACAAAGGACAGCCTGGTAATCACTCATACCAGGCATAATGACAGTTGATAGCACCTGTTCAGGTGCGTTGGTTAAAACGATATCTAGAATGTGGTTGCCTCTGGTGTGCTCTAATACCATTTGTGTTAGTGAAAGCAAGTTTACAAAATTAACCATTACTGTGTTAAGGCTACCAGATATTCCTGGAAAAGCTGGCTGACGATGCCAATCAATTTCGGGTAGGTTGAAGTCGACACCTAAAACGACATAATCACTCTGAACCGAGTCGGCCTCAGTGAAAAATATGGATAAGTATTCTACGCCGGAAGTTGGTGGACGGTAAAAGCTGCATACGGATAGGGACTTCCCATTACACAATCTTAACCGGCACCATACCAATTCACAATGAGTAGTGACGATATAACTTTCTAAGGATGCAATGTTGCGGTCGACTAAGATAAACACGCCGCCTCCGTGACCATTCCTATCGTTTCGGCAACATTCGTAATTTTCAGGGAATACCTCATTGTTTGCAATGTCTTCATACAGCCAAGATTCAGCGCCGATAACAACAGACGGCTTTAGTGTACGCACCAAGCTGTCAAAGTCCTCAACTTTGTTTTTGATACTACGGCAGTTTAGTACCAAAAATGAAAGCGTAGTAAGTGGTTTGATGCAGGGTCATTTAGGCTTTACAACCTGGTTCGTTTTTTTTCATCCACTACGTATTTTATTTTGTCAAGATATAGTACGTCCAGTCTAAGGTTAACACGCGTTTCGGTCTGTTTGTGAGTTTTAGCAAATTCCCAAAGTATAATTCTTTTCCTCCGCACTTGTTCCGAGAAATCTTCTGACAGACTGATTCCAGTGTCCTTAGGCTTTTTGCAGAAGTTAGGATAGCTTCTTTTTCCTTAGACAATAAAAGACTTCGCTTGATAGAAACTGGAATTTCCCCGGGCGCTCCCGCGTCCATCCCAAAGTAGGACAGATGACGCCTAGTGGTGGCCTTTCCTTTCAATTTTATTGGCTTACAAAAATATTGTTCGTCCCACTACCAGCCACTGGCCTGTTGTGCGAACTGGCTGAAAGGAAGTTTAACGCGAAGTTGTTCGAAATTAACCATGCTGAGTGCCGAAAATCTCAAAACTAACATAAAAGAATCTGTGAACTTTGCTGCGACATGAGATTTTGAAAACTATGTCATCTAATTTTAATCGATAACTGCTGCAAATCTTGGCCCTCTCAGTTCTGAAGCGGCGATGTCCAGTATTCTCCCATTGGATGTGTGAATGCGTGTTTTTTGTTCGCATGGTGCGTTTTCAGTAAAGAATCGAATGTTACTAAATGTGCGTTGGTAATTACAGTTTCTGAAAAACTCAAATCTGTGTCATTCTAAAGGAAGGCAGATTCCGCCACCCAGTCCCCCAACGCATTTTCAACTGTTTTTGTTTTTGTTATATACACATTGCAGATTGTATAAAAATGTAACGTTCCTGAAAAATTGTTCTCATTCATATATCTGAATGAATACTAAACTAAAAGATTCAGCTAAAAGATTCAGGTAAAAGATTCAGGTAAATTAACTGCTCTTAACAAAACTTTGCTGACTGCCTTTTGCCGAGTCGACTTCTCTGGAAGAAAATTTTAGCTACTATGTCGCGCAGCTACTTACCCATGGAACGGTAGAATGGCTGCAAATAGTTTTGAAGTCACCTTTGGCTTTATTTTTTAAGAAATATTAGGCACCAAGTACTGAAAAAATAAGCAAGCAAGAGGAAGCACAAAAAAATAACCTTAAACTAATGTGAGATTCATTTGCCCGGTATAACAATCTCAGTCTGCTTGCTTCTTGCGTCCAGTCAAGCTGCTGCATTCTGTTCGGATACCTGGACAGAACATAATCCACCACGCCTCCTACAAACAGTAGATGGTGCGTAAATAGTAAACATTAAAGGTTTTTATCAAACAAAGATATATAGGCTACTATGAATTCATAGGAAACACACAAGAGTTCAATATTGTCAACGTTTACCCTCAAAGATTCAGATGAAGAATATATATCTAAATATATTTTTATTTTTCGAATATGGACATTTAGCCTCTAGAAAGGCTCCTACATTGTTTGTTCCACACTTTATCTTGTATAAGGTGCGGCCCTTGCCGACGTGTCTCAGAGCTAGGGTGGCTGCGCCATTTTGTTTCAGTCGGATCACCGACGACTGCTATAACACCTGATTTGTACACCCCGTAGCGTCACCGTTACAACGACTAAGCCATCTGCATGGTCCCACCGTGGGAGCATAGAAGGACCATTGCAGGCCACGCTATGTTTTGCAGCCTTAAATGCATGAAAAATCTACACATGAAGCCAGCTTACCAATACCCTTCAGCCTGCGAAAAACAGCTTGATAATGAGCTATCAGGCGCAAGCCTTAGTTTACCTCTAAAAAGTGTGAAAAACATTTGAACTTCTGGTATACACTTGATGCCACTAAACTCCTCTCGTCACATGTTAGTGGCAACAGGCTTCCTTCTGTTTTGTTATTTGGGCTGACGCTTGCAGGCTGTTGTCGCGCACAAACTGCATTTGTGTGAGTGTTTAGCCACTGCATTTCTGGGCATTTCTAAGCATTTCTAAATTTCCCATTATGACAGGCGGGACGCCGTTAAAAATAGCTCCTTGCCATTTTTTGTCCACTAGTGTGCACATGTGCGCTAACTGTTGCGTAGCCCTATAGTCCCGCTGTAAAGTAACTACACCACCTTCAGTTTAGGTGGTCTACGTAGAAAGTTTTTTTTTTCAGAATTGCGTTACACCATAATGAATTCAGCGTCCTCGAAGCCCAGGCTGCCGGAATAAAAAAAAGGGTACTGGAAAGGATCCGTCGCCGCTTGATATTCTGCTGGTGCGGGAACCACTCAGGCTCAAAAATCTCGAAATGAAACACGCGCGACGGATTCACGGGGGAGAGCGGCAGGAGGCACACTATACTTCCGCTACTCAATCAAAAATTGCAACAGCCAACGTCGAAGGCGCCGGTGCCATCACACTGCGCTGGCGCGCTCAGAGCGGCTATTCCTTTCATCTATTGTTTACGAAAACGTTGGCACTTTTCCGGCATATATTCACGTTGGAGACAGTGACGTATTCGTTACTTAATAGCCCCCACCAACGAGATGTTTATCGTTACCCGACGCCTCATTCCCTTCCCCATTGCTCCTCAGCGGCTGTAGGGAAAGTGAAAGCATTAGTATTGATGGTTACAAAGAACAAAAAAAGGAAGAAGGCACGTGCCTCAAACACCGAAGATATATTTTTGTCTGGCTGCAAGACAAACGAAAAAAAATCTGCAGAAAATTCAGAGAATTCTCTATTACTGCGTAGCATTCGTATGCCGTTTGTCTCGAGTGCGAGTTCTTTACCGCCACCTTTCTTTCCAAATCCTGTCCTGCCAATTATCTCCATTTAAGCTATTACAACGATCACAGGTGGAACTTTCTCGAAATCGGAATTATTGCTTGAGGGCGTTATACGGTTCGCCATTTTACGTAACGTTTTCTATATTTTTCTTATTTCTAGTTTTCAAAATTTCGTTCGACCATTTATCTTCATTCACGCTATTATAGCGATTGCAGGTTGAACTTTCGTGAAATATGCATTGTTACGAAAACGTAGGGCGTTACACGGTTGGCAATTTTTCCTCATTTTTTATATTCTTCTTTTTTCTTTTAGTTTTTCAGACATCGGTTCGAGCAATTATCTCCATTTACGGCACTATAACGTTCACAGGTGGAACTTTAGATAAATCTGTATTATTGTGGATATTCAGGGCGTTACATGGTCCTGACTGCTCGGAAAAAATGCTACGCATTAAAATTGAAAAGATCTTCCGAGGCTGTTTCTGGAGATTGGAGCCACATAATTCATTAAACGAGTAAGGACCCTCGCGCAAGGATTCGTTAGTCTCGTTTCATAGAGCAAATGGGTAATGTGGCTATGTATGAGTTTATTTCTACTCACGTAGAGAGATCCTTCGTACAGGGATTTGAGTACACGCAGACAATAAAATAAAGTCAAACCAGGCAACGCCCGAGTCAACCCAAACCAGCGTGCGGTAAGGCATTGCAAAATTTCGCGCCTGCGTTGCCGGGTTAGCGAATCGTTCACTATATTAAATTCGGTTCCATTCCTAATAAAGCCGGGAAAGGAGATTGCTCAAATACCGTACGCTAGCTTACGCCTTTACTGCACATGAAAATCCACGTACTCAGACCAGCGTTTCATTTCTGCTAGAATACATATCCTTCCCTCCAATCTCTTTTCGAAAACTTTTTGCAACAGAAAAAAGCCCACTTTACTGAAAACTCGGAAGAAAAAGGAAATAGTTTTTTTGCGAACTGTTTGCAACAGAAAGAAGCCCACTTTACTGAAAACTCAGAAGAAATTAATGGAAATTGTTTTTTTTTTTTTGCAAACGAAAAAAAGAATTCACGGGGCACGTAGGTGTTCTTACGGGCTTTAGAGGGCCTGGCGTACTATTTTGGCGAGTACGTGTTATATCCACTCTCACCCATGGACCCCTTGCTAACGCTGTTTTACCGTCCATACTTCGTCTTATTCCAAAATATTTCCTCCTTATTTTTCTTTACTATCAATCACTCAACAAGCATTATTCCCAATTAATTCACCTTAGTCCACCATGTTCCATGTAAATTCACCTTAAAACACAACAATCCCACTTTGGTTCACCTTACTAATTATTATCATTACTAATTAACTTTGGGAATCATTGACCATTTCTCATACATGGCTGGCATGCTTTACTTCACTTCTGCAATTCCTTTGGTTGTTGTAACGTTTGTGTCAACGTCAGTATCATTAATGGTCACCTTTCAATTAGTCACGTATAACTTTCGCCTTAATAATGATGCCACTAGATCTGACTTTGGTGCTTACACGCTACAAAACGTGTTCGAACACTGCCTACAGTAAAAGTGCGCATCTTGAACCGGTAAACGACGATGACTTTCTTGCGCTCTAGAAACAGCACACAACAAGACAACCTCGTTGAACAAATTATCAGGCCACGAACGATGTTACACAAAATTAAGAGAATTCTACCCGCTGCTTTTCTACACGTCAGCTTGAAATTCTAGGTCGACACAATCATCGTGTGTATGTATGTAAAGGAAGAGAAACGTTATTTGAAAACCACAAAACGCGAGTGATATCACAGGGGGCACCAAAGCCGGAGGTTTAGGAGAGGCCAGAACTAACTCACTCTTGTTTGGGGTCAAAATGGCGCTAAGGAAATATCTAAAGTGTGTCGATTTCTTTGGCTGCTTACTCGGGAGAAGCAAATGGTATGGACGGGCCAGCATATGAGGTTCGGACACAACGGAAAGATATTTTTCTATTATACAAAGGTTACGGCAAAATGTGTTCTTTTATTTCTCTTTTGTAGGATAGTAGTGACAAATGAACTGTCAAAAAACAGCGGCAGGTTTTGATGCATGCACCTAGAGGTACTGGTGTCACAGAGCAGCTTGCCGAAGTGATGTATATGGCATGGTAGGATATGAACAGCCTTTGGGTACAAGATTGTCTATATGCTCGCACAGACATTGTTAAGGAGTTAATTAAGGAGTTAACTACGTAGATGATGCACACAACGGATTCCATGCGCGTTATTTCAATTACCCATTCCCCCCGCATTCAAAAACAGGAAAATAACAACGAGGTGAGTATGGGGGGAAGCAGAATCAAAAAAATACAGAAAAAGCGACAATAAATAATTAAAAATGAACAAGAACCTCGGGCAGCAGTGTACTTACTTTGAAATTATGCCGTTTGTATTGTTACGGCGTGTTTATTTCTTCAGGTCCTGCAAAATTACTGGGCATTGTGGCCAGAGCAGATATCACAGCTTAAAGGGACCCTGCAACACTTTTTTCAACCTTTTTTGAAATCTTAAATTCTTGCAGAACATACTCACTCAACACGCCCAGTACTTAGATTAAAGGGTCACAAAGTACCTCAGCCAAATATTACTGACCTATTCCCATAACTTGCTCAAAATATTTTCCTCTCTTTCCCTGTCTTGACGTTCTTCGACGGCTCGAATTAAGTCATTACGACGATGTAGCGGCTGTTGGCCAGTTTTCCTTCAGTTGCAGCAATGAACGCTTTTCGCTAGCAACTTTAAAAATAAAGCCACAAAAACAAAACAGAAATGGAAGGCGTGGCTGGTGCCACGAGCAAACCACGCAGTGCCGCTCCGTGCTGCCGATAACTATAGCTTTCGCAGTGGTTCGAGACGGAAAGGAAAGAGTGAAAGCGTTTATCCAAAGTGTTGATGGGTTCTTTTAAGACAAGGCAGAGTCAGTACCCCCCCCTCACCCCCCCTACCCTTTATCCCTTAAAGTCGAACATTTCTCTGAGACTGCAGCTTCCTCCGTTCCCGGTTTGCTCGCCGCAGCCCACAAGATTTATTACGCGCTACCGCGAATGTAAGCAAGAGAAATGCCATATATTCGAAGTTGTAGAAAAATTTGTGAAGCATCGAATTGGAAGCCACGTACACCTCGAACTGAAAGTTGAAGTCTGACATTCGTCTCATTCAAAAATAGACCGCCGAAAGGGGACCCGAACGGCCAAAAATATGTATAGTTTACACGCTGAAACAATTATCACAGCGTATTTCATTTATTACTTAAAACTTACCGTCTTCCAAGGCCTTGTTTACCGCTAATTTACCTACTTTTTTTCACAGCAAAGGCCATTACTTGCAAAATTTCTAAGGTCGGCTGTGATAACCAAACCCACAAGTGCACAATCAGGCATTTAAGTGACACTACCGCGTAAGCCCCACATCAGTGCACTCTGAGAAAGAAAACTAGTATTATGAATTTGATTAGCAGGACAGAAGAAATGTGAGCTAGCATAAAGCAACGGTCCAAACAGTCGCGATGTGTCGAAGCAGTTGGTAAGGTAAATCATCGAAGGTGCTTTGTGCTTCTTTTAAGTAGATGTTAAAAAATAAGCTAAGTTTCCAAACTGGCACTACGAAGCAAAAACAAACATGGATCGTTGAAGATATCCGATTCTGCTACGGGCAATAGTGGGACGCATGCAGTTCAGTGTTTCCTTAGAAGTAGGATTCCTTGTCACTCCCTAGCGCTTTTCTGTGAAACCTTAAAAAAACGGACAATAGCGGTTGCATTCAGACGTTTGTCGGCTTTTTGGCCATGCAGTCGCTTCCGGCTCGCCCAGCCACGCAGCCAAAGATATACTCAGGCAAAAGCCTTCGTCTGGTGCTTCACCCTGAAAGTAAAGTCGCTGCTATACGTTTCAGAAACCTAGTCTTCAAGATAAACTCCAAACGGACAGGACGAAGCATTTCCGCAGAACTATAAAATTGAAGGGACGTTTTCCTGTTCGATAAATCGAAGAAGGCTTGCCGGCTGTAGGGTGAAATCATACATGGTTATTTCTGAGGAGAGAAAAGGAAGTTCCCTGCCTTTGTGGTCTTGTTTAAATACGGAGCGAACTGTTATTCGCAGGAAGGCCAACGCCTTTCAAATCGATTAGAGGTATGGTAGGGGGAAATCAAGAGTTTTTAAAATTGTTGCCATTTTTCTGTGCGCTCAGCATTCTGAAAGTATGGTGGATGTGTTTGCTTTACCGTCAGAGGCAAGCAAAAAGGCTCAATAATGCCGCGCATACAGAGCACAGCATACAACTTTCTTGTTAGCGATTCATCTTGTTTCAGTTAACGGTTAACATTCAGTTTTGCCAAGGGCAGAAACCGCGAGAAGCACTTCTACTAGAAAGCTATTTTTGTTTTGCTTCTCGAGAATCTGTGTCACTGAGTACCTTTTTACGCGTTTCTTTTTTTGTGGAGAAGGAAGTAATTTATTCCCAGGAACTTTATCGTGTAAACACAAAAATGTTCGTTGTTCATCCGGCGGACAATATCCATGCTGCCTCTGGCACTAAGGAGAACCATCTGATTTGCAGCGGACAGGTTCCTAATGAAGGCGCTGATTTATAGCGCGTGTGCATTAATTATTTTCATCACTTTTCTTGTTTATTTGTATTGTTTAGGTGTTCTTTGCAGTTCTTGTGTATTAAATAGGGAGACATAAAGGGCCATGGTGTCCCCGTTCTTTTTTTTTTCTTTTTTGCATGGGTCGCAGAGTGCAGTAGTCTCTTTTAGATAATTTCCTAATAGTTGCGGATGGACAGAAAATGATGTATAAATAAATGCCAATCTTTCCGCACTGGCATCTAACGGGCTCGTACCAACCGGGAGTTCAAATTTTTTTATATAGATCAGACACCGAAGTTATCTGTTTAATTCTTATCGAAAGGACGGTCGTTCGATCCGGTCATTTCAAGCGCCCCACAGCAACTGCAACACCATGTCTTCTGCAGGAATCGGTGACACAATATATAAACGTCCCTATATAGAGTGCCGTTAGTGGCTAAATTCTCGAGTCTATTGTCTGCTCATAATAGTACGCAAGGAATGCTGCTCACTTAGCGTTGTTTATCAGTTCTGTCCAGTTCTGTTCTGTCCAGCCTTCACGAAGTGCCTCATTGACACAAAGAGCTCCGGGAATGCCGAACTAGCGAATGGACGCCGCGTAAGCTCTAAGTACCCACGCAACGTTAGAATCAGAAAGTTTCTCGGGAAGCAAGTCTAATTAGCTTTCTTTTGGCGATGTTTGTAAGCCTGCCGCTGTTCATACTGAGTTTTTATTGTTGTATATCGAACATGCGATCACTGAGCAATTTTCAGTGGCCGGGAAGACTCTGGAAGACCAAGCAATAGACTGGGAGGAAGAAAACAGCATGCCTTTTTTTCTGTGTGTGCCCTCTGTCATCCTGGACATTAAAATACCGCCAACCTAACAGATCTCATGTGCTTTGGTGCCGAATCTCCTTTGAAGCTGGTGTTGCGCCTTTCTGATTGGACCGCTACGGGCGGAAATTGTTTGGCAATATCGTTGTTATTTATTATTATGTCTGTAAAAGCACCTTAAAT
The DNA here is from genome assembly GCF_048455015.1 of Haemaphysalis longicornis. Classification (NCBI taxonomy): domain Eukaryota; kingdom Metazoa; phylum Arthropoda; class Arachnida; order Ixodida; family Ixodidae; genus Haemaphysalis; species Haemaphysalis longicornis. The sequence continues at coordinate 228,996,356 of NW_027526295.1, read as the reverse complement.
AATAAATATCAGTGAAAGCAATATGCATATTGTTACGTAGCCAAGGGCGATGCATTGTTATTTCGAAAAAATAAAGTTTACTGGAAGGAACTTGTGTTCCGCAATGAGCTGAAACAATATAAAAACATCGAGAAGCAGTCAGCAAAATGTTGTACACAGGCCAGCGCCGACGAATCGAATGCCCCGGCATTTACTCTACACGTATTTTTCTACAGTGTTCTAGTTACTCTAAACAACGAGTTAGACGGAGAATATTTTAGATTAAACATGGACAGTGTAGGATACAGAGCGCAGAACAACCTTTGTATATAGCAAAACAAGATTGCCGGTTCGGCATCCAAAATAAGTAACCGTGCACTGCGCTCAGAACACAAGATAATATGGCTAGACAAATGAACTAAGTATATAAAGCAAACAAATAAAAAGGCATAGTTTGCGGCAATATACAAGCGCTATATATTATTAGCTGGTAGTTGCGGGATTCCAGCTACCGGCCATGGATCCCAGCAGTGAAACAGAGTAACAGGAAGAGCATACTTCCCTATCTAGTCTCATGTTCAATTTTGTCGTCTAGCCGCCCAGTGCTGTAAGCCCGGGAGAGCAGCTACGGAGTTGTTTTTCCTGTGGCTCTGTGCGTGCCGCACGCTTCGTTGTCCATCATATATCGTGTTGTCGTCGCGGATACACCGTAGCGCAAACGGTCGTGTTGTTTTGGTTTCACTTAGCTGCTCGTTGTCTGAACAAGGCGGAAACTTATTAAGTAGCGCATTACCTTAGGGAGAACACACAGCCACGCTATTGCACAACTGTTCGTAAGCAGGCATAAAGGCTGATTTTGCATGATATTCTGTGGTTGGCGCTGCCAAACTGTCTGTAATGCTTTGACACGTCCTCAACCTATTTGCTTGCAGTCCCTATCGTAACAAGGGCGTGGACGGGCAAGAACAAGCGAGAGGAAAAAGCGTTAGTTTGGTGGGCTGGGCCAACCGCAGAAAATTGGGCAAAAGCAGTATGAATTTCTTTCATACGAAGCGCTACGCAACATGCGCTGCGTGTATATACTACTGTATGCGTGTACGTAGCACTTTTATAGGCTTTACATGTACACACGATTCGGATTAGAGGCACACATTTCGTGTGCCATTTTTAATATTTCATGCGCACAAACTTCCTGTGGGCGCGCTGTTGCAGCGCCTGAAGCAACGTGATTTGCAGGAATGTAGACATACCTGGTTGTAAAGCCTTCTCCAATACACTTCGAGGGTCAGGCTACCTTCAGCCGGGTGGCTGAATCGAGTCACAGACAGACAGACAGACAGACAGACAGACAGACAGACAGACAGACAGACAGACAGACAGACAGACAGACCAAAAACATCTGACTTTAAGTGCTCAAGAAAGACCGCCCTCTTTAAAACGTGCAAACGAACCAACCCCATAACGCCCTGCAGTTGCACAAAGTAGACACATGTAATCATTAAAATAGCGTAAACAGAGATGATTTCTGGAAGGAACATCGAAGGAACGCATCAATGTAGGAACACATAAAACAACAACAAAAAGCTAGGGAGCCCATTTCCGCGTCGCCCGCTCAAACTGCTGCGTGTAAATCTCCTCGCGAGCGAGTTCTTAACTGGAAAATATGGGAGTGTTCGTGAAAGAGGCTGAAATAGACGAACAGTCCTTTCTCACTGAAAGCCAGAAAGAACACAGCACAGGTCTCTAGCAGCAGGGGTGCCAGGTGCTCAGAAGGAAAAGTCTCCAGGAAATTGCCGAAAGTAGCCAAAAAAGTTGCCATATTAAAGTGAATGTTTAAAAAGGAGCCAGAAAAGCCGCCATTTTTAGCAAGGCGATGCTAGGGAGCACTTTTGGATTACCTTCGGAGAAAAAATGCAAGAATTCCGAGAAATAGAACAGCGTATCAAAAATTTTATTCGTTTCCTCTGCTGCGGGAAAGCGACAGCGGTTGACTACTCTCTCCAAAAAGGCAAAAATACGCAGGTTAGGGTAAAGCATTCAAAGAATTTGAATGGCTCAGATTGAGCCTTCGCTGCACACGATGTTTTACCACTTTCGCTGCCTCTTTACATTCCCTTGATCATTATACGTCGTCATACACACTTCCCACCCCTCTGCATAAAATCACAAGCTCCCGTAAACTACTGAAGCACAACTGTGAACCGACGGTGTTGCTTGAAGGCTTTGACGCTATTCATACGACACCAGGTGCCGGATTGTATAATCCCATAGTCTAATTTTGATTTGTGCCAGTAACTAGCGCTGTACGGTGGTGTGTTATTTTGCCAGATCACTGTCGTCTGCCTAAATGTTTGTCCTGTTCTGTTGTTCAGCTTGTCTTGACGGCTGACATGCACTGAAAAGGTGATATTAGAGCCTTTTCTCAATAGTGGGGTGATAGAAGTGCCCAGAAATGTATGAAATTACCGACGCTCAAAGGAGCCAGAAAGTAGCCAAGTCGCCACGAGACTGGAAAAGTCGCCAGCTTGGCGACAAATTGACAGACCTGACAACCCTGCGTAGCAGGTACACCCTTATAGTACTTTTAAGAGGGGGGGGGGGTTGTAAGGTTTTTTGTGAATTGTTTTCTTCAGTAGAATGGGCAATAGAACCTGAGTTATGGTTGCTCGCGTGGTGCTCAACACTAATCAGCATTTCCTATGAACCCTGTTATGGGGCTCCTAGCATGCAATTACTATTTAAAACCGAGAGGCAAAAACCCGATCCGCAGGGGTACAAACTGTGCAAATATCCGGCAACCCAAGGGTAAAATAAAATTAAAAGAACAACAGTGATCCTATGTCGCTTTTGGAGCCTTTCTTCTCAAGGTTGATGAGATGCAGCTTTACATTCCAGTACATGCCTGGTAAGCCGCTGATAGTCGCGGATGGCCAGTTTCGTGAATCTTCTGCAGGAATGAAGGTTTTCTGCAGGACTGAACATAAGCGCTTGGGTTATCACCCATTTCCTAGCACTTGTCTCACTCCTGCTACACTGGGTGCTCTAATAATTACCTGAATCACATAAAGCAGCAACCACACGGTATCTTCCTTGCTCAGTTATAAAAATACAGCTGCAGTATACCCTTGCCTGCGACAGTTGTTTGAAAATAGCGAGATGCTTGCACTTGTGATGCGGGTTCAGCGCCCCTATGAAGTTCTCGCCCCTCCTACACTGGTGTGATCAAATCGTGGATGACATGTTTTGTTTCCTTTATTAGCCCATGCTCAATGCGTCACGAAGGTAGGCCAGTCATAAATACCTTCTGCTAGAACGCTCTACAATTTTTTCAGGTTTGCAAAGGTTCACAGAATTAGGATCACGTCTGAACGGTTTGCAATGTTGGCGTGAAGCTCGGCATGAAAAAGAAGCCCGTATTCATGCAATCGTAAACCATGCTAAACTCACAAACTTCGGAATCACTCTGCACCACCAGAAAACCCTCAGCAGCAACACACCCAACTCCGAAGTTTTTTTGCGGGCGTTCATACGGGACAATTCAGCATATATCTGAACAATATGTTGTTTTTTGTATGTCTGCAAGTTCCGAGGATCGAACTACTTCCAATGCGAGAATCATAACCGCTTCATCACGATTCTTTGCTGATGAGAAATTGAACCACACAGGTATTAGAGCCTGTTACAAGGTCTAAAGGAGGACGACGAATTCATGGCAGAGTTCGGTGCCCCTGGAAGCCGCAACCGCCTCGTCTTCCCCCGATGCTGCCCACGCACGCTTTACATTCAAACCGTGAGATCACAAATACTGTAGCCATCAGTGTACACATGAGTGTGGCCTTTGTATTGGTTGTTAATATGCTCCAAGGCAAAGACCTTTATAGCCGGGGCTGGTATATCCGCCTTCCGCTTAAATCCAGGTACCGTGGTGACAATTTTCATAGGAGGGACCTACACGGGGCATTACCTGTACAAAATCCAGCAGGCGTCTTCACCTCTTTGTTCCAAATGTGACTCACGAGGAGACATCCATCATGTTATATGCGTGTGTCCAAAGTACACCGTGCACAGACAGAAACTCATATTATCTTTGTGCAGGCAGCTTGGTGCGGGACTTGAGCTCAGGGCTGTTTTGGGTCCATGGTCGGGTCCCAGTCAGGCTGCGCGTGCAATCAAAGCTCTTTTCGAGTTTCTTCGGAACACAGAACTGGACAGAGTTTTGTGATTGAAAATTTTGGCCGCATCAAATGACATCATTTCGTTTTCACTTTTTTTCTCTTTTTTTTCGTTCTGTTTTTCTTCTCTCATCTAGCGTAGCAACCCAGCCCGACGGATCGGCTAACATCGCTGGTTTTCATTAAAGTTATTCTCTCTCTCTCTCTCTAAATACTGTAGCAAATAGATGTAGGGGTTGCTTGGCTCAGGACCGTACCACATACACACCTATGTCGCATGCCACTGATCATTATGATCATCATGATGATCATCATCATTACTGTGATGATACTAATTCATCATCATTGTGATCATGATGAACAGCCTACTTAGGTCCACCGCACAACGATGGTCTCTCCCATGGGCCACCAACCGCCCCTGTATTAACCACAAATGAATAATGACCTGCGTGCTAGGCGTTATAATGCATAGCTTTTATTTTTTCTTTCTGACGCAATTGAGAAATTCATCGTCGTATTTCATGCACTCTCTGGCATAACATTGTAAAGGTAAGGTCGACTACTTTCTCTCTCGTTTTCTCTTTGAAATACACACCCTCACGGGACATCTGGCCAATCGGATCACGTGTGTGAACTGTGGTACTTCTGCGATTACCTAATTACTTGACTGTCCCAGACGGCTTAATTTATTTTAAGTATATAATAGTTAGGGTACGGTAGTCTATACGGGGCTTTATTTCCGTTGCATAATTTTGCCGTGCATGGTCTATGAGAGAAAGTGTTCATTGAGCGTATATTTACATGGAGAAGTCTTGCCTCTCGTCAGGGGGAACCGGTCTGCGCCTTGTGCCTATACTCTTGCGGTTGACGAAGACCTAACATTCTGAAAAGAGGTGAGGTTGAGGAGGGGGGTGGGGGTTCTACGTGAAACTGACGAGGGTGGAGGTTGCCCTCTGACTTAATTCTTTTCTTCAACAAAGCTGGAAACTCTACTTGGCGTGGGCAGTGCTTCACTTTGAAGAGCCAAAGTTTTGGATAGACGCGACGTAGCTATATCCAATTTCCGTTTTATGGTCCCTACCTCCACGCATATCCACGTGCACAGATTGAAGTTAGAGTTCCGCGAATAAGACAATTAGATTTTTTGCTAAAAATAGGTTTTTTGCCCATCCTAAACGAAGCGAAAAACGGACCTAAGCACTTCTGTAACTGTAGGCTTCCTTGTGAACTCGTAACAGCCTTACAAGTTTTAAACAATAAGCGCAGAATATACCAGGGTGGTAAGATATTGCGAAATACATGAACAATCTGGCGTAACTGTTTAATGAACTCTAAGCACGCACAATCCGCGGCGTCCGCTAAAGCAAAGGCAGCGAGGAAGCACCGCAAGCAAACTTTTTGGCAGAGAGTGGATGAAGGTGCCCTTATCATCAAATAACCACGACTGACAATTGTTTTTCTATCTCAAGCGATGCTAGAATGTCCGAAGCTTCGGCGTATGCTATCACCCAGGCGTTCAACCATTTAGCATTTCCTTTAGAGGAAAACAAAACAGCGATGAAGGAAAAAGACTGAAGGTACGTTAGAGTACGTCCACTGCATCCCGAAGTAGTTGTTTTGTACGTTTAAATCATTGTTGTCCTTTATTTTCTCCTCTAATATGGTCTGCCAACATTCTATTCTGGTACCACCCTATCGGCCCCGTGCCTTCCAGAAATAAAGAATAAAGCCCTATGTATGCTACTGCTTGGGATGGTTTGTGATGTTTCGGCGATTTAACACTTTACTGGTGCCAAGAGCCTTCTTATTTAAACTTCGAGCAGAAGAGTCGAGCGAAATATACGTTGCGAAGCAGATATCAGCCAGAATTTTCTTTTGAGAGCCTCATTGAATAACGTAAAGCAAGCACTGAAAAAAAAAGGGGGCAGCAAGTAACTTCTATTCTGAGCGTGGGATGGTCTTTCTTTGAAAAGGTGAAGGATCCCTGCGCGATCATTCACTCGACCGGTGGTCGTTCCTATATCTATGCATATCTCCAGCATTGCGCAACATGGTAAATTCCAAAAAAAGGGACAATGTTAGTTGTGGAAACATTTTTTCGCCTATGTGTGCCTGCATCTATTTCGCCTGAACATTCGAGCTTACGTAAAGAACAAAAGCGATCTACCCGCATAAAGAGACCTTTGTCTTTCGCATCATTTATCTATGAACACCAACATAGCTAACAGGACAACTCTTTTACTTCTGTGTTTTAGAACATCAAAGAGACCCTCTTCGTATCCTACTCTCTAATTACCCTGGAATAGCCAATTCGTTTTCTTAACTCTGACCAGGTTATCAGTTAGAGGAATAAAGTGCCGAAATGTCCGTTGACAATGGCCGTGTGGCATTTACAGCTTTTTTGTGTTGATCGTATGAAGAGTAGTGATCCTGATTACTGACTCCGACGCCTGCCAGTCGGATTGTCTGTGCAGAGAGATTATTTGAAAGGAGCGCAGCCGTATCTGTGACTGTTGAGCTCTAACAAGGCGGCACAATAAACAGCTGTGAAATACTTCCGTGACTAAGGTTCAGGCTCAGAACATCGAGCAGAATTTTTTAACCTTGTCAGGATATTTGTAGCGCTAATATATCAGGTTTCATCATGAGCTGGACCCTTCAACGAGAGAAAAAAGTGATGGTTGGCTGGAATACTTGTCGGATGCTTCAAACCTTCATACACTCTACGCGTGATAAGCGCGCGCCGACTAAAAATATTAGGATTTAGTCTTGAAACGGGCCGACGGCACCAAAGAGTGCCGTAGCCTCCACATGAAGTATATTTCGCTCTCCCATTAGCAAGCCAAGCTCGTTGCTGACTTCCCTGTGTCGTTAACGTTATCGCTCTCTCTCTCTCTTTCCACTCAGACTATATGATACTCGATCGATACTGATAAGATGTTTTTGGGTGCCCCTAATCCAGTTTTTCCGGATTGCAAGGTACTTCCATCTGTGAGGGTTCCATTCCGTGTAGCATTGCGTGGGCAGTGATTTGATAATCTGGATAACTTGCCTGTCACATCAGCAGTGTCAGCGTCTTGCAGTAAGGTACGAGGACGATAATCTGTCGAGGCATGTTTGAGGCTGCCGCAATCTGAACGGCAAGTTTTCTCTTGCCTCACGACAGACCGGGGCTTGCCCCGCAGTGGGGCCTGCGACTGCTCGCATATAATGTAGCGGTCGTACCAATCAATGCCGTTTGTTCCGGTCATTACCTATAATACCGGCGAGCAAAGAGAATTCCCGGTTAAATTTAGACCCGTTTCTTGGCTGTGCAAACATTAGCGCACACATGTAAACGATGTTACTATCATATTTGCCTGATCGACTAGCATTCTTTATTTTCAAGCATTTTCGTTCATGTTAACAAGCACAAACTTGGTCGACTTTCGCATTACATCGAAGAGCTTTCTTATTACGCGAAGCTCGTCGGTGGATGTGCCAACGTTCACAGGGAAGGCTTGAATAAGCTCCAACAGGACCATGCTGGGCGGCGCTTCCATGGAATGGAAGCACCGTATACACAATGGAAGAATGACGGTGCTTCCACGGAAGTGCCGTGAATTTTCACCATAAATGGAGCTCCACGCTTGTCGGTGCTCCATCGGGGTGGTTCACAAGGCCCACAAAAGGCAACGTTGGGTGCGGCAGCCGTCCGCGGTCAGTGCGTGCGGTGGGAACCGCAGTTATCTTCGGGATATATTTTTGAGCCACTGCCCATGTGCTGAAGCGATCGGAACCTGGTGAAAACAAATTGGCTTTACCGTGTGCTCGCCGGGCTTGCTCATCTGTACGCAACATATACCATTGCGTGCGATATTTTCCCTTAAAGTACACTACACAAATATTGCAGTATCTTTCAGCATATTCTTTCGTGAAAGCACATATTTTGGCTAGCTTTGTCGCCGAGCCTAGCTCCTGCCTAAGTCGCCTATAACCTGCAACCTCGACATCGGACTCACTGCAGCTGCTTTTTCTAAACTCACTATTCATGCTGCTACTTCACTGCCTACACAGTAGCTGAAGGCCAACCAAGACTGCTCGGAAAATACGTGACGCATGCTCGTGTTTTTTTTTTTGTTGTTGTTGTTGTTGCTGTGACCAGCTCCAACCCGGATCACCAACAACATCTTGTAGACCGGGCGAGATAGGCTGCCAAGACTCGGGGCTTCCAGGACTAAGGAGGTCCTTCACCTGGCGGTCAACCCAACAACATTGACTGCTCAACTAAATGTTTATTCCCCCTCCTCCTTTGTTGTTGTTGTTGTTGTTTAAGCCGATGGGATTATCTGAAACAGTGCATGCAAAGTGCTTCGTGCATTTCATTTTTTATCCATGCTATAAAACAAAGCGCGCTAAATATTTTGGGGGGTTTATTGTTTCGGGTGTACGCGCGACATCAGACTTGTGGAATGCCATGGAACGTGTTAGCAAAGTATTAGCAGCTGTGGACAGTTTTTTGTAGACGACATTTGGAGGGGGGGGGGGGGGGGGGGGGGGCTCGGTGGACGCCGGCCGTGTGCGTACTTTCGCCAGCCTAGCCAAGCGACGATTTCGCGTTTAAACAACTTATTTGAGGACATAGTCGAGCCCACGGAAGGACTGAGCACAACGGAACGGGAAAAGTACGAAACAGCAACGATGGCAGGCCGAGGACATGTGTATATAGCGGAGCAATGAGGAATAAATGCAGCGCCAACCGGTGCAGTGGCGTCGGAAAGAACTAAAACCAACTAAACAAGCAGTAACCTGGATGTCGAACCGGAATTTTTTCGGGTTCGGTTCGGTTCGGGTTCAAGCCTTTCGGGTTCAGTTCCGGTTCGGTTCCGGAGCACCATTTCGTTCCGGTTCGAACCGGTTCGAACCGGTTCAGACGGGTTCAAACGGTTCGGAGAAAAAAAAAGCAGGAGTGTTTTTTGTGTTTAATTTTTTTAGTGCTGTGTCTTCGTTTCATTGTAACGTCGGTATAAAAACAAATTCATATTGTATCTTTCTTTGCGCAAACGTTCTCATTTTGGCGATTCAAAAAGACCCTGACACCCTTTTTTGAATTTTTCGAAATCTCAAATGCTTCCAGAACGTAGTCAACGAACACGTGCAATACTAAGATTACAGAGGGTAGCAAAACACCTCAGCCAAAAATTACCGTTATATATCTATTAGGCAACTTGGAAACTTGCTCAAAAGATTTTTCTCTTTTTTCCTTCTTCGACCTCCGGAAAAATGTCATTAGAGCGGCGTAGAGGCTATTGGCCGGCTTTTCTTCAGCTGCAGCAATGAACGCATTCGATAGCCACGTAATAAAATTGGAGATGCTTGCACTATATAAGTCGCGCAAGGCCTGGAGGATTTCTTTCTATGTAAGCACTGAAGGACACACCACCACGTATCAGTAGGTTTGAAATTGTTTATTTACATGTTCCGTTGTCGCGTTTCCCTGTGGTAGTAGTAGTCATCGTCAAATGCATCTATATCGTCGTCTTCCTCACGCATGACTGGCGGCCCAGGATCGCTTTGTCCGCACGCTTTCACATGTGTTCGAAAGTGGAGCGCGTCAACACGGGCTAGAACCAGTGGCAACCGGGTCCGCGAACTAAGCTTCTGTAGCGCGAGCTGTCTTGTGCATCTCCCTTGAGGCGCGTTCGCACATGAACTGTTTTCTTAGTATTTTTTTCCGAGCGCCACGCGCAAGCCTGGATGATGCCAGGCGCTCCACGTAAGGCGCCTGCTCACGTGCGCGGTAAGCGGGTGGAGTAACTATGACGGGTGGTTTTTCTGATGAAGCCGGACACATTACAGCCAGCAACAGCAGCTTCGCTGTTCAAAATGGTGCAGCTTGCACTACTGGCGCAAGGCTGGAGAAACAGCGGAGCTGAGGGTCATCCTCGCTTTTTCGAATCTTGCTCTTTTCCTAAGTTTTGCTGGGCTCCGCTCAGTTTTTTAGGTTTCGGGATGTTCCTGCTAGGCTAGACTAAGTGTTGAGGTGTGAGGCCAAGTTTACCCGGTTTTTACAAGGCCGTTCCGGTCGGTCGCCAACACTAACAGCGGATCCCAGGGGGAAGAAGCTAGGTCGATTTTCAGCTGCACCGTTTCTCCAGCCTTGCGCCACTAGTGTTGCTGCGCCAATTTGTTTTTGCGTTTTAGTAGCCCGAAAAAGACTCTCCCTCACCTTTAGGATGGCATATACGAAAGGGTGCGCACACGCATATGCCCCTTGTGCTAACACTCCAGCAGGCGCGAACGCCGGCTTCACTGTTATACAATCCTTTCTGCGGTGGTGCACCAATTACGGGCAGCGCAGGTTTTGTTCTTAGTATATTTTTGCGGACGTCATCAAACCAGGTTCAAGCTTAAGTGCTCCGCTGTTAAAAGAAAGCCACAAAAGTAATGCAGAAATGAAAGGCGTATCTGCTGCGACGAGCAAACCAGGCAGCACCGCTCCGTGCGGCGATACCTAGAGCTTTCGCAGTGCTTCCAGACGCGAAGGAAAGAGTGAACGCGTTTATCGGAAGTTTTGCCGAGTTCCTTTAACGGCACAATCCACTTCCAAATGTTTTTAATTGGAGGTCAACGATTCAACATTAACTTAAACGATAGAAAAGGTTCACAGGAACACTTAAGGTTGCTTGGGTGTGTGAATGGGAAAGAAATACTCTTTATGATCGCAAGTTTCTTTTTATTAATTCAGTTAGGTCATTTATATAATTCAATTTGAATTTTATTCCTGGCTCATAAACCCGCAGTTTCATAAACAAAAAAAAATGACTGACTATTACGATACACCCTAATGTGAAAGTTGAGGGAAGCACGAACTGCCGTCTTCTCGGCGACGGCGTATAGCGCCTGCGTTTCACGAAGTGATCGCGGCATCAGCGAACGCACGACGGCTCGCGCTAAGCTCTGGCGTTCTCTTGTAGCGCGGGCCGTCGCAGGGGAGCATGTCTCGCGCGGCTTCAGCATACCGCCCTCCCGCTCACACTTATGTATTACTTTCATCCTCCGCTTTCATGCTTGCTTTATCTTCGGTGGCCTCTCCGTTGTCTCGGTAAAAACAAGGCTGACCCTGAGAGACTACGCAAAACGAGAGCAACGGGTGCTTAAAAGCAGCTATCAAGAACATGACTCTATGGAACTGCCGCAGTACCGCATTGTGTTCCACTCCGCTCACCGACCACCTCGTCTTCAAATAAAGCATCCTCACCGCAGTCTTCTGGCAAACAAGCATGTAGCCTCCTGGCCAGTGGGCCAGGAGGCACCGGTAGACCCCGGTGCCACCGACGCCACCTACGCCTCTCCCTTCTGGGATCCTCGCCTGAACCTTCTGGCAATGGGCACCTTCCCTGCAGGCTACCCATTGCCAGTCCGTCCACAAAGCAGGCGACCGTCCGTCTACCATCTTTCTTTTTTTTTTGTTCCATCGAGTATCGCCATGGTGCGGCTTTGCGCCCACACCCCCTCCTGGGTGGCTGGTGACGGGCCGCCCCTCGTCTCCAAATCCCGCATCCTCGCCGAAATCTCCTGGCTGGTGGGAAGGCAGGCAGACAGGTGTAATTTACTGACAAGCGGGAACTTGGCAGGACAGGCGATTTCTCTGGGTAGCAGAGAGCCTGCCCGACTGCCATCGTATTTGATACCATCAAATAACCACACAAGCACGCCCGCACACACGCGTATTTTCGCACAATAAGGCAAAAAATTTCGCATTAAAAATTGGTTGATCTGCTACGCTTTTTAAGTACCTATAGTTTCCGCTGACCAAGTAACGGAAGCGCTTTGTATCATCGTCCGGCATACCCTTCCATCAAAAAAAAGATCCACTCCAACGCAAGGACAAGTGCACGCGTTGGGTGACATGCAGCTCGCGGAGCCCCATCGCTAAGTTTTGCAGTTAGGCCCGAAGTTTGCCTTTGAGCGCCGTTTTTAAAAAGTGGAAAAGGTTAGCTTATTGGCCCGTGCCATCGCTCCCCATGTTCCCGAGGGTGATAAGCAGCGCCGGCGCCGCATTGGGGAGTGCATGGATGCCGTCGTGCGGCCCACAGTCAGGCCCGAAATAAGCTTCAACTGGAACGTTATGGTACATTACATGGTAAACCATGACCTGAAACTGCTTTTAACGGGTGAAGAGGACCAATACGTTGTTTTACCGAAATGTATGTTTTGTGAGCAGGCTTTAAGAGCAGTGCATAAGAATTTGAGAGTGAAAACCCGGCTTGTTTGTATCCCCCCCCCTTCCGCGTCTGCGCCTAGTTTTTGCTCTGTCAGCCATCAGGGAACAGCCCAGCGTATACAACACTCCAGCAGTTGGTGATGTCTAGAGGCCGGATTTTTAGGCACTAAAAAAGCACGTTTTAGACGCCAAAAATAGGCGGCAAAAACAACGTTTTAGGCACTAAAAAGAATAAAATAGGCGCAATAAATTTTTAGATAAATGCTGATAATTTCAAGTGAAGACGTGAGGGAACTGTAAGCACGACAGGAAATCCAAAAATGTCATTGCTATGAGGCCACAATGGCAGTAACAGTTCAATTAAATTCAATTCAATTCTTTATTTTTCTTTCATAACAAGTTCTATACATTGACCTTAGACGTGGAATTGCCCCGTAATACCTCTGGGCTAATCCGTTTCGGCATCTTCCGTTTCGGCGTCTTCCGTTTCGGCATGGCTGAAAAGGGCAGCGGAGAAAGCCAGACCATGCACGTTGAAAGACCGGACCAGAAGGGAAGGGTGCCTCCTATTGGTCGGGTCCAATCGCCTAGAGCCAATTTCTCCCCTGGTGGTGAACCTTTAAACTAGTAAATTACAAACGTGGCCTCCGCGATCGGCTACCGGCGGCGGCTACCAACGGCGCTACCAACGGCGCCGATCGGCTACCAACGGCACGCCGCCGGCAGCAAATCGCGAAGGCCACGTTACATGCGTACACGCGTGTACGTCACAGGTTTTTAGATGCAACGCATCTCTTGCTCGGGGCTATGTCACTCCTGCGTCTGTCCGGCGGCGGCGTCCGTCTCTCCTCCACTCTCATCTCCTCTCTCCGATAGCGAACGCTCTCGCTAACAGCGGCAGCGGCGACGGCGGCGTCGGCGGTGTTGCACAGGTGCGTCTTTCCTCCACTCTCCTCTCCGCTCTCCGATAGCGAACGCGGTCTCAGTCGACGGTCGTCCGTGCTCCGTTTGCACTCTCTCGCAGTACTCGACGATTGCTTGATGCGACGGTTCCTTTAGAGAATCAACCCAATGGAAACACCAATGGAACCACCAAGATGCGTTGCATCACACCAGGGTTCCCGCGAGGGGAGGTGGGCGTAATTTTTCCCCATCACTTTCGTTTCCACTGACGGTATCATAGTTCCCCTGGGGAGTAGAGTTGTGCGTCCACCGCCAAGTCCTGCGGGAAAGCCACCCGTAAACCATGAAGATGCCGCCGCTCCACTTGCACTGGCGCAAAGGGAGGGAGGGGGGGGGGGGGTTAAAAGAGGATCAGGTTCAAACCCATAGAATTCAGAACAGTAAATATTTCCAGGTAGAATTAATAAAGGTATCAAATTGCACTCGAAAGCGAAACTTGACGCTGCATAGTGCTGATTTAGGCGCCAATTTGAGAAAAAAGGCATTTATAGGCATTTATCGGAGTTTAGGCACAAACACCCAAAATTGGCATTTATAGGCGCTATAAAACCACCATAAAAGCCATCCTTCACCTCCAATTCGTGCTCATATATCGAAATGGGGTGATAGGAACGCAAGGAAAAAAATAGGCATTTGCCTAAAATCCGGTCTCTAGATGTCCTTGGAGGCCTTCACAAGGGGGCAGGGATGCATTCGAATTAATAACACATTGAAAGCTTTACACAATATTAAACGCCATGTACATGGGAACCACGATGGGAATAAGCCATGATATGTTGCCTCGGAATATACGTTCAAACATAGCTTATTCTTAATGCTAAAAGAAAATTGGGGAAATGAACAGTATCTAACAAACTGATAGTATGCACTCTTATCAAAAAGGACAAAAAAAGGACTAACTACAGCTGTTAGTCCTCGCGAGCGACCGTTGCTCCTCAAGAGGAGTAACTGTGGGAGTGTGCGTGCTGTGTGCATAATTCGCGGAGTAAATTTTCGTCCCCGACGATCTAAAGAGCAACCGGAGGACGAAACGCCGAGCAGTTACTCTCCCCTGTAATGGCGTCGCTGCTATGCGACCTGCCGCATATGTCTGTTCAGTCTCATATACGGACAACTTTACATTGTATTGAGGGTTATAACATGGAAGAAAAACTGATGGGTTGTGCGACTACACACTATGCGTAACATTTGGTGGCGCTGTCAGGCGAGTGGTAAAAATACCTTCAGACACAAGGTATACACCACCATAATCAAATAATAGAAATCAGAGCATTGAAGTCCCGGAACCGGTTCGGAACGGTTCCTTCGATTCGTTCCGGTTCGGGTTCAGTTCCAAAATGGCGGAAAAAATACGGGTTCGGTTCAGTTCCGGTTCCGGGCAAAAATTCGGGTTCGGTTCCGGTTTGCGGTTCGGTTCAGGTTCCGGTTCGACACCCTGGCAGTAACAAATTCGACACTAGGAATCAGCGCACGTGGGCAAGTCACTATCTATAAAGCCGGTTTGTGGGCTTGCAGGGTGTTTTGCGGCTCAGTACGCAGTTTTCACTGGTTCGTTTTCCGCATACAATTCTGTAACAAGCTTCAAAAAACGTGTTTCACAATAACTTTTGGAATCGCAGTATCATCTCTAATGGCTGTGTTTAATGGTGAATGATAATTTATTTTTTGAGAAGGGCTTCAGGTGGCTCCAAAAGACAGCCTAAAAAAACCAGAATCCTGTGATCTTCGTCATGGAATTTCGAAGACTTCTTGAGCCAAAGAAATCGGAAAGAATTTCTCCCTTCCTTTCGAAGGGAGATTTGGAGAAACGGGTTTTGTCTGTTGTTCTTGCAATGTAATGCGTTCGGGGACGCAGGAGTAACTTCCCTAAATCTTGGAATAGGTGTTCCTCTTTTTCCATACCTTCGTTGAGGAATTTGCATTCTTTAGCGTGTAATCCTCGGTATTCAATGGCGTGGAATGCATGCAGGCAACCAAGTGTGCGCCGCCATATCTGTGGCCACGCGTCTGTTGCTAGGCGACGTTGTGCGCACGGCCCGCAGATCAGGCACCCCTCTTCTCCTCCATGCAACCATGCGAGTGCGCCGTCACTCGTTACGTCGGGCTCTGCGGGTTGGCGGCACTTGTCCGTGCTAAGCACGACTGTGAAACACGTGACTGTGTTTCACGTAACGAACCCTTCGCCGAACACAAAGTATTGCGTCGAGTTCACTGTGAGTGCGATTAATAACATCTCTGTTGGCGCCACAGTTTAAAATCGGATTGGAACGGAGCAGATGACGCACGGCGGTGTTTTTTTTTTTAGCTTCGGCGTGCGGCCGCAGTGGCCCAGGCTGCGCCGTGTCCGTGGCGCATCGGCCATGTCTGTGGCCGTTTCCAGTGTTGCCAAGCGAAGAAATTGACCGCTAAACTTTTCAACGAATACCGTCTATAGGACGTGGGAAACGACTCTAAATTTAGGATGAGTGCCTGCGCTTGCGAGACATTTTTGGGCGGCATGTAGTAAACCTCTGGTTGTAGTGGTGGTGGTGTCCCATGAAATTGTGGTGGTACCCCTTGAATGCCCCCATTGTACAAAAAATCGCCGTCGTCGTCATTATTGTTGTTACTCTGCGGTACAGAATACGGCCGTCGCTTCAAAGGCTATATAGGTCACATTCGGTTCGGATGGGATTTTAATTCGGTTCTCTACAGTAGGAGCCCAGTGCGTTCCCACTGCGCCACCTACGCCCTTTGCCAACGGTGGAAGAAAAGTTAAACCAGGGCGTGTCATGTGGCAAATTAACGTGACGACACGAGAGTAGAACAGGTGCACCTCAGACGCGCGGCACTCTGATTGTAGAGAAAATGTGCCCTGTGCCACCAGCCATTTTGTTGTGATGATTTCCACCAAAAAATGAAGAATCAAAAGAAAAGAAACATACACAAACACGTTGTAGCAGTAAAATCGTTAGTAGGTGCCGCCAGGCTGTCTCCTTCAAGGCTAAGCATAAATCCGCAGGGCTCGGAGGAGAAGCTTGAGCAGACGTAAGCAAACCTAAGTGACCTGAGGTTTTTTTTTCTTCGGCATTGCATACTCACCGGAACTTTCTTGTGGTGTTTCACAAGTCTGCAGCAATCCTTACGCTTACTGAAGCTGTAAATCATTTCTGAAGTCTCGACCTTGTTACCGTGTGTTATCCGATTGAAAGATATCTTTTTATGAGGGTGCCACTTTATACCTTCGCCTGGTAGGGTATTGCTTCTTCCGAACCGGACACAGCAGAACTGAGCTGTCTAGTTTCCTCTGTCTGACATCTTACGCCCATGCTCTCCAGTTTCCGGAGTGAGCGAGGCAATTTTTCTCTTTCCAGTGCAACCTGAGAACAAAGACCTTCACGTGCGTAGTTGACGCAGTCGATTTGAAACTGTTGGTGCCAGCCTGAAATCTTCCCGGAGATTTGAGTTCATTCCAATTGTTGTCTCACTGTACTCGACACTTTAGCTATTTCCCGTCATGACGTTTCACACCTGATCAGAGCCGGACAGAACGTTTATACCGTTTGTCGTGACGACTGTAACATATATCGTCTGCTATGTGTTTTCATAGCTTTAAAGCGTGTTCCCTCAGATGACTCAGTGCTTGTCCCCTTATGTGTTCATGGCAAGTGTTGGAAATATCGGTAACCCGGAAGAAAGTTCGGCTTTGCAGCCTCAGCTGGGCGTCTCAACTCTTCTGCGCAGGTTGACGTCTGACATTTGCAAATGTGTTTAGGCCAACGTTCACACAGCCGGTGTACTTCTCATTTAGGAGTTTAGACAAATGTGCATTGGTTCTCCCTTCTAAGAGTATCTTGAAGTATCAATATGCGTCGTCTCTATCGGCCCCTGCGCAAAATTCGTAGTTGCTAGCGTCTTCGGCAAGAGCATGTTGGTATGCGAGTCCTGGCAAAATTTCTGGTTCATCCCTTCGAAGGCGCAGACATTTACGCTTGCATATCGATCGCTTCCATGTTTAGTTGCCTGTAGGTTTCTTTTATTCGGGTTACGCCTAATGTCGTCCGAAGCATGTCATGCAATTCCCCCTACAACGACAATCACGTCCCCTAAGGCACTCAGTCATGTAGCGGAAGCACCTCATATCACGGGGTAGCAGCCGCTTTTTGCGGTGGAAGATGGGCAGCACGGTATTTCATCTGTACTCGACTGACAAACTACCTAGTAAAACTTGGCAGTGTTTCTGTGCAAGCCAGACATTGTCAGTCTCCCATAGTACCCCTCAGTCTTTAAGAGGTTTCAAGTGACTCACAAGAGGATGACTCAGCGAGCAATTGTGCGGAAGATGATAAGTGTAACATTAAGGGACAAGAAGAGAGTGGAGTGCATCAGGGAATAAACGCGTGTTAAGAACATATCAGTAGAAATACAGAAGAAGAAATGGACGTGGGCAGGGCATGTTGTGCGAAGGAAAGATAAGCGTTGGTCATTAAGGGTAACAGTGGATCTCTAGATAAGCAAGCGGGGCAGGGGCGACAGAAAGTTAGATGGGATGACGAGATCAAGAAGTTTGCGGAGATAAATTGGTCGCAGTTAGCACAGTACGTGGATAATTGGAGATTAATGGGAGAGGCTTTTTCTCTGCAGTGGGCGTAAATAGGCTGGTTATGGTGATGATGAAGTGACTTTCTCGAGGCTCTATCGTTCGTGCACGGGTATTAAAGCCGCCAGTTCAGCTACTTGGCAGCTTCATTTGTGCGTTCAAGCTGGCAGGCTTCTCGAATAAGCGCCGGAGCAAACGCTACCTAATTCACACACTTACTTTCGGAAATTGAAAACTTACAACTAATTTCACTGACATCGAGCGCCTTCTAATTTTTTGTGCATGTCGAAAACGCGCCTTGGGTTCTGACGGAGATTTCGTGCACAATTCCAGAAAAACTCAGCCCAATAATGAAGTGCTATTCATTCGTATTCTTCCGACCAACACCGCTCACAAGTGTCACGCAGAGGAGGTGTTCAGTAGATAATTTTGTTAAAATATTCAGGCTTCTGTATTTTACCACGGCAAGCAGCTATTTTCAAGCCCGCACACAGCAATGCCTCTGCCCCTGTTCGTATTAAATTAAATAAAGACCTCCCGCAACATGTAAAGCTGTCGCGTATAGGAGAAATGAAGTTAATCATGAACAAAATGGCAGGAGTAATGACGAGAATTGAAAGCTTGTAAAACAGCATACATAGCAGATTACACTCAGTGCTATACGAAAGCAAGAAACCAGATAAAACAAAATACGTCTGTATTGGAAAAAAAACATGGTATCATAGCCAAACAGGCATTGCAGCAAAACAGGTTATCCGATTATTCGATTCACCGATTATTCAAATTTGAAAGCTGGATAACCTAATAACCGGAGAGATTCTTTAGCAACATTGTTGAGCGGTTTTGTATCCGGATAATCGAATATCCGGATTTCTATTTTATATAGGAAAGACACCTTTGCGAACCCGATCAGGTTTTCTGGCGTCGAATTTATGAGGTTACAGTTTCGCCGTCGCTTTTCAGAAGCCGTGGCTGCTCCATTGCACAATATATTTAGCAATCAACAAAGAACATACCTGCAGAGACTGTCGTCAGGGCCAGCCCAAGAACAGCTCCGCTCTAACAAATGCATCCGGTTTTGTGTTTGTGCCGGCAAAATTACCCACCCAACTTCCGGTTTCTTGCCATTATTATAGCCCTTGATGGGGATGTGTAAGTCACGCGGGTCATGTCGAGACTAGACAAATCATATTCTCTTTAATAGGCCTAACTCCTGATTTGCCGCGGAGGAAAGTAATTGAAATGTGTTTATTTGATACCCATGCCGCCGTAATTTATGAATTTTAGTTGACTACCAAAATGTTATGAAGAGTCACGTAGCAATTTTGGAGACGTATGTAACTACTTAGGTCTTCTGTTCCCGTTCCTGAAATGGCTCACGAATTGCCCGGCTGCTCGACAATAATTACATCATTACTAGCAATTTATTAGAATGGAGTTCCATGACTGAACGTTTTATCATTACGAAGGCTGTAAAGAAGCTATTCAAATGAGTTAATTTGATACCCACCAAGCAAACTAAGTAAAAATCAGGTGCGTGACACCAACTCAATCGGATCTGAGATGTTCCGCCTAAAACGGGGCTGCATAGTGCTGAGAAAAAGCCAGCCGCGGCCCTGTTGTAGTGGCGACGCAGCGGTTAACCCCACACGGGTCCGAGTGACCCGGTGCACATAGAGCCGGCATTACAAAGCGGATTACGCCGGGAATCTCCTTTTTTTGGTGGTTCAGTGAAGTTCGCGCTGCCATACAGGTTTGAATAGCAGAGGTTTCGTCAATCACACATTGTAGTAGAGTACGTCGCATATCCTAATGAAGAAAAGAGTTTCAAGGAACCTGCCAAAGTATGAGTTGAAATTATGTGTATATAATATTCAAAGAAATTGTCGTGGGACATTCGCATTCTACTGGCGGCCACAAAAGAAAGCGGATCAAGTGAGCGACGTGCAAGAACTGTCGATGCGACACCTCCCGGCCCAGCGTCTGCTGTCCAGATAGGTGACTGCGCATGCGGGTCCTTCGCTAGTCAGTGCAATTTTCTCGATTTCGGCCGCAGCCAGCCATCCATGACTTGCGTTCTTTTGTAAAGACGGTCCCGTTCAACAGAGGGAGATTGGAATGACTCCAAGGACGCTGTCATTAGGGGAACCCTGAGCAGTGCGCGAAGCAGCCATGGCGGCGTTGCCCGTGGTACTCATCGCGGCGTTCCGGAGGAGAAAGAGAGGAGCGGAGCGCGCGCCGCGTCATTATACCGTGAGCTACAGTGGCGCCGGCTCCGCCGCCGACGAACTTGTCTGATCCAGCTAGATCGGCGGCGGACGACGCTTTTCCCGCCGCCGCCTGTCGGGTGCGCGCCGCCGGGCATTGTTCGTCGTCTTTTCTTCGCATATTCGCTCCATGTATTCTGGCCTTTACGCGACGGGACGAGCGAGCGGTACCATTAGGGGCAGCGTGCGGCCTGCGCTGAAGCTGTAGTATACCACCAAGCTCCGAGATATGTTCGTCGGGCGCGCTTTCAATTCGAAAGCATTATTTTCCGCGTACCCCACCCCACGAACTATGTAACGCCCTGCATCTGCACATAACTGCATAATTTGATCTGTTAACGCATTTAATGGTTTTTATAGCGAAGATGAAGACAGCGGGTCGATGAAATTGTTTTAATCCGGAAAATACAAGAAATAAATAAAGAAATAAGAGAATGAATTAATCAATTATAAATCGCTCTTGTGCGCCGTTATCCCAGGACGAATACAGGAATAAATATCCTTGGAGAAACAGACCGCCGAAGGAAACAAGGTAGGAAGGAAGGATGCAGAAGAAAGGCAGGAAAGTTAACACGGCTAGAGCCTAGTTTACTATCCTGCACGTGGCAAAGGGAAAATGGGCAAAAGAGAGAAAACAAAGAATGGAGAAAAGTGGGAGCAGAGAAATACGCCTAGAGATGAAGCATTAAACTTCAATGTTCAGTGGTTGTCACTGGAGAAAGGAACGAAAAATATAAGGATAATCCACTGACGATGTAACGCTCTAAATAAGCATAAAAATACACAATTGGTGGAGTTAAGAGGTTTAAACGTGATAATATTGCAACTAAATGGGCAATATTTAGCGAGGCAAAAAAAGTTAGAATAAAGGAAAGGGGCCCAGTAATGTTTGATGTTCTCTGTCGCTTCCGTTGCACACTGACTGACACCCGTTTACTTACGCACGAAGCTTTATCATCCTGTTGGTCCAACGCCGATCTACTGTAGAGCCAACAAACCTACAATAACGGAGTTCCTGACGCAGGCATTATCTCGAACCTTAACACCAGAGAGAGAGAGAGAGAGAGAGATAGAGAGAAGGCTCTTTATTGAAAAAAGCAGAGACTTTTGCCGGCGTTTGCAATCGCCTACATGCTTCTCTGCTAGGGGTCAGGGATGTAGGGAAAACAGGCCCTAGAAAAAGGAAGGCAAAAAAAAAAGACATTTGCGTGGCTTGATGTGCTTTAAGGACTATTTTGTAGATTTTGTCACAGATTTGACAATTTTGAAATGTGGCCGATGTCCACCAAAAAAGAAAACAAACTTTTTAGAGCCTGACGCTGCTTTGATGGGCAAGTCCATGGTCCTAGGATAGTCTTCAAGGTTACCGGCCCTGGATCTCTGCGTTCAATATCTTCAGAAAACGGGATCTTGGTGCCAAGTAGGCCACACATTCTAATAAAATGTGTTCAACGGTTTCTACAGAAGGACAGTTATCGCAGTACGGGTTGGTCGTCAGTGCGAGGCGAAAAAGGTAACTGTTGGTGTAAGCCGAGTTTATTCGTAGGCGATGATATGTCTCTAGCCTACGAGGGAGCTGTCTCGGTGGAAGTCTTGATTTCAATTCAGGGTCAATCGCATGCAAAAAAGACTTCGTTATTCGGTTCATTGCCCCGTAGCCGGTTTCTTTCAGTTGGTGCAAAGCGATGTGGCTTGGTAGAAGCCTCTGTTTTTGTAAAGAACACTTTACGGTATTTCCTGTGGTTAAGGCCCATACGGGCCACTTCATCCGCTTTTTGATTTCCTATAATACCACAGTGGCCAGGTATCCACTGCCATTTTAAAGTGTGTCCAGCAATGCAAGTGAGGTGGTGAAGGTAGGAGACATCGGAGGATGCGGTATGGTGAGGGAAGACCTGCTCCTCCTTGACAAAACTTGCAGAGCTGCCTTGGAGTCTGTAAAGATGCTCCACTGATGCAGCTGGTGGCGTAGGACGTCAAAAATTGCTTCTTTAAGGGCATGACGTTGGTCGGTCCAGACGAAATGAAAACATTTCACCCTTAAGTGGCACGTAGATTCCAGATGAAGAGCTTTGCGGGGATGACTATCCATCCGTAAATATGCGAGTTCTAGCGGAATGCATTTTTTACCTGTATTCGAGCATGACATGTAGTATTTAAGTCTGGAACATTGTCTTCTTGGGGCCACTTTCAGGGATGCGCATTGAATTTTTGAGGAAGTAACGTTCCAAGAGGGAAATGTGGAGGCATTATTTGTTTGGGCTGGTTTGGAAATAACAGGGGTATACCATAGAGAAAAAATATATACAAGAGGACACTCGGACGAATCAGGGCCGAATATGGTCACGTGAACGCCTAACTTTTGATCCTTCCGGTAGTTGGCGGAAGTGGTAAAAAAAGTATATTTAAAATTAGGTTAACACACAATTATACTTTTAAAATATTGTTGGTTATAAGACTACACACTTTTATTTATGTTACAAGTTGAAAAGTTGTGAATATACATTTTTGTGGCTTCTTTATGCACAATATGAAGGCAAGCCTGGCCAAGCCGTTTACACGTGCGTTTACACGTGCGTTTTACACGTGCGTTTCTGCAGCCTCGTGCTAAATCCTATTGCGGAAAAAGAAACGCCTAGTGCTTTCTTTGCGACATCGGTTTTGCATCCTCAACGGAAGGTGATACTTTTTTTAAAGCTGGTGTGGCGTATCATATTTACGTTTTCTTGTACTTCAAACGCTGCGAGCACTGCGTAGCCTCACTGAAATCAGACGTAAACTCTAAATTTTTTCACACATAATAAGCGTGAAACACGCTCCTTAGTGCCGTAAACTTGTTTTGAGCACCACGTGACTCAAAATACGCGTGGTTTTCTTCCATATATTCGTGAAGATGGTCGGGAAAACGCACATTCGCTTTGTTTTACGCGTGATGCAAGATTGCATGCCTGTAAAACGGAAAAATCACGCGAAGAGAAATCTCGCAACAGTGACAGCGCCTCTCCTAATCACGCATATACATACCCTGATAAACATCCACAATGAAGCGGTGGGGTGCGCTGCTGCATATTGCTGCGACTTGCGCTTCTTTTCTTTATTTTGTAAATGGAAAGGATTGCGAGGTGGCGCTCTTTTCCCCGATTTGGCGGGAAAACGGAGTTGGAGCCGTTGGAGGCATCGGCGGAAGTAAGCGCCTTGTGCGTCGTGTCTCCCTGCCATTCAAGTGTGTACTGTGCGGAGTGCTCGCTTTCTAGCGGTAAAAAGCGGCGAAGGAGGAACGACCTGATGGCCCGCGTGGTGTGCAGCGCTGTAGGTGCGAGAACAAAGAAAGTCGAGTCGACTTCGGGGAATTCTCGCGTGGCGCCGTTCTTTACGAACTTCAGTTTGCCGGCCGGATGGCGTTGTTACAGTGCCATTCAGCTGTCAGGCAGGGTTCAATTCCATTCAATTCAATTTAATTTTTATTCAGGGATGTATACATATTTACATATGGGTTGTAATACAGGCGGAGGTCCCAAGACCGAAGCCGTACGCGGGACCTCCGATGACGATACACAAAATATTACGAGCGACGTTAAAAAAAAAATAAAAAAGTACACAGAACTATTGAACCATAAAGAACTACATATACAAAGCCAAACTATAAAACTATACAGAACTATTGAACAATACATAACTATGTATTCAGAGACAAAATATAAAACTAAATAGAACTTCAGATACAGTTATAACAAGTAGTAGATTTCAAGGGTTGCTTGGAATATCAAGGCAAGCAAGTTATTTCCTTATGTGTTTTCTCGTTATATAGTCTAGAACTATTTTTCGAATGACGAAGTTTATAGTATACTGTATAGATCTTCCTATTGTCCCGGAACTTCGCATTTGTTAGTGTCAGGCCCTAATTCTATATGTAGCTTCTGTTTGACACGGCAAGTGAAGAAAGAACGACGGATTGCGTTTCTGTTCGTGGCTGTGAGTCATTTCTCTCGTTCCATGCCCGGTTTCGCCGGTCTCGGCGTCTTGAGCTCGGAATGTTAGGCTCGTGGGAGGTAAATTTCGCGACCGCGCGCGTCGTTCGCGCCGGTGGCCGTTCTCGGGCGAGGAGGCGCAACACCACTGTTGAAGGGGCCGCTTGCTTGCTCCGTCCTCCGCAGAGCACTTCAAGAACGATGAAAAATATTGTATACCGCAAATTCACACAGTCGACGTAAACATTGCGAAGCGTTGAAAATCATGCACCATTCTACAGAACCGCTGCTATAAGCCCAGGATAAAAATGTGCGCCTTTGTGCTGCACATCGCAGCAGACGTTTGCGTGTTCTATTAGAGTGCGAAGGCATCAGTCTAAGTATTACATTGAAGCCGCTTTGTATCTTTGCCAGGTTTTACCCGTGGACGTCATTTGCTGGTGCACTGTAGGAGGCGACATGAAGCAGCTGGTATGTGGCAGAACCCGGAGAAGTTGTGAAATTGCAAATGGACAGGCCACTGGAGATATTCTTGTGCTGTGCTTGTGTGCGTATTACTTAAAGGACGTTACGTACCCGACTTCTTTCCGGCACTTGCTAGGATTCGGTCGGGTAGTAGTTACACGTGATGGCATTGACGAGATTCAATGGTCGCTAAAAATGCTACGCGATCTGTTGATGAACCTACACTTCGTCTGAGTTAAAGTCAATGTTCACGTGCTGCTTTAAAACGGCATGAAGAGTTCTTATGGAGCCTGTTTCATAGTTCCTGTCTTTTTTTCTCTCGAATTTCTCTGTTTGGAAGCATTCTTGTAAGATATCGTGAATAAAAAGTTTCACTCAAATTTGAAATTTGTTTAAATTTCTCGTTCTGTGTTGTTCCTCAGCTTTGATTCAAAATCTCAACCTTTGCAGCAATCCTTACTAGACTTGCTCTCTTAATTTTCTTCGCAAACGAATGGGTGTATAGGTGCTGAAAGAATGCACATCACAGGGTTAATTGTATAGGATTTGGTAGGTGCACTTCTTCAAGCTGCTTTATGAACGTTTGTTTTGCACTGCCTTCAACAACGCTTCGGTTTATCACAACTGAAATTTAGCAGCAATCCTAAACCCCCTTATTCTGCTAACACTACTAAGTTTTGGGGCCATGTATAACCAAAAATTAATGCCGCAATCGTAGCGTCAGACTTGTCGATCCGTGACTGGTGACGACTTCCGTAACACTTTGTAAAGGTGAAAAAGATGATTTCTAAATAAATGATGCGGCATTTTCAAGCTCTGTATGAGACGCCTATCTTTCCGCCAGAAATCATTTAAAAAGAAAACTGAAATAAGATAATGTTTGATTAGCCGTATTTAGGCTATGTGCTTGGCGGGTGCTCCAAGCTACTCACACCATAATTACGGCACAGCAACTATTGTCTTCTTTCAGCTTTCTTTCTAATCGATTGCTGACGGTCAAAGAGGCGTCTCATACAGAGCTTGAAAATGCCGCATCAGGTAATTAAAAATCACCTTTATCATCTTCACTAAGGGTCAAGAAGGTCGCCAGTCATGAATGGCAAGCGTTAGCGCTTAGCGTGATAATTCACCACGCCTAAAATAAGCATGCAAAAAATATCTCGTACTCACGCTTCGCAAGCGTTATGAATCCCGCGAGTCATGCTTAGGAAGCATGATTTTTCAGCGTGAAAGTGCATCACGCAACAAGCGTGCAAAAAATCGTCGACACTCACGCTTGCTAAGCGTGAAAAAATTTAGAGTGTAGCTATAATTCTGCGTCTTTACGATAAGAGCTTAGGAAACGCCCAGGAAGCGCGTAAGATAGCATTTTTTTAGCCGGACGCAAGGATATTTTAAGCAGGTTGTGCCGTTTGCTCAAGCGCTGAGGAATGTCAGCGGTACGCGCCCGTCGTCGCACGTAGCGTTCCGGTACCTCAAACGACGGCGGTGAGTTGTGGAAGTGGCCGGCCGGCCGGCGGTCCGTAGGCGAAGCAGGCGCTGTGCGCTGTGGCTGCACTGAAGTTACTTGAGCCGCACGCTGCGTTGTATTATGCTAGCTAGCCATTGCTAGCTTGGCCAACTGTTACTGCTATTATTTATTATGGCCGTGATGACTGCAAAGCCGTTCGTGCGAACGTAAGCGACAAAGTAGCCGTATCTGCATTATTTGGCTTACGTGGGCATAAACAGCATCCGTACGCTCATCGTAAAGTTTTACGGGTGCCTGCATAACAAGCTGCCTGCTTACCAAGCGAACCCACTCGCTGACGCCAAAGACACGCGTTCGTCGCTTCGCTATGGCGCGTCAAGTGCGGTGAAAACGCGTCTTTAGTCGGCAGATAACTGCTTTGCTCGAGGCGGGGTGAGTATGCAGTGAAATTAAACCTTCAAATCTGGTCTTCGATCTACATCGTATATCAAGTCCGGAATCGCAGGCGTTGCATAGAACTGTTCCACACTTGCCGTTTTTTAAGCGTTTGCTTATTTCCCTCTAGCCATATTTTGGCTAGTTTCATAAATCACGTATTGCGCATATTGCACCTATTCACTCTGAGCTGTGTGTGTTCTTGTCATGTTTTCCAGTCCGAGGCCTCTGGGGGTCATCAGTACGGCGCTCAGTGCTGCTTGCCATGGTGCCCACACAGCGGCCAAATATACCTTCCCCAGGTGCCCGCTCTTGGGATGCGTTTCTTTCGCGGGCCTGTGGGGTAACAGTTGTATTTAGGCTTTGTATTACGTTCATTTCAATATCGCAGTTCCTCCAGATTTACAAAAAAAGACAAAGAGATTCAAGCTGTGTGAGTGGCATTATCATTTTTGTTATACCAAACAATAGCTGAATTGCATTAAGAATGGGCTAACCAGTGTTACGCAATTACAATGACCCATATTTTCTGTGTTGCTAATAGCGCGACCGCACGATTTCTGAATAGAATAAGAAAACTTCTTATGTTCTAAATAAGGGGCATGTGCTGGATGCAATAGTTTAGTACTAGTTGCAGTGAAATTTACAAACTTTTCGCAGGTCATTTGTCATTGCAGACAGATTGTGTACTATTTCCCCTATCACCTGTGCAGGTCTACAGCATGGGTGGCCTACACTGGACAAGGTGCCATCAAGAGAAAGCAAACCAGCCAGCTGCACTCTTCATACGAGACATGCTGTAAGCACTTCATGGCACAGGACTTCATGGATCCTGCCCTCACACGACTCCCAAAAATGGCCGTGCCAACTGTTCTCCCACAGTTATTCAGTTGTATTAATGACTCCCTGCAGTGCTTCTTGCTGCCTTGTTGATGCTTTTGGTGGGTACGGCAAATATATTCAATCTTTTGAACCTTATTCCACCCGGAAATCGAACGCAAGTCCCGGCAATCAATAAGGTGTGACAACTGAAAAGCCTATCGTTGACACAAGGAACAAACTGTTTTTTATCTCTGACGTGCCTTATCTTGTTAAAACCACTGACAACAGCGTCCAGTCACCACATTCTACTATCAAATTATTGTTGCTGCTAGAACTAATGTTGTGAAACAGTACATCCACGAAAACACTTTTACAATATGAAGATTTCCAGGGTAAGAGGTCATGCTAAATGTCGTTTGTCACCGTACGTGCCGCGTGTTGTTAGAATGACCTAAATGGAAGAGAACCATTGGGACCTACGTTGTCAAATGCGCTCATAACATTCTTAGCAAGGATGGTTCTCTTGCTGCGCCGTAGAAGTCCGTCGGTACTTAGTGTGACCCATCAACAGGGAAAACTTTATTCGGGTGTCTTTTTTCTGGCGAATTGTGTACCGCATCGTGGTAAATAGATGCGCCTGTTGTAAGTGCAGTGAACGCCGACTGTGTAGTGTGGTGGTAGTTTTACCGACTCTTTGTTTCCAGGAGAAGCACAGCTTGCAAATATACGCAGTTTTCGCATGATATGCCTCGTAAATCAAATTTCGCTGTAATTCTTCTTGTTTTAATCAAGTAGATAGAATTTATAATGCCATGTTGGATGTATATTTGCGGTGTAATCCAGGAGCATATAGGCGGCACAGACATTTTTAACGTCTGTCAGCACATGGCGGATTGCGCAACATGCCATATGTAGAGTTTACTCTAGTAGCATTCCTCACTGCCTGCTGCCTGGTTGATAGATGCAAAGCATAGTAATGTCAAGTTCAGTTAGCCTTTGTGCGTGGCACTGCTGAAATTGTGCTCGACTGCGTGTTCGAAATGGCAAAAATGTGGCACGTGGTCCCACAAATGCTGTCGCGTTACCTTAAGGGAACTCGGTAATGTGTCGCCATTTTCTCATACACAACAAGCGTAAGCTGCTTTCCTGTTCCTTATATTATACTGTTCGTATTGACAGCGGAAAACGTGGATTTGTGTGCCTTGATCGAGTCTGGAAGCTGTTGGTTGACTACGTACACGTGCCTAAAATATCCCCGCCTTGCCCTTTGCCTTTACTGTGAAGGCAACGCTGTGGAAACTTAACCCGGCTAATTGGGAAATTTTGCGCATCTTTCATCCGCTGCTGTCTCAATGTACTTAATCTAACCCCTTGTGGTTCCTTAGGGCAAGTATTGTACCTTTTGTATACTCCAATGCCTGGAGTAGCCAGCTCCTGTTTGGGTTGGAGCTAAACTCTCCAATAAATAATTATTTCTCTCTCTCTCTCTCTCTCTCTCTCTCTCTCTCTCTCACCCTTGCAAGGAACCAATAGGAAGCCGATTTTCTTTCTTAACGTTTTTACGTGTGCATGTCCACACAAATGTGATTTCTGTTCAATGAAGTTGCCCAGAGGCAATAAACCTCATTGGAGTTGATCAAATAAGTACGGCCATCAAAGTCATTTTCCTAAGCGGGGCGCACGGGTTTCCCTTATTTGACATCCTAACTGGAGAAATTGCCACAGTAAAAACATTATCTACAGAGATTGCGGTCGTAAACACTTGCAAGTATCCCAGTGTCTAGATTTCGTTATGGTTGATATTTGTGTGTGAGTGCAACAATGCACACAGTTTGAGGGTGTCGTAGATACAAGTAAAACTGTGGATGGCTGATTCGTCCACGTTCTCTGCGTTTTAAATTACCATAATTAAAATACTTTGTGTGGTTGTGTTACTTTTACTTGTGCATTTTTTTCGTGCATGGAAACGTGGTTTCCGGTCACTACTGTGTATATTGTGTCTGCTGTGCTGTATTACCCACTGTTTATTATTATATGTGTATTGCAAAGAATGATGACCATTTGAACTGGTTCCCTTTAGTGCCATGCCACAAATATTTCTTCATTTATGACGTGTCTCTTTTACGTGGCCTTACAGGATGTGACCACTCGACAGAATTTGTAACCATCTGTAAACAGTACTGTAAATTGTAATTTCACATTTCAAAAAAATTCTTTTGAAACCATGCGGGCACCAAGCCTCACAATGATACATTCAACTAAACGCTAACCAATGCATGAAAGCGTCTGAATACCGTACGGATGCCCATCGCCATGAGCCACGCTTTCCAGCCGTTCAACCTATCCCATAAAATCGGTGTCCGCGAAACCGAAACCAAAAGTGAACAGTTTGTTGTTTGTCCGCCCGCTTGGAGCGCTAGTCAATTCGGCCGCAAGGCTCTATGGGAGTGTCCTCTCTTACTAGTATTTCTTTCTCTATCGGTATACTGCCAATGGCTTGGGCGAATCCAGAGCTCGAGCAGCTTGAGGTTATCCGACTTAAAAAGTGATTTCTTGGGTGAAGCCGATGCCTGAGGTGCACACGGAGAGTCTCCTGTTTTCTAATCACGTCAAAAGGCAAACAACGTCCCTCTGCAAAGGTTTTGACACTAGAATATCCCTTCGGAAGCGCAAGATAGATGCGTAAATTGTTGTTCCTTGCTGCCTCAAGACTCTTTTTGCTTGTCTCCGATATTCGTTGTAGGACAGGGAGGCTCTACCTCAGCACACCATCCACACACCCGTTGTGCAGCATAACCATTGAATGGCAATCACTGCCCCAGCGTAAACCCGCGAGACATTTTAAAACCTGAGTGGCAGAAGAAATGCGGGCCCGTAACCGTTCAACCTCGGGTGACCAGGTCAAGATGCGATCTATTAAAATTCCAAGAAACCTCTGAACTCGTGCATTGAGAGAGCGCGGCCGCCTAGAATCAGTGGATAAGAATCCATCTTTTTTCGTGTGAAGGCCATGGCTACACTCTTATCGGGGACAGTTGAAGGCCACGGGCTGCGAGGTAGCTAGACATGTTATGGAGGGCTTTCTGTGGGCGCTGCTGTGTAGATCGTCGAGAACGTGTGGCACACCAGATACAGATCATCTGCATATAGCGGGATCTTCACTCCACGGGGCAGGACTCGCTTGCGTGAAGTGAGGGCCAGGTTGAATAGCAGTGGACTTAGTAAAGCACCTTGTGGTACACCCTTTTCTACAGCGTAGTAAATGTGGGGCCGCTTTGAGTAGACCTAAAAAGCTGCCGTCCATCAAGGTAGTCCGCTATCCATGCGTATATTTTGCCCCCAAAATCATGGTCTTCAAGATCTTCAAGGATTGCTGGGTGACGGACCGAGTCGAAGGCAGCTTTGATGTCCAGAAAAACGGTGGTTGGTGTACAGCCGGAATTGAGAGCCTCTTCGATTGAAGACACTAGAGCGATGCTTTTATCTATCAGAGATCTGTTTTGACGGAAGCCAATGCCATCTTGGGGGAAGGGTTTCCTACTTTCAAGAAACCAGATCCTCCTTGGATGTATAATTTTTTCCAGTAACTTTCCAACGCAACTGAGCAAAGAAATAAGCCGGAAAGATGCGTAGCCTGTTGCCACTTTCCCAGGTTTTAAAAGTGGTACTATTTTTGCAAGCTTCCAATCCGGAGGCACTTTCCCTCTTTGCCATATTGAATTATAGAATTCCAAAGACGCAGCTAAGAAGGGCTTGACAGATAAGCTATGGCCTCATAGCTGACGCCATCATGGCCTGGTGCGGAGCGCTTGTTCACATCGAAGATGGCCGAAGAAAGCTCTTCAATTGTAAAAGGAAGGTCACGGGCTGGTTCCCACAATCCCGAGTTCGTAGAGCAAGACACACGCACAAGTCGGGGTGAAGGCGTTGATGACGTTGAGAGAAGTCTGAAATATTCCTCGGAGACTTCTTTTAAGGGTGCGCGCTCGTGCAGCGAGGGGGCAGTGAACGGATGTAGCTGCTGCCTGCGTTTGCGCATTCCATTAACAACACGCCATATGCGTGTCAGAGGTCGCCGGGCATTCAACGTATCACAGAAGCTCCTCCAACGTTATTGGCGTAGCTTGTTTAGGTGGCACCTGACATGTCTTTGCGCTCGTCGGGAAGCTCGCAAGTCCTCCATGATTTTGGTTCGTAATGCCTTTCGCTCCGCTCGTCTTCGTATCGCGCACAGCCTTTGATACTCGGAATAATTTTTTGGTATATCGCGGCGTTTGCTTAGGGTGCGGGTCGTTCCCCGCAAACAAGATGCAATCGTGTCGATGAGTTCGTCGTCACCAGTCTGAGCTGTCACACATCTACTCGTAGCGTTCGTAAATTCGTCCCAGTTCATGCACTTCACTTTCTCAAGGCGCCTTGATTGCGAAGCGTCGAGGGTGGTTATCAAAATTGGGTAATGATCACTTCCTCTGGTTTCTATGTGAGTGATCCACTTAAATCGCCCAGCAAACTGAGATGAAACGCATGACAGGTCAATGCAGCTGGTGACGTTCGGAGACTTGAGGTAAGTTATGCTGCCCTCATTAAATGGCTCAACACCATGGCTAATTAATAGATCAGCCAGTTTCCTCCCTCTTGCGTTTGTGTGCGTGCTCCCCCATGGGTACATTATATGCACTGAAATCACCAGAAATTATGTGGGGTGCGGAAGTAGTCCTAATAAGGATGTCTAGCCTTGAAGAGTCGAAAGCAGCGCCTGGCTCGAGGTAGGCGGATATGAATGTGAAAGGTTGACGGCCGATAACAGTAGTGCCACAAACATATTCGTTTGTATCGTGTGGTGTGATGGCAGTTTCAACGAATGACATGTCGTCGCGAAAGACCACAAATAGTTTACTTGGTTTGTTAAATCGCCGCGAATGCAGTATTTGGGAGCCACTTATCCGAAACTCCTCACCCACACGCGATTCAGAGAAGGTAATGAAAGGGAAGCGGTAAGTGTTCACAAGATAGCGAAAGTCCTCAAGCTTTGAACGCAAGCCACGCGCATTCAGCAGGAAAAGGGTAGAGTTCCTGTAATTATTGTGAAGTAACAGTCCCGGTCCTGCAGCTTCAGTTGTCCTGAAGTGCCCCCCGACGAACTTTGCAGCGTTTTAACGAGGCGTTCGCAAATGGCTCCAACGCCAAGACAGCTTCAACCTCGGAGAGAATCCCGGAAGGCGGAAGTTCACGGAGAATTGCCTTGATAGCGGCGAAGAGCATAGGTATCAGAACCTGTCCGAGGTCAGTAGTGGTAGAGCTGCCTGTCGTCTTGTTTAATTGGGTTTTCCGGGGTCGCGGGGTCTCGGAGGTGCTGGTATGCTCAGGGTGAGCTGTGGGCTTGCATTGCGTGTATTTTTGCAGCAGCGATTTGTGATTCTCCCGAACAGACATTACGTAGGACTTGTTAGGGGCCGTCATGTTTTGTGACGACGTGTCGGTTCGACGAGACTAGGTTGACTTCTTAGGGGCTGCCGTCTTGGTTTGCGCAGACTCATCTGTTTGGAGGGCGTTGGTTGGCGTAAATAGCATTTCCGGGTTAGGGGGTGGATCTTCGCCTGGATGTATGCCTAGCACTTGCTGTATGGCCCTAGCAAGGGTGGCAGCTTTTTAGATGCAAAGCATCTCTTGCTCTCGGCTCCGTCATCCGTCGTCCATCCATCCGCCGGCCCAGGAAGACACCAGCAACACTGCCGCTCCAGGAGCCCTTTAAGGGGAAGCGTGCTCGTCTCGTCCCGGCCCAGGAAGACACCGGAAACACTGTCCCTCCAGCATCTCATGGTCGGGGCTATGTCCCTTCCTTGTTGTGGCGCCGTCCACACCCCCACTGCGCATGCTCGGCTAATCTCGGGCCGTCCCAGGAAGACACCAGTAACACTGTTGCTCCAGGAGCCATTAAAGGGTAAGACACCACCAGTCGTTCAGCAAGCCGAGCATGCGCAGGGGGGGGGGGGGGGGTGGACGGCGCAACAACGACAAGGGAGGGACATAGCCCCGTCGCATCTAATAAAATTACACCATCTTTCCGTAGGGGAACCCTGAGTAGTATGCGAAACAGCCATGGGCTCAACGCAATTTCCCATTTCGTAGTTCCGGTAAGTGAAAAGTGTGGTGGTTACCATGGGAACCAAACTGTAAATATAACGGTAGCTACGTACCTCAACCTAACGGAAACGACGAACTGAAAACTAATCGGCACTTGAATCGACATCGTGGCTGCTTTGCATACTACTCACGGTTCCCCTACGAGAAGATGGTGTAATTTTTATTTCTTTGGACATGATCCGTACGATGCCGGGTGCGAGCCATCACACTTGGCGCATCATGGATGGTACCGTGATGTGCAGTCCTTGTGGGAATGTGGCCCAGCAAAAACTTTGCACCACACAGGACCATTACAGTGCTTGGCAATGTGCCCATGTCGTTGGCATTTAAAGCACTGCGTAGCTACACCCATAAATTAGTGTATGGGGTAGCTACAAAACACAAGGTATGCCTGCTTAGGCAAGGGGGGTCATTCGCAAGCTCCAGAATAACTGATCCGCGTCGCGACTCTGTGACTGTCGCGTTTTCATCGGGAACGTAAAAGACCTGTCGTCTCAGAGATATTACACCTTGGTCTCGTAGATACTCGAGCAGTTCACTGTCGGTGTACTCTAGAGGCACGCCGAGAATCTTGCCAAACTTCGCTGAGTCGGCGCGCGGAACAGAAGCTCGGGTGGCCATACCAGCGATTTCCTTTACTTTTAGGAGGCAGTTGGCTTCAGAAAGTGTTGACACTGTAACGATGAGGGTTCCATCTTTGTTCTATGTGTCAGTACTTTTTTTGAGCAGAGGTCACGACTTCTGTGGCTAGGAGGATCGGATTCAGTCTCCACAGGGAACATCCTGGTTGCGTTGGCTGAAACTTCATATTCCAGCCGGTCGCTTTTTCTTGTATTTTACTACTGTAAACGTAGCCTCGTCTATCGCTTCGAGGTTATCGGGCACCGCTGAGGCGTCCTCTTGCTCCTCGGCGACAGCGCGCTTCTTTGGGGGTGGTTCTTTTTGCGAAATTTCGGAAGCCCCCTCACCTGGCAGGTCTGGCGGGA
The DNA here is from genome assembly GCF_048455015.1 of Haemaphysalis longicornis. NCBI lineage: Eukaryota > Metazoa > Arthropoda > Arachnida > Ixodida > Ixodidae > Haemaphysalis > Haemaphysalis longicornis. Next base: position 228,961,899 of record NW_027526295.1, on the reverse strand, counting down.
CGTGTTGTTGACCATTTGCGGACGTCATCTTCAAGGCGAGGGCGTCCTTAAAGGCACCATGAAGCAAATCCGACGACAGGCACCCACTGGACAGTGGGGCCAGTTCGCGGTGCTTAAGAAGCCGTTTGACGTGAGTCACTTGCCTTGCAGGCGTCTTCAGGCAATTAAAGGGCGACAGCACGTCGCAGTAAAGGGCACTGTGAGGTTGAACTAGAGTAAAAAGGTCAAACCTCACAGAGAAGATTCAACAGACAGCCTTCTGCATTCGTCTTCCCTGAATACGAACCATTACACGACTGCAGGCTGCTGCAAAGAATTGTGCCGCGTGCTCGTACTGCCGCGTAAGGCGCCGCCGGTTCTCTTAGGCTATCCTCAGACTACCAATGCAAAAGAAATATCGGGACCTATGGACGTACAAAAAACGGCGTGTCATGCAGTTGTGTTGGCTGAGACGTGAAATGACGCCATTCTTTAAAGTTATTACGACAGTTGCGGCTACAGTCTGAATTCGGCCTTATTCTACACAAATGAGACGCTGCCACTGAAATCAAGAAAATTGACATGCAATGACTGACTAGCGAAGGGCCCAAATACGTACTCAGCTATCTCGACAGCAGGCGCTGCTCCGGAAGGTGTCACGCCGATATTTTTCACGCACCGCTAGCTTGGTCTGTTTTATTTTGTGGCCGCCTGCACAATCTGCACCGATACGGCGATGGAGGAGCTTGGCATGGCAACATGCCAAAAGATCTTCAAAAGTCATTATGGCGAAATGTGACTTAGGTAATGAGGAGTTCATTATTACCATATCGGCACCAAGGAAACGGGAATGTGGTCGATATTTCGGAGCACTTTCATGGTCCGAAGGTGATCAAAATTAATCCGGAGCCCTCCACCGTGGCGTTCCTCATCCTCTGTGTAGCGTCGGCGCGTTACACCTCACAATCAATCAATCAATCAATCAATCAATCAATCAATCAATCAATAAATCAATCAATCAATCAATCAATCAATTGTTACCACGTCAACGTCTTTTATAGGGTTACACCCTGTGAGCAAGCATGGTCTTGAGATGAAACCAGCAAACACACTCAGAAACAAAAGATACCGCTTCCCGTCGCAATGTATTGCTTTAGGAAATAACGTTGATGTTACTGCCGGTGCGCCCCCCTATATGGAAAACGGTGACTTCTTTATCCCGCGTGGACATTTAAATAAAATACTACATTGAACAAGTTGCTCGTTCTTTGGAATAATTAGTCTTGCAGCCTGAAAAATTTCTCTAGGCCCCTTAGCAGATACTCAGTAGTGGAACTGATGTTTTGCTTACTGCGCCTCACAAAATATCCAATCACAGGAATTGTTCGATACCAGTGCTAGGAGGGATCCTTTGAGGAATACGAAGCGTTTCCAGTAGAAACTCTCTACTAGATGTTTTGTAGTAGTGCCAGCACTCTTCGCATTGGGGCCATTCAAAAGTCATAAAGACGTCGCTCTCGAGGTAGAGCCGAAATAAAAAAGTCAGAACAGATGGCACTCCAGCAGTGCGAACGAGAACAAATTTAATCTGAATTCAGCAAATCTCGACTGCGTTTATCATGAGAGGACCAAGACAGAGCAGGTGGGAGGGGCAGGGAGGCGAGGCAGTTGCGTGGAAGAGGCGGCAGAATACTGTAAAGTTTCGAGAACATTTTCAGCGACGGAAACAGATACGCCGCCATTTTTTTTTTGTCCATGCGATAAGCTTAATCCAACTCCGAAGTATCACGCAAAAATACTCACTCCCCTCACCTTCCCCCTCCAGCCCCATTTCTTCATTCGGAGTCGTTCGCACGAATGCACGAACTACGGCGAAATGAGGTTCCAATTTTGCGTTACAACGATGACGTTCCTTGCGATCTGCATTCCTTTGTCCGACACAAACCGTCACGTGGCGCATCGTTCTGCGTGCGCCAAAAAAAAAAAAAAAAAAAAAAAGAAAAACCAGCGCGTATCGTTTCTGCAATTCAGTACCGTTCGGCAACACTCATAGAATGCGCATTCCACACAATACCCCTCTCCTCAGAGCCTCGCCGTAACGCAGATACAGGGGATCGATGAAGCTGAATACGACGTCCTTTTTTCGCGCTGATGAACAGCGCAGCTGTAAGTTATCGCCGAGAAATGTGCACATCGTCAAACATCTTTGGCGTTCCGAAATACACAACTTGCAGCTTCCTGGAATGCGGCGTATGCAAACATGGTATTCCTAATCCTCGCTAAATTCGTGCGGTCGTATATAAAAGAACTTAGTTTGGGTTTATTTATTCCATTACAACAACCGACTAGCGCTGTTACCATACAATTTAGAAGGCTCACACGACAAAACCGGCAGAAATTGCGCGTTCAGCGTCAGTTCTTTGTTTAATAAGCGACACACGCAGAGTACTTTTGTTATTGCTGCATTTCTACCCCTCTGTTAGGACAACTTTCTGTCTCTCACATGTCAATACAAAGACCCACGCCTCCTTGTTCGCTTGCTGTCTATCATCTTAGAGATGTTCTGTTCCCTGGGGTATAATCAACGCGTGCTTAGAAATTTCGCCACATGCAATTTTATTGTTTTTTTGTGTCCCCATAATGCACGCATCTTCTCAGCGTCCCTTATGGCGCCTCCTTGTCCTCGCTCGCTGCACATATTCGGGTCACTACACCATGAAAGCCTTGTCCGGCAATTAACTTCAGCGCCCATGACAAGCCCTGCGCCTCGGTCCCGTCTTTGAAGGCACGAAAAAAGTTCGACGACATTGCTGCGCCTTTAATAATAAAGCGCTTTTTGTTGTTGTACACTGAAAAGCTGTCACTAAGGGGAGTAGGCCTCTCAAACAACAATAGCTCGAATTAAGGCGAAAGAATGTAGCGATGGTGCAGCGGTGGCGTAGAGCTAGAACATCCGCCTCGCGTGCAGAAGGACCATGGTTCGAATCCCGGTGCCGGACAATTCCCACAGGATAAAAAAAAAAAATCCGCCTGTTGATATAATTGCAGAATGAGGCTTGTGGTGCGACTTGACCCCGGCGAACATTGCCAGTAACGCACTCCCTCACCAGAACAGGATTGGCCACCCTGGTGTAGTAATGGCCACAACCTCCCTTGAATACGCCAACTAACCAGCAGCGAAAACAATAGATACCAAAAATCATCTGCGCTGTTGGCTCCGCGGCTGCAAGAAGCGCATGGTGGAACAAGCGAGTAATTTTGTGGCATAACCTAGCAAGGTTCAGAATCATCATCGAAACTGAAATCTGTAAAGGTCCCTCACATTCTGTAACTGAGGAAACTCGACTGTGAAGGTTAATAAAGGGCGACAAATTGCTGATTAAAATTTTCTATCATGTAAAGGACAGCAAAGCTGTTCCAAGCCCTCACGCGCGCACTGCCGTCGTGTGCAGTGCGTGCGTGGACGCACAACTGGAGGAGTGTTGGACCCCTTGGCCATCAGGATTTTCCGCAACGAAGGGCTACGGAGTCATTTGGAATCACCTGGGAATACAAGGAGCGCTTAAATCTAGTTGAGACACGTTTAATCACCGCGGCTCATTGGGCATAGGGCTTGCGCTCTTACATCTTTGCTTACGCACCTTTAAGGGATTTGGGACGGTCACCCTTGGCTCTTTTCTTGTTGCTGTAGAGTCTAATGGTGTTTCATCAAGGCAGAATACCCCATCAGCACTGTACAAAACATGCCGACCGGCTTCCAGATCTCAACCAAAATCACAACTGCACTTCGGTTGCAGAAGGAACAATGCGGTATATTTCGATCGAGATGAAAGCTTTTCCTGTGACGCTGAGGATGTGTAAGTGGCAGCACTAGCGCAATAGTACTGTATGAGTGTACCGGTACGACAACATTCGTGAAATGCTTACGCACTGCGCATAAAAAAATGGCTCTAAAAACTTCTCGCGGCAGAAAAAGAAAGGAAGACTCAGTGTAAGCATACACTTTGCTAGGAAAAAAAAAAAGGGGGGGGGGGGTGAGGGAAGAGACAGATTTTTTCCTCCGCCGTTCTTTTACTTTTTTGGCCTACGTGCGAGTGCATGCTTCATGCTTCTTAGTCCAACGCCTGAGTCGCTTAAACGGTCCGTAAAGACAACACACAAGTTTGCTTTATTCGGAATATTTAGGGCTTTTTAGTGCCCTTAGCGGTTGTCTGGTAGCAAACGATGCTTTATTCACTGAAAAATTAAATAATGTAAGCCAAAATTTCAATTCCCCCTCTGAATCGCGTGTTTCGAGACGTCGGCAATGACGCATCCAGGCCAGGTATTGAAAACAGAAGTTATTATGTTCACCAAGGCTGCCGCCGATGGTTAAAACGTGGCTTGTTGTAGCTTGTTTAGCGTCCACCTTCATAGATGGCGTAACGGTAAACTCAAGCACCGGTGTTCGCACACGTTTTTTTTATATGCGACGCTCAGAGCATCGCTTGTCGGCGGCCCTGTCCTTCCTGCGTGCGTCCGTTGTTGTACGCGTGCGTCCGTTGTCCGCAGCCACTCTCCCCCTCTCCTCTCCGATAGCGAACACTCTCTCGCGAGGGGCATTGGATTGGATTCGATTGGCTTGGCTTGACTTGGCTTGACTTGACTTGGCTTGGCTTGGCTTGGATTTGGATTGGGTTGGATTAAAGTGGATTGTGTTGGATTGTGTTGCGTCATAGCCGCGGCACTCTCTCCGCGGTCTCCTCTCCTTCGGGCGCGCTGCGCATATAACCGGTGTGCCGCTCTCCGGCGGCCTTTCGGTCGACGGTTGTTCTCCGCTTGCGCTTGAACGCCCCTCAGCGTCGCATCACACCAGGGTTGCCGTGAGGGGAGGTGGGCGTAATTTTTTCCTGACAGGACTTGAACCTGACTAGTTGTTACTAGTTGTTACTAGCTTTTACTAGTTGTTAGTAGTTGTTACTAGTACTTGAACCTGACTAGTAATCTAGTAATCGTGTCGTGAAAGAGTAGATACGACACGACACGAAGTGTCACGTGAGTGGCAGTGTCGTTGGCTGGTGTCGTGTCACACAAGCCAACGCGCCCGACTGCTGTGAAGCGTCGGCCGGCATAGTGCGGACCGTACGCACTAGTGCTTTTATGTTCACGTGTTCGTTCCTAAAGTCTGTTGTTTACCCCCCCCCCCCCTCAATTCTTACTCATATAAGAAGTATGGGCACTAAATTTGAGTGCAAACAGCTCGTTCTGCAGGCTTATATAATGCCTGTTTAATTTGCGTTGAATTTTGTCGGCCTAGCCATCCTCAACAAACTGGCCATAATACGTCAGAAGCTCAGCGCGAAAAACTCGTTAGTGAGTTTCATGGCTATTCCCTGTTTTTCTCATTGTGCTCCTTACTTTAGTGATGTTTGTGATAAAAGAGCTGTCACTGTTATTTTAACGAAGCAATCTTTTGAATCAACAACACTTGCATATATCCTTCATGGCCCCTTCGACGTAATGGGACATGGGTTCAATATTTCTCAAACAAAACGTGTGGGAAATTGATCTCTTCGGAAAATAAAAACGCAATGCGAGTGTTCTTGATCTTTATTTTGCTTTCTGAAATGGCGTCTTGGTGCTAACTGGTTGTGTTATAGTAGTCCCTAGTTACACCCGGAGTGGTGCCTCGGTGACAATAGGGTTTGCGCTGCTGAGATTAAGGTCGTGAGTGCGATGTGCCTCGTTGTTTTTGTTTATTTTTTTGTGAAGGCATGATTCCCAAATGCCCTTATGTCCGAGATTCCTGTGCGTGTTAAGCACACTGATAGCAATACAGTACGGGGCCTCTGATTGCCCATGTCGTGCTATGAACCTGAACCTAACTATTTCAGCAGACCGGTGTCCTACTTCGTGATTAATTGGGATACGGTACAAAATACTTTTTAAGTTTAGCCACAGTGGCGCATGCAGTTCTCAAATAAAGTTGCAACACCGTGGAAGGACGCTTCAAAGAGATGGCATCTGGTGGCGGAAATCGCAATTTTGCAACTTCCTAGATTTCACCTGGCCACTGTCTGGAGCATGGTGTTCGCAGGCACCAGCGGCAAGCATGTAATGCACTGTTAGTCTGGCTGTGGTCCCGATTTAATACGTTCGTATTTTCCGCGCGTGTGAACTTCACCCGTATTTCGTAACAGCAGGCGAGAGTACGGCACCAACGTAGTCTCCTCGAGAGCGAATATAGGTCTGAGCTAAAGCTCCCATGAGCGTTGGGCGCTCCTGGTGACTTTTACCACGGCCGCTCGATGAAAAGGAGGTCCTTTCCATCGAGCGGCCGTGATTTGACAATATCTCTTCGTCTCCGCATCTTCATGTTCCAGCTAACCCACGTTATAGAACGTGATTTACACTGAAGACGCACCACATGCGCTGCTATGCAATAGATTACGCGTCATTTATGCCCCGCCTTTTGTTTTCCTGGTTATGCTTGCAGAAGTGCGGTAGATGGCGGAAAAACACATGGCCCGGCATTGTTTGCGTGTGCGCATCTTCCCGATATCTTTCTTTCAGCTCGGAAAAGTTGTGCTCTTAGGGAAAAAAGATTGTGCTCTTAGAGAAATTCTGATAGAAAATAGCATTGATGCATTTTGCTCAAACAACAGCCTCTGCGGTAGTTTGATGCAGCCCGCGCAGCCCTTCATTTATAAACCACCGGAAAGATAAACAAGGTAAACATTTCGGGTGCTATTATAGAAGGCCAAAGATTTAGCGCAAGTCGGGAAACACGAGCTCTAGCGACGCCCACGTAACATAATGATAATATTTCGAGGTGGAGTTCAAGCGTATTAAAAATGCAATTCATGCTATTTGCCAATTATTGGGGTGACGTAACCGGTCCAGACCAGCGCGTTCCAAAGAGGCGCGACTAGAAGTGGCGCATTTTTTATTGCTGTCTCTCGTTCCACTGCTGTACTGGTGGCTACTCTGGGCAAGCAAATCGAACTACATTACTTTATTACGCTTTCATTTTATAAATCTGTATTTCGCTCCAAATTTCATGAATTTTTGTTTATTTTAGGCGTTCTTTAGAGCTTTTTGTTTGAAATTCGCCGTCCTAAGAAGCAGTTTCTGCCCATTTCTGCCGTCGGTGGCATGCAATGTAATCACGTGATTAAGGCCGACTGGCGAAAAAAGATAGCGGGTAATGGAAACGCGCCACATTCAAAGTAATTGCGGCTCGTCGTTATCGAAACCCTCCGTCCGCTTTCAGATACGAAATTCCCTAGGGACACGTAAGTCTGCTTGCGTGGTTTGAAGGTGAAAGCTTGGCGATTCTTAATAACAACTAATACATTGTGCTTGCGATACTTATTAACAACTGATAGTTGTACTTGCGATAATTCTTCACTGATATACTGCACTTGCGTATTTTCCCTCGCTTTTATTTCTTTGTGTTTTGGCATGAATTTTGGCATTACTTCGACCGGCTCCTTTTCTGCTTTACCGTGTTTGCGTCAGTGTCTTCTCTTTCATTTCGTGGTGAACTCATCAGCAACAAGACTGGCACCCAGCACAGCCTCCCTATAATCGGGGTTCTGCGTGGCTGGTGTGCACCTGTCCTGCTCATGTGCCATCACTTTCACGTGTCACGCAATATTCTAAAACTTTTACTTTTCAAAATCACAGTTTTGTGAATTTTCAAAAACGAGCCCATTCGCTCCTCAAAGCTCTCAAATGCGGTCAAATCAACCAATTGGGCGAGTGCTACGAAGATTGGTTGATTGAAAAACATTTATTAAGACAGTAAGACCAGATAAAAGGAGTAGCAACAACCACAGCTTTTTAAATTTGTTTCCTTTATTTCACTTTGCTCTTCACAGCTCTCGTTCGACAAAGCTCTCCACAGTCGTTGGCATTTTTTATGGACTCCATACTTTTACCCTTCTTCTGGCGTCACGCTGTTTCTTTCTGTCTCAACTCTTCCCTGCACAAGCTTTACATGATCCGCTTCCTGACGGACGATAAAGACGCTGGAAAACACCAGTTGAAATGCGTAAAGATCGCCTCCGATAATGGGCACACACTGTTGATTATATACTATCCTGCGAGTAAAGATTTCGCAAGAATGGTGTGACACGAAACGCCTCAAGAGAAATCGTCTGCCGCGATGACGATAAATGAAACGCAAAGGTCATGCAATGCCACATTGGAAAGTTCTGCTAGCAGACGATAACTGAAGCACGGCCACTCGGTGGAAACTTAACCTACGAGCTGTCGCGACTGAAGCGTACGCTCTGGCTGCAGACGGAAAAACTCATGGTAGAACTTGCGGAAGCCATGTCGGGCTAACCACCTAAAAAAAAAGGCGAAAAACGTGTCTGCCGTAATCCTATTGAGCACACCCCAGCTGACTGTCGACTGAGGGCGGTCGCTGGAGCGGTCGCTACCAAAGCTTCCGTCGCGCAAAACCGCAACGCACGCAACACTTGCTCCTCGGCAGTCATGGAGCGAAAGCCGTCGCAAAGAGTGCCGGGCGCCAGATCGCTGCACAGCTAATGCACCGTACTTTCGTGAGACGAGAAAGGGCTTGAAATTCCTCCTCCGCTAATGAAAAAACTCTGTCGTGATAGATATATGCCGTCTACGGCGACCGTGAACAATGAACCACGCCGCCGCAGCAGCCGCCAAAACGAGCGTGCCGAGTTCAACTCGGCAGTGCAATATCTCTCCCGAGTTTCCTCCGAGTTCTCGTGTCAGTCACACACACCAAGCCTATTCGTGGGCGTGGCGTAGCGAACGAAGCCCCACCCATCTATGGCTGCCATGGCGTCCCCATTGCCGGTGGAGTAGCGTTGCAGCCACGAAGTCACTTGCATTTGATGCATCAGTAGCAAAGCTTAGGAGAAAACAACGAACGAATGAAGTCCCCAGGCCACCATCATTTAAATGCGGCCACATTCACAGAGGGGGGCGGTTCGGTCCGAACGAAGTGCTTGCTCTAGTCCGGAAAATAGGAGCGGCCAAGACGAGAAGATTTTCCCGCGGCAGCCGTATTCATACACAGTAAAAACACAATCGACGACAGATGATACACCTTCAACGACTAAAACGCACTTGTAAAAAGACTGAAACACGCTCATTACGCGATAAATTCGGCCGATGTCTGATACTACGCCCGCCGTCCGGACGTAAACAAAGCCGGTCTCGTTTGACAGTCGGGTGAAGGGCGCGTTGCTTTCGCTACAGTGAACTGCTTCGCTTACTTAGTTTGGGATTGCGCTGAGCTGCACTGGAGCCACCTTCAAACCACGTAGCAAACACTTTTCAGTGGTAGAACAGAACACTGAGAAAATCGGAACCACTCCGCGCCGCTTTTAGAGGGCGGAGCTTTAAAAGAAGGCTGGGGCCAGGCCGGAGTTTCAAAAGGAATAGCAGAATTATCTTCTTTACATAACGGAGTGCATATTGCAACTGGATTCTAGACGGCGCTGCACGCGGATGTTCGTACAAGCCGTGCTTTTTCAACGTGAGCGGCCTGAACTGGGCGCGCTGATAATGCCAAGAGTGTTCCGCGCGATTGCGCCGGTGTCGCTTGAGGTTAATCGGATGCTGTATACTGTCACTACTTCGTTAACTCGAGCAGCTGGAAACGCGGGACCGAGCAATCTCGGGCCTTCTGGAATAGCGCCCTTGGATCGACAAAAAAAAAAAAAAAAAACCAACGTAAACATTTGGAACCGATCGGACAGATAAAAATAGCTGAGTGAGCCGGTGTTGCAGCCTTTGTTGACACATTTGCCCCTGATTTTCGGTTTCGCAGGAGTGAACTGTCGCGTACGTGAGTCATGCTAAATAAAATCGCAGAAAAACGCGGGACACCTAGAAGAACTACACAGGACGAGCGCTTACTAACTGAGTTTATTGAAACCAAAAATGAAAAATCTCGACACTGCGCGCCCTTGTGGTATACATTCAAAACTGACGTACTTTAATCGGAAAGAAATAAGCAATATCACATGCTCCGCGGCAAATTGCCCGATGATCCGCTCGATGATCCGCGAGTTTTTCTGCGCTTTTATTTAGCATGTCTCCATACCAACTTGCCCACTTGTCGGTGCTCCTAAACATACGTGAGTATTTAGCAGGTACTGCGGCCCATATACACTCAAGTTACTTGTTATAGCGCTTATTGGCAATGTTAGCATCTGAAACCGCCTTCCCAGAGTATGCTGAAAAGAGCAACCGCAGAAACTGCGGTGAGTGCAAATGCTTTTGTGCGACTTTGACCAAATTACCGTCTGCTCCGCTGACGAAGCAGGGCTTGGCGGTTCGAAAAGTATTCCCGTAGGCAAATATCGCGATAAGTATGTTGGGGGCCTAAAACACAGATTGTAGAATACATTTAATTTTAACAGAGTGGGACAGTTTAGGGAGACGTGTGCATGCACAGAAAAAAAGGAATGCAAATAAAATACACAGATACCGAAACAGTTTTTATTTAAATTTCAGGTAATTCATGTTCTGAAAATACATTTATATGCAGTGTTAAAAGCACGAAATTGAGTCCAGTTAATACAAGGGAATCTTCAAGAGATACACGATTTTTTTTTGCCATCAAGGAAGCAAAATTAATTTCACTGAAGGAAAAGCGATCTCCCTGACAGCTTCATGTAATGTGAACATCATACTGTGTGACTGCTTTCTCGAAAGCTGATCTTTCAACAGTTTGCTCCGTAGCACGAGTTTGCTTCAATAAGCTTCTGCAAGTAAGGAACCCTTGCGTTATCGCTGACTTTGTGACAATATCAATAAAGTTAAGTTATATTTAAACGTCTTCTGGAGTATCTGTCTCCTTCCCTTGGGCTGGACACCCACTTTTCATGCCGCCATGCGACCATCATCTGCTTCAACAGCCGGCGGGGTGAGCCGACAAGCAAAAGCCTCACGCTCAGACGCGCACTACAATTTCTCCACGCAGTCTGCCAAGAAACACGACAAAACAGTTTCCGTGAAATAAGGCGCGAGACTGCACAGTGCGCTTCCGCCTTAATCAAAGTGTAACACCGAGTGGGAGCGGGAGAGAGAGATATCTTGCGACAGAGTCTTCATACGTCGTCATTCACTCTTGTTACCAACAAAAGTGCCGAACTGCGCGTCAGTTACACTCGTCTGGCTCGATCTCGCTCCTAAACGCACTCTGTCACCCAAGCCGCCTTTCCCAGGAGGCAACATCTGTGGCGACAAAGACTTTCCGCATTTACTCTTCCGACTCTTATCGAGCGCGCAGTTTCAGGAAACCCAATTCAGCTCGAGTACGTCCGTGCACAAGATAAATGAAGGCCTGTGCTCACGGCCATTAATCTGCGTGTGCTTTACTTGGCCTGCGGGGGCATGCGTCCCATCGGCGCGTCGGCGCGCCGGTACTCGCTTCCCTTCGTACGACCACCTAAACCCAGGACACACGTGTGGGCCTTATGGTGACAGCTTCCTACGTCGGTGCCTGGTTCCCCAACCCCTGCCACCCCCCCCCCCCCCCTCACAAAAAATAGCAGCCAAAAGGAGGAGAAAAATGAGTGGTAAGGCTGGGAGGTAAAGAGCCATTGAGGAAATGTTATGTCGGAAGCAAACGATGCGCAGAGCCCGGTTTGCTATCCTGCACTGGGGGAGTGTAGTTCCGGGGATAAAATAGAGGGCAGGCGAAAGGGAGGGGGTAGGAGCGGCATCGCGCGCATATACAGGGATTTTCTCGGGATGTAAGGACATTTGTGCGAGCGCATATTGTGATCAGACAACAGAGAAGAGCTTTTGTGGCCTTCTGTGAACTTGATTGAATGGAGTGACGTCCTGGGATTGTCTGCGCCGTTAACGGCTGATCGTGGAATCGGCGGAGCTCGATGGGAAGCACATTTTTAAGAGCGAATGCTCTTTATAAGCGACCCCAAACCATCCACCGCCGGCGGCGGCGTCGGCGTCCGCAGTGCTCCTCTATATTTAAGAAAGAAACAGCATCCGGCGCCAGGTTTCGATCCGAGGACTTTGCGGGCCGCAGCCCGACGCTCTACCGAATAAGCCACGGACGCGACGCTGATATCGGTGTCAGAACGCGCCTTATATTTTTAACGCACTCAAACTACGTCGTCAGCGGCGTGCGTTGGCGACTCAGCGGCGTTATAGCGGCTTGATAACTGCGTGGTGTACACGTGATACTACAAACCCGATGGAAGAGATGGAAGAGAAGGCGGCGAGGCGGTGGGCTGCGGGGGCCGAGCGCAAAAGCGCCGCAAGCGGGCCGACAACCGTGCATTCGCACTTTCACATTCTCCCCCTCGGGGAAATGCGGGGGAATTTTTTGCCTGGGATATTGTGGGCACCGGAAACGCAGATGTTCAATGGTCTCTTGAGCCCCACGGGTGCTGCAGCGGCGTCTGCTCGCCATCCCGACGAGGAAGGAGCCGGCTTTTCGAGAAGACTAGCCCCAACCACAGTCGACAAGGATCCGCTTTTTAAAGACGATAGCCTTTCTTGGGCTACTTAAACCCAGAAATTTTGGTCTGTCTGTATGTCTGTCTGTCCGTCTGTCTGTCTGTGACTCGATTCAGCCACCCGGCCAAGGTAAAACAATGCCTGCGCAATAGTCTTATATAGTCACAGCTAAATGTGCCCGTCAAAGTCCGGTGTAGTGTTCATACTTGTCAATATTGTTGAAGAACAACAAGACATTACGCATATATATGACAAGAAATTAATACAGAAGTGATATTTGCAGCGTTCCTCTATAAGAAATCATACATGTTTGATTTTGGCGAGATCAAATTCTTCATCAAATGAACAAAAAAATATCACTCCGCTGTCGCCTGCTGTCGCCCGCGCCATATAGCTTCTGGCGGCATTTGAAGAAATCAAGTGGCAAGAGTTACGAAAGGTTCCACTAGATAGGTTCCACGTTCTGCTTGGAACGCACGTGGACTAGGGAAACGCGGTTCTATAAACGTTGAAGTAGGGCGCCTCGATTCACACGCGTCTTCGCCGTACGGCAGCGTTGGCATCGAGACACCCGGTTTGGAGCAGTGGAACGCGGGAAATTTAAAATGATTTAAGCAAACCCTTGGCGTCTTTACCTTGGGAGGAGCGCGACGCAACAGGAACATGAGAGGTGAGCGGGAAAGCAAAGGGAGGAATTTACTTGGCAAAAGTCGATAAAGACTTTTGACGACATTTGCAACGAAAGGAGTAGATACGCGGTCATTTTTTTGCGAGAGTTTGCCTTACGGCATAACGGTTACATGTACAACATCACATTTGTTTCACGAAGAAACGTCAGCAGAGACCGGCACGGAGGGCCCCATATGCAGCGCTGTAGATCAGGGGGTCTCCCAGGATGGAGCCCTGTGCCCTGGAGGTGTTGCAGGCGAGAGGTTTGAAGGGAAGGGCAGGTCGATAGAAGGTCACTCGTGTCGGCTTCGGACGCAGGGACCGTACAAAAGGGACAGATGTCCGCAAACGGTGCGTGATAGCGGGCAGGCCAAGAGTGGGTCACTGCTGGGTATAAGGCCACCCCATCTCGAAGCCTCCGCAGCAGGACCTCCTCCCAGCGAGCGAGCCCACTTGGGAGATCAGTTCCACGCGGTGGAATTAAAGCACGCGTGGCGCGGCGGAGGTTCTCCTTTTTCACTAGCAGTTCTTCTAGGGTGGACACTGGAAGAAGTGGTAGCGGCCGTGGAAGGTGTACACGGCGACAGCCGCGATCCACCGCTGTGTGGACAGGAAGCATGTCCTGTGGAGTCCACAAAACACGCACAAAGCATGGGTATGTGTCCAGGATCGCGTGACTACGTGCCGACATGCTGGTGATACGCGCAACGCGACGTAGATCACGTATCGCTGTCGTTGAGTCCGTGTAAATTTCCAGTTTCACTCCGGTAGTTACTGTCGATGCAAGCGCTTGGATACCATACCGAATAGCAGTAAGTTCTGCCAACAGGCTTGGTAGAGTGTGGAGGGTCACGTAGGCGCAGCACTGGTTTAACGTTGGTTGAGAGGGGCAAGCCAAGGCTGTGGTTACGAAGCAGTCGTGTGCCCCGGCGTCCACGAAAGCCTGCATGACTAGTGGCCGCGTTGCAGGCGCCTAGTGACGGACATGAAGGAGGGCTGCATCCGGAGATTAATGAAGGCCAGAGGTTCGGACATGTAGCCTTTCCAGGGGCTTGTTGTCCGTCACCTGATGGTAGAGCCAGGGCGGTCTAGCCGTAGAAAAGACGGGCATCGTTTAAGGAACCTGGCCCATATATGCAGCGAGAGCTGCTGCCTCCGGTACATATCCACGCTTCAAGAGGCGAGCGGAACGACGCTGATGAATGATCTCATCTAGCGTGTTTAGCGGGGCTTCGGCTTGTAGCGGTGGCATTCGTGTTATGCGATGGAGGCCAGTAATGGTCCGCATGGCGGCCCTGTTGATGGCCTCAAGCCGAGCCCAGTCCGCTTGCGTCATGTGCTGGAACTGTGCCTGATACACAAGCCGTGGCTTTAGTACGGAGCGCACTAGCAGGCGGGCAATCATCCAGCAGGCCCCGCCAGATGTCTGAGAGATGCGGCGAACGAGGTGGAGCATCTGTCCGGCTTTCTGTCGAGCTTATCGGAGCCACTGAGCTGCTGACGCTGATGCCGATATTTCTAGTACTAGGACCCGAATTGGGTCAACAGTGGGTATGTCATTTCCATTCAGTTGCAGTGAAATGGGAGACACTGCAAGAAGGCGGCGGCCCCAAGCGTTGGCCACGGGAAGTAAAGCAGTCTTCTCTTGCGAGAGAGTGAGGCCTGCATACTCGTTCAATCTCTGGCCATCTGTTAGTGCTTGCTGGCGGCCCTGGGCTTGTCGTGACAGGGCTGGATACACTGACCACAGCGTAATGTCATCCGCGTACATGAGGAAATATAGATCTCGGATTGAAGCAAGGTGCCAAGCTAGCGGCAACAAGTCGATGTTGAAAAGATGCGGAGACAGAACAGACCCATGTGGTACGCCTCGGACTGGTGTAAAGTGACCGAAACTTGCTCCATTGATGCGGATGGAAAAAGAATGGTGTTGGGGGAAGTATCGGACGAAATCGAAGACTTTGTGTGGAAGGTGGAGGCTATTTAGAACTTGTAGGGTGGCAGCGTGACTAACGTTGTCATACTCCTTGCATATGTCTATGGCGAGCACAGATCTCACACGGCGGGATCTGCCTCCAACTAAAATCATATATGAGAGGTATTCCAACCCATCCTCAGTACCGAGATAGGGCCTGAATCCAATTTGCGCGGTGTGATACCATTGGAAGGTATCAAGCCACGACTGAAGCCGTGTTGCAAGCATTCGCTCTAACAACTTGGACAGCGTCAATGTCATGGCGATGGGGCGCAAGTTCTGTAGTACAGTCGGGGACTTAATTTTGCAGACCACGCGAGCGCGTGGCAAAAGCCACCGATGCGCGCTCTGGAGGCCCGGCGCCTGTTGTCGAGACCGGCGCGGCGCGCATGCGCGTCCTGTTTTACTCGCAGGCACGCCAATTTTCTCGCTTCCTGCAGCGGTGCTGCAATGGTCACTCAAGCACCGCGTAGCGACGCCTTTGTAGCATTCCTTTCTTCCCGATGGCGCATTTGGGGCCTAACGTGACGATTGCGAGGGCTTTGGCGCAACTGCTCCTCGCGTCCTGATAAACGCTTGCGCGTAATGTTTTATTTGTTTGTTTTGTGCTTTATCGTTTATAGACGATGAGACTAGCGGCTTCCGAACGGCGTCCCCGAATGAAGCGCGTACGAAGCGCAGTCTCACGGTGCCGCGCTACCGACGACGAAATGCCAGCTGTAGGAATAGCGAGCCTTTATTCACCTTGTTTGTTTTGTAATTTGGCCACTGAACATATATTCCAGCTCGCTCCCCGCTGCCCATAAAGTAGGCGATTAGCAATTTTTATGATAGAAATTATTTCGGCGTTTTTGCTGCCTACTTCATTACTCAAAAATGATAGAAATACGTACTCACATAAATTGTCTGTTCGCTCTGCCCGTCGCATTCGTAAAAATGGCACCTCGGGCTCCCATTGAATGCCGTAAAATTATTCGCTACTTTGGAAAAGCTGTTTTTCAAAGGGACATTTGCCGGCTTACTAATAGGCCAAGAGATGCTGTTAGCCAATGAATTCATGCCTACGGGGATGAATTGCTCCAAGGCCGGAGCAATTCTTCAAGGTCGGCTTGCATTGATTGATTATGAGGTTTTAGCGCGCCGATGCTACACAGCCGATAAGGCGCGCCGTAGTTGAAACCTCCGGATTAATTTTGGTTACTTGGAAATGGGTAACATGCGCCGAAATCCCGAACACACTTGAGCATTTTCGTTTTTCGCCTCCATCAGAAAAGGGCCACCTTGCAGATGCCCAGCGGAGCGAAAGGACAAGGTCAACAACGAAACAGGAGGACAAGCTGATTGTTTTTCAGTGGTTAAACACCCTTTCATTAGTAACAAAAACATTCGGAAGGCCCTAAGTAACGATTAATATTATTGCGAAAAGTAGCGAATAATGTTATGGCGTTGTTCGATGGGAACCCGAGGTGCCGTTTTGAATAATTCCGACGCGCAGAACGACCAGACAATTCATACGGGTATGTCTTTCAATCCTTTTTAAGTTAGGAAGTAGACATTAAAAATAAAACAGAGGATTTGTATCATAAAAATTGCAAATCGCCTACTTTATGGGCAGCGGGGAGCGAGCTGGAATATATGTTCAGTGGCCAAATTACAATACAAACAAGGTGAATAAAGGCTCGCTATTCCTACAGCTGGCATTTCGTCGTCGGTAGCGCGGCACCGTGAGACTGCGCTTCGTACGCGCTTCATTCGGGGACGCCGTTCGGAAGCCGCTAGTCTCATCGTCTATAAACGATAAAGCACAAAACAAACAAATAAAACATTACGCGCAAGCGTTTATCAGGACGCGAGGAGCAGTTGCGCCAAAGCCCTCGCAATCGTCACGTTAGGCCCCAAATGCGCCATCGGGAAGAAAGGAATGCTACAAAGGCGTCGCTACGCGGTGCTTGAGTGACCATTGCAGCACCGCTGCAGGAAGCGAGAAAATTGGCGTGCCTGCGAGTAAAACAGGACGCGCATGCGCGCCGCGCCGGTCTCGACAACAGGCGCCGGGCCTCCAGAGCGCGCATCGGTGGCTTTTGCCACGCGCTCGCGTGGTCTGCAAAATTAAGTCCCCGACTGTACATGTGGTGGTTTTCTGGCTTTGGAATGGGAACCATATCCGCCCGAAGCCAAGAGTGAGGTAGTTTACCGGAGAGCCACACCTGATTAACTGAGTCCAGTAGCGGCACGAGGGCTGGGTCATCGATGTTCTTGTACACCTCGTACGAATTATGCCGTCAGGACCCGGAGCAGTCCGCTGTTTAGCGTGATCGATCGCTGCCAGGAATTCAGCCACTGTGAACGTTGCATGAATTCCCAAAACGGCTTCATGAGTAGGCCGTAATCCAACATCGTTCTGCGAGGGGAACGGAGACGGCATGATCACTGGCACAACATCAAATGCAGGAAACTAGGCCCGAGCAACGTCGGGGCGAATTGTGTTGGATCCTTGTTTGACGCACTTCAAGCGCTGGCAGCTGGAGGGCGACTGCACGATTCCATGGCGCGAAACGTGCGCCAGACAGACGCCGTTGAGGAAGACGGGCCTAGAGAAGCGCACCAGTCAATCCAGCGCTGCCTCGACGGCCTTTTTTCGTGCCGTCGGGTAGCAGTGGTAAGGCGCTGATACTGAAGCCTTGCCGATATGGACGAACGATCCCGTGCGGAAATTACTTCAACTTGCTTGCGCTGAGCCCAAAGCTGCAGGAGCAGAAGATCGACAGGGATCGAGACAGCCCACACAGAAGACGGCGCTTGAGCAGAAGACCCTGGACCTGGAGGTGGGGATTAGCGAAGTCCCCTGTATTTGATTGCTTTAGGGTATTTATACACGCAAAAGTACGAAGCGGCCTCGAGACATCGTTCCTTGAGAGCGGGAGCATGCGTTTACTCTGGTGGCCTCTGTGGGCAGTTTCATCTGCGTAACCTTGCCGGTTACTCTTCAGGGGCTGTAAAAATTACCAGGTATAAAATGCAGAAGGTATAACTTCTATTTAAGAAGAAGAAAACGCGGGTGTCTTTTATTTTATAGCCATGCTTGCAAGAGTGTCATAACACATTCTATATACATAAAAATCCAAGCACGTGTGTGATTTCCATGGACAAGGCAGTACCGATACACAAATGTACCTCGCGATATTCTATAATCTAGTATCGCGATACTTCCGATCTCTGCGTCGTAGTCGGCAAGTAGGCAAAACCGTGGCGAACAGCCGATCGGTCGCGAAATGTGCCGTCGACGCCCGGCAGGAAGCCGAAAAGATCCGAACACGACTCAGTGGCGAACACTCAGGTAGCTTCTTTTTTCCCGCACTGGAGGTTGCTGCCAGAAATTATCTCGCGGCGCCTATCTTGCTCTCTTATTTCAACATCAAAGAAACATTTATCGCACGTTGTGTCCTCACTTTACAAGTAAATTTTATAACCTAACTGTGAGCATCGCTCCTGGTTAGTGCAACCAGCACATTTGACGGGGAATGACTGAGCCACACACGCTTCTTGACGCCAATAATAAAAGGAAGAGATACCTCTGTGTGAGCGGAACGGAACAAATATGTGATACAGCAGCGGCCCGCGTTCATGCTTGGTGCCATTCAGGTTTCGAACTGATCTGCACAAGCCACGCATAAATTTCCGAACAGGGACTCTAGCAATTAAGCAAGCCAGCTCATTCCTATACGCGCAGTGACTGCTCAGATGCGTTCCTCCATTTTACTGCTAGCATTGAAATGTCATGGGACAGTCCTAACTTAAAGTCCCAACCTAAAGCAAATAGCACATAGGAGATATGAGCTTGTAGCACTTGAAAAATTGACTAATTCCAGGCTTTGGGGGGACTCGACGTGAAGCGAAGTTTCAATAGCCCGCCGTTCCGAATTCCTCCCTCACAACTTGCTTTTCGGAGTATTTCTCTGAGCCGACAAACGAGACGCGCTGCTACTCGCAAGGCCACGAGGCGTTGTCTGATTGTCGCTCTGGTAGTAGCGCCCAAGACGCTGCTCATTTCAAATGCCGCCATAGCATAAGCGGCAAGCATGCTGTTTTAGCTCCAAGTACTGCCGTCAATTTTGGTGTATCCGGTGACCGAAGGGTGGCCGGTGAATCTTCGTCAGTTGGCGCCGCGAAATGGTTCGGTCGGCGGCCGGGGCGGGGTCGGTAGCGCTTCCGTCAGGGCTGCAAAGCCGCACGATGCGCTTGTTTGACCTTGGCTCAGCTTGAAGGTCATAATGGACGGCACCAGGTGCTTTCCAGGTTCGTACCTGTTATAACCTTCGCTTAAACGAAATGACAGGGACACCAGATACACAACCTTGAGCCAAGTGGTAACGAGAACTCGCCACTGGTACTCGTAGGAATGTGAGCGGCCCCAAAATGAGAAGGCGAATTTTGTTTCAAAAACTTACCCCTATCACCGAAAAAATACTGCTTGCTGAAACGTGGTAGCCATTCAAAGCCAAATGCTTCCAGCAAACTGTTGATCTCAGTTTTCTCTATATGTAGAGTTAACTTCTGTTGTGCCAAAGCGCCCAGCCCAAAATTGCTGCACGGGCGACGCGCCGACAGCGGGGCCGATTCGCGCCTCAACCAAACCGCCAGCGCCAGACATGCCCAAACTTGAAGGCGCCGCAGAGTCGCCTCTCCTTTTCCCTTCTCAAAGGCTGGGCCGAATCCTGCCTCGGACAAACGACCATCGGCAGACACGCCGCTACATGCTTGGAGACGGCGCCGCTGACACGGCGACGGCGTCGCTTTCTCTTTTCCCGTCGGGGCGGCTTGGCTGACACAATCGCTTCGCCTCCATTCGTCGGATTCAAACTTCGGCCAGCGAGAGTCCTGATTGGAGCGCTTCAAAGTGCTCGCGGCTGCAATGGACTCATGGGGGTATAAAACCCGCCCGGAAGCACAGCGAGCGAGGCCCTTTTCGGCGGCACGTTTTCGGGCGCACCGTGTGGAGACGTTCTGTCGCCTCTGTGCGAGCCATGTAACGAACTTGTTACCGTTGTACATACTGTATATAAAATGTTGCATCAACTTTTTGTCGGCTCGAGAACTTCATCGCTCTCCTGTGGGCCGCGTCCATAGCGGACGGAGCAAGCCAACGTCACTGCACAGGTGACTGCGCTCGATGGCCAATCCCAACAGTGGTGACAGCATTGGGATGCGAGTCCCAACATTTCTCAACCGCAATGCACCTGAGAGCCATCCGCTGCTTCTCCCGAGAACGGGTGAAAACGAATGTTTGTACCTGTGCCTTTCGACCTTGACAAACTTTCAAAAGGGATGCAACAAATCCCTAAAGATGTTCCCCACCGCGGTGGCTCAGTGGCTAAGGCGTTGTTCTGAGGACCCCTACGACGCGGCTTTGATCCCGGCAGTGGTGGCTGCGTTTCGAATAGAGGCGAAAAGCACAAACGCCCATGTGCCGCGATATCGATGCACGTTAAAGAAAGATTTCAGGTGGTCAAAAGTATCCGGAGCGCTCCACAACGGCGCTCTTCACATCCCAAGTGTATACCTTCGGCGCGTTAAACCCGACAATCAATCGCTAGAGACCTCCACGTTTTAGTCCACAAGCCCTTCTGGCCCTTCTGGGGCAGCTTTTATAAATTCACACTTTCAAACTTTCGAGCAGAAACAGAAATGGCTGCGACAGAAGCTCTGTGACAGGGCCGTATTATGGAACGGAAAGGAACGACGCCTGAATGGTCCGTCGGCGGTCGCACCGACGGCCAGGTGGCGAGCGCGAAGTAAGGTTAAGAATAACGGACAAAGAAAAAACCCCGAAACAGGGCATACAACGCTTGCCACAGTCTCTGGGTTTGTTGAACGGACGCGGTGACGAAGCGCAAAGAAATAGGTCCAACAACGGAATTTCTTTTCTGTTTTTAAGAAATACCCTCGTTAAAACACGAGACAAAGAAAAGTAAAAGCAAACAAGTCAGCTCTCGCACCATTGGTCTAAACTGACACCGTGTTCAGTCTAGACCCCAATATCCCAGGAGAGAATAAGTTCTGGAGGCGAAAAATTACCTTTGATCATGCGGAATAGGTTTAAGATGGAGAATGAGACATTACGACTTTTGTATCCTCGAAATTCACGTGAAAAGCGTTTGAGATTCGCGAAATTTAGCCCTGCCAATGTGCCGTTAGCACTGACGCCAGGAAACCGACAGGAAGGATAAGGTAAGAAAAGCGTCACTCGCTGACGCACTCGGATCTTAAACAATAGATTTAAGCCTGTTCTAACATTAAGTACGTATTACAGACGCCAATATGGTAACGCACATAGTCAAAGCTTGTGACTCACTCGAGTACCCATTTTCAGATATCTTTACGGCGAAAACAAGATTACGCGTTTCAACACCCGACTGGTGCAAATACTGCTACAGCTGCAGGTTAACTTTTGTTATAATAATCAATTACATAATGTTGGAGGCTAACTATAAGCACTCTAACTATAAGTACTCAGCTTGTGCACCGATGAAAATTGTGCTAGCCTATTATATATTGCAAAATTCGTATAGCCGCCCCTAAGTGTCTAATTAGCTTTGCAACAATGTGTCCTAACGCCAGGGTCGACAACCCCTCACTTTGAGAGGATAGGACTGCAAAAACGTTGCTCATTACTGGAGGATTACCTTTTCCGACGTAAGTTAAGCTGCATACGGAGGGAACTATATTTTGATAAGCTAGAAAACGAAAAAAAAAACAAAAAAAAACGCGAAGGCTAGGCATCACTGGTTAAGACCTTCCATAATTTCTCTGCACAAGTTCACCGTTCCCAGATCCGGAACGCTGATTTAAGAAACCCTGTAAAAAGGCCATGATACAAAAACAATAAACGCGATCTTTCCGAGGATTTCTGAAACGAAACCAAACATATAATTAAGCGCGTAAAAGCGTCTGCGGTAAAACACCGTTAGTCTCGCTGGGCAAGACAAGTATATAGGATGAGACTAGCATGGGTGTAGCGAATCCTTGGTGAGAGCGAACGATGAAAGCACAGTGCGCAACTATAATAGAGTCAATCAGGGCAAATACCACGTTTACGAAAGTAACCCAGCGGTAAAACATTGCCACAGGCAGCAGCGGCGTGGGTCACGATGTTTAGCGCGCGATAGTGCGCCTAGATAAGGTAAGGTTATGTTCAGACCACCGACACAAAGGCCATATCGTGGGACGTAAAAAAAAACGGCATGTCCCACAGTTCGGTTGGCTCAGACGTGAAATGACGTCATTCTTTAAAGTTATTACGACAGTTGCGGCAACAGTCTGAACCCGCCCTAACACTTTATCTAGTGACACTAGCGCACGCTACTTACTTAGGTCATGAAGGCAACGGCAGCACGCGGAAGTCACTCTGTGTGGTATGTGCGTTCTAAACCACGTGAACGTAGTCATTGGCGTA
The DNA here is from genome assembly GCF_048455015.1 of Haemaphysalis longicornis. Lineage (NCBI taxonomy): Eukaryota > Metazoa > Arthropoda > Arachnida > Ixodida > Ixodidae > Haemaphysalis > Haemaphysalis longicornis. Next base: position 228,939,358 of record NW_027526295.1, on the reverse strand, counting down.
CTTAATTGCGCCAGCCGAGAGCACGAGCCAGCTCATATTTCGTTATATTTTGTATCAATGCGTAGCGTCCTTTGCCGAGTGCCCCCAAAGTCAAAACTGTGTAACGCCCGGCATTTCCACGAAGATGCAGAAATCTGAGATGTTCCGCCTGTCGTCGTTAGAATAGCGTAAATGGAGATAACTGGTCGCAAGAATTTTTGAAGACTATAAAAATAACAAAAATTAAAAAAGAAACACGGAAAAGAACGAACCGTGTAGCGCACTGAATTTCAACAATAATGCAGATTTCGCGGAAGTTGCACCTGTAAACGTTATATTAGCGGAAATGGGGGTAATTTGTTAAAAAAATGTTTCGAAAAACTCAACAATAAGAAAAATATAAAAAGGTTACGCAAAGCGGCAAACAGTATATGGAATTTCCAGTATAATGCAGATTTCGTAGAAGTTTCACCTGTAGTCTTCATTATAGCATAAATGAAGATAACTGGCCGCACAAAATTCTGAAAAACTAGAAAAATGGAAAAATATAAAAAATACGGACAATGGCAAACCCTAGAACGCATATCACTCTCATAATGATGCAGATTTTGCGGAAGTTCTCATGTAATCGTTATATTAGCGTAAAGGGATATAGCAATTATTCCGAGGAAATTATCAAACACTAAAAAATAAGAATGACTATAAAAAGAATACGGAATAATGGTGAACCGTCTAATGCGCTGCATTTACACAAATTTACCCAATAATGCAGATTTCGCGAAAGTTCCCAATGTAATCGTTGTAATAGCGTAAATGGAGATAATTTGTCGATCGAAATTTAGAAAAACTAAAAAATAAGAAAAAATAAAAACTTTAGTGCCCTTCCATTCTTTGAAGAAGGATGACCTACGAAGCTCGGCGCCCTCCGCGGAGTTCACGAAAAAAAAACACGTTTGTTCGTAATTTACGACTGAGCATACTTCCTAACCTGAATGAAATTTGGAAAGACCCGAGTTTTATCCTAGCGGACAAGCGTAGACCTGTCTCTTTCCCTTCCGTGTCGTGAGCATCTTACTGATTGTATAACACGCCAAACCAACACGCCAAATTTGCTCCCATTGTTTATTTATTTATTTATTTATTTATTTATTTATTTATTTATTTATTTATTTATTTATTTATTTATTTATTTATTTATTTATTTATTTATTTATTTATTTATTTATTTATTTATTTATTTATTTATTTATTCATTCATTCATTCATTCATTCATTCATTCATTCATTCATTCATCCATACTGTAAGCCCGTGTTCGGGCTATACTGGGAGCAGAAGGTTAAAATATACTATGGTTGCAGGAAGAAATAGGAAGTACATTTTCAGAAACAGAAACACGAAGTACTGTTGGGATTTTCAACATGAAGGCAACTGCGAGATGCGATACAAATACAAGTAATGACATTGTTGACTTTTGGACAGGTCATTGTGTGCCTACGTATGTGTTTTTGACAGTTTGGAGAAACGGATTTATAGAGGACGTCCTTACTGCGGCGTCTGATAATATTATCCATTGCTCTATTGCTCTTGGAAAAAAAACTGCATTTAGAACAGTCATTGCGAGTAGTCGGAGGCGGGATATATGTACATGCTGTGACGGTTGCAAAAATAGTTGTCAGGAGATATGTGAAAATAGTCATCTTTATTAATTTTAACATGGCCATGAATAATAAGAACGAGAAACTTGAATCGGTCATATTCAATCCCTCTATCTAGAGAAGGAAGTTCAGCAAGTTCACATAATTCGGGGGGGGGGGGGGGGCAGTGGTCGTGAAGGTATTTGTTAAAAATAAATCTTGCCGCAAGCCGTTGAATCTTGTCCAGTTTAGAATGACCTACTGCAGCGTGCGGGAATCATACAATTTTACCATATACGATAATTTGTCGTATTAAAGTTTCGTACACTGAATATTGTACTGGATAATACACATTTGATCTAAGTCACCACAAAGCGTTTCCGGCCTTAATACATACATATTCTAGATGTTCATTCCAACGCAGATCAGTTGTAAGCTTCAAACATAAGTACGTAATAGTTTATGCTCTTTTCAGCGACACACCTTCAATGCAATAAGCATAATCAATAATAATGAACGGGTGAACTGAACGGGTGAACGGGGGGTGAACGTATCGCCAAAATTTTCCAGGGTCGTTTTCCAGAAAAGGTTTTGATGTTGCAGTTATAGAACTTATTTCTGATTCTTTGACGAGTTGTTTCAACTCTCGACTCATAATGGAAATGCAGCTTTTGCCGATGGCCCAGCAGTTTTTGAAGACATTGCTCGCATCCGTTTTGGCGTTCTTTTTGCGTAAATTATCCCTCTGGCTATCGGGGAATTTTTGTTTTGTTTTGGTCGTTTTAAATCGTTTAGGCACAAAACATGTCGCACTGTGATTGACCATTTCTGAAAAAAAAATTCCATAGGTCATCTCCGCTTGCACAGAGTCTGCTAGACCTGAAAATGTATCCAGGAACACTTGGAGGTAATCTAAGTAGATACATCATCAGCTAAAATATATTTCCCAACCGGTATTTTCGAAGGACGGAGGAGTTTCCGCACGGGCATGCTCAAAGGCGTCACTGCCATTTTATGGTCCGATAAATCATCTTCGATGTCACACTTCGTAACAAAAGGACATACACGATTTGAAACAAAAACAAGATCTGAAGGTGTCGAAGTTTCCGAGCCCACCCTTGCGAAGCAAGACACAATTTCTGTACATTTATAATTAAATGCTATATTTAACAACTGCTCACAGCTCGGCACTTCCGTCCCTCCTGAAGAGTTGGATACCCGATCAAGTGGAGCTAAATTAAAATTAAAATCCTTCGCGATGAATATGGCGCACTTCCTTCGGGCAGATTTCAACGACCATACGCCGGATCATCTTTACATTCGCTAGATGTTTTCATTGAAAAATTTGCCGGGATAAGGCACTCTGTTGGTTTCAAATATTGATGTATGTTCTTTCACTGCCTTTGTCATGTCTTGTATATTGTATAATAATGCTTCGCACTGCGCCATTAGTGCTGTAATATTTGCTGAGTCTGATCCGCGGACTTGTCGTCGTCTGCTTGTCGTGGCGCTTCTTGTCTTGTATGCCAACATGTTTTCCTTCATCCGAAATGCATGCATCAACATTTCTTTCTGCATCCGCATCAAACCCTTTGTACATAGCACCTTACCGTAGTCTGTCCTGTCATTCGCTTCCTTTCTTGTTATCTTTTTCTCTCAGCGTGCACCTATTCTTGCTGGCATTCGCGTACATACAACTATCTTCAACTAAGCTTACGTATATAGGGCACCACTGTTGGGCACCCTTAGTGATGCTCCTATGCTGCCAACGAAAGATAAGCTTTTGCGGGATCACTGTCTACTCCTGGAAAGTAACGAGAAGGAGTAGTTCGATGCCGGAAGTAATCAACGCGGCCTTACTGACGAGAGGTGGCCTTTGGCGGCTGTACCAAGAACATAAAAGAACTCAACACTTTCGAAAAAACAAACAGGAAGCCAGCTCTGCCGCACCATAATCCCGGAAAGAAAGGCTAACTGCCGTGAGTTAGCAACGAAGAGCCGGAAAATAAGGCTTATTCGTGGTGCGCAAAGAAGCCTCTAAGCCTGAATGCAGAATGCGGGGGTGGGAAATCCAGAGCGAAAACAACCGTGGCGCGTGAACGTGACAAGAATTGGAGGAAGAAGAAAGCCGGTCGTAACGACAAAAGTACGAGAAGGCGGCTTTTTCCTTCAACGTCACTGTCAGTGGAGGCTCCTCCGAGTAAACTAGAAATATATAATTGAACGCTCCACGCAAATTAGGAAAAGGAGGCTTCGGATCTTTCTGGCACAATAAGAATACGTGGCAGCAGAGATTATCTTGCTTAATGTGTGGTTTCTTTGCGGCAGCCCATTGCCGGAGAGATTAACGAGGAGGCACGGGCGGTTGTTGTGGCCGTTAGGGTGGCAACGGAGTTTCAGAATTTGGCGGCAGTTGCCCCGCCTGAGCGCCCTAACATCTTGCTAAGGGGGCACAATCAGCATCCATTTATTTGCCCGCCGGAAATGGTCATTTCCTTTTCCTACGTGTTACTCCTATCGTTATTCTTTCCATGGCCAGTTTGGCAGATTTATGTTTGGAAACAAGCTACCTGGCTCAGCGAACAAACTAGAGTTGTCGATATAGATCAAATAAAGAAATAGAAATCAACTTGGGCTGGCCATGTACTGAGATGAACCAACAACCGGTGGACAATTAGGGTAACAGAGGGGATACCAAGAGATGGATCTAGAAGAAGGGAAGGCCATTAACCCAATGGAGGGATGAGACAGGGAAAATTGGTGGCCAACAATGGACGGGAGCGGCGCAGGACAGGAGCTATTAGAGGTTATTGAGAGAAAGAAGCCTTCACCCTGCAATGGGCCTGACTAGGCCGTGGTTGTTGTTGTTGTAGTTGTTGTTGTTGATGATGATGATGATGATGATGACGATGATGATGGTGAACATAATGGTATCGTCATTAATGTTCACGAGAAGGCTTAACAGCACCCGCCTTTCCAACTTTCAACAGCTGGGTTTATACGGGGTACTCAGTGTCCGACACACAACCTTTCGCTCCAAAGGAGCTGAGGCTTTCTTCGTTGAGGCGGGGCACCCAAGCAGTTAAAGAGGAAGCAAAAAACGTCTCCCTTCGTTTTGCCGGAGGCGCACAGTGCCGAAAGAGCCCGTCGGACCTTTCAGAGGCAGACAGGGGTACGCGCCAATTATCCCTTCCGCAGTATAAAGAGGAGCGTGGCCTCTGCAGGACGGTGGGGGGTTGACCGAACACACATAACATGTCTACAGATGGACTGCGTGTTGTACGATGGCATCCCAAGATTTAGAGACTTGCACCTCCAGGGAATCATAACATGGAAACGTTATGATTCTGTAAAGTTTATAGTAGTAAAGTTTATTGATTCATTGTGGGGGTTTAACTCGCCGATGCTGCGCAGGCCATGAGGCGCGCCGTAGTGCAGGGCTCCGGATAAATTTTGACCACCTGAGGATGTTTAAAAAACGCCGAAATCTCGAACACACGGCCGTTTTCGCTTTTCTCCTCCATCACAAAAGCGGCCGCCGCGGCCGGGAATCGAACCCGCGTTCTAGCAAAGTTTATTACTACCCCTACTACCATTCATTTTGTGTCTGAAAGGCAAGTCTGCGTTAACAGAAGGTGAAGACAGGTGCAACGTTTTAGTCTGCCAAGCATGGATATTTTGAAAGGAAGAAAGGAACGAAAAATTGACACAGAAATAATGAAAACAAAATAAATAAATAAATAAATAAATAAATAAATAAATAAATAAATAAATAACCCAGGCGGCACAGAAACTGTGCCCCAAGACCGGCCCGTCTATGGCCGCTTTCCGGCATGTCCGGCCAGCATCCAGGTTCTGGCAGCCACTGATCATGCGTTGAACGGCCAACATTCGGCAACCAGCGCTTCGGTATTTTTCCGTCCGCCCGTGTCCGGACGCACAACGGCAGCTAACCGGCTGCCAGATATTCAGTTCTCTTACGGCTGCCGATGTTGAGAAAGAGAACGGCCGAAGTACGGCCTTAGGGCATCCGTTTTTTCTTCTGGAAGCGGTAATCGGCCGAAGCAGGGCAAGCGACCGGCCACAGAATATGCGTATTCTTGCGGCAGTTGGTGTTCGAAAGGAGACCGGCCGGAGCGCGGCTGCCGTGCATTCGTTGTTTCAACGGTGAACCGCGCGTCCGGCGGTAGAGAATTCGTTTTCTTCAGGCAACCAGTGTTATGAAGGATACCGGCCGACGTACGGCCCCAGAATATACGTTTTTCATTCGGTTAGCTGTCCTCGGCCGAATTACGGCAAGCGAATGGCCACAGAATATTTGGCAACCGGTGTTCAAGAGGAGACCGGCCTACGTAATGTATCTGGTTATACGTCATTTTTTCGGCAAACGGCATACAGCCGAACAACGGCACGCGCCTGGGCGCCGAGAATTCATGCACAGACGTGTTTGGAAGGAGACCGACCGGCTTTTTTCTGGGGGGAGAAAAAGCCGTTAGGGAGCCGAACGACGGGGACGCGTTTTTCATCCGCTCCGTGTTTCTACGTTTTAAATGAACGAACATCGTTTGTCAAACAGTAATGAGTGTTCTCGGTGAACGGGCAAGGTGCAAGGACTCACTGGACATTAGCAGGGAAACTTTTAGGCCATGGAAATGTATTTTATTGCCACAAGAAGACTGTGCCACACGGACGGGTGAGCTAAGCCTCGCCAGTCATCGCCGCTACCACGCCTCTGCCGCCGGCTTCGTCGACGCATCAGCTCGAGGCTATTCGCCCCCTCAAGAAATGGAGAGAATTGGAGACATCGACCCGGCAGAGATGTCCGATCCGAGATGAAGATGGTTCACCAAAATAACTGGTCTTAAAGGGCGTCGAGCAAGCGGCCACCACGCAGGAGCTAAACCGCCACCATGTGAAGGACTCCCCACCAAAGAAAGGCAAGTGCGAGCAAAAGCGCAAGTTATTCTGCTTACAATTAAACGGCCTCAAGCAATGTTGCACTATGTTGTTGGTGATAAACGTAGAAGAGACTCGCTCGTGCATTGGTAGGATCAACTTCATGCCCTGCACTATGTTACTTCGTGGGATTTTACGACTGCCGATTTAGAAAAAAATTATTTTAAATTTGCGATAGCAACAGAGCCCTGTCACTGACGAAGCCTAGCTGTTAATTTAATTCAAGGTGAGCTTAGCTACTCTTGGGATATGACTCATTTGGTTAAACATAATCGCCAGCATCGTAGCAAACACGGATTTTGTCAGGATTTTCTTGCTCAACGGAAATTGTTGAGTTCACGCACGATTTGGCCCTTGCAATAGATAAGCTTAAAGTGGTTGACTGTATATTCTTGGACTGCAAATAAGCAAATGATGGTGTTCCATATCACCTTCTGCGTAGTACATTTTATCCTACGAACTGACTGAATCGGTTTTTGCATTGTTATTACTATTGGCCCTATAGCTTTGTTCAAAAGTACTGTGTAGTTTACCGGACTATAGCGAATGAACGTGATTCCGTATACCTGCAGCTTTATTCGAATTTAATAACATCCTGGTGTGCTGATTCAGAAAAGTTTTCAGAAATGCTGATTCAGAAAAGAACAGTGTGTTAACGGCACCTTTACAAGAAAACCTTCATTCCAATTGAATACGTATACCGTAAATTATGCTGCTGTGACAACGGCCGAGGAATATAAATACCTAGGAGTTTATTTAGGGAGTGGTTCGAGGTTAAATAGGCAGGTTCACACCATAAAAGTTACGGCTGCATATGTTTTTGGCTTTCTGAGACGAAATTTCAGTGAACCTCCATCTAACTGAAAAGAACAACCGTATTTCACTCATGTGCGCTCAATCTTGGAGTACGCATGTGTTTTCGTGGAACCCTACACCAAAGAGCTGGTTGATACGCTCGAAAATATACAGAATATGTCAGTGCGAGTCGTATTAGGTAATTGGCACGCTCAACTTAGCATGAGAGAAAGTACAAGTAAACTGAAATGGCAGGACGTGAAAGATCACAGATGAAACCACAGGTTGAACTTTTTTCGTAACATCTATCATTCGAAAACTGGAGTAGAAGGGGAGAAGTATATCCAAGCACCATTCTACATATCGCAAAGTGGGACCGCTAGCTTAAAGCAAATTATTAACTTTAAGTTAAGGTGACGCCTTGCGCGATTCATTTTATTTTACATCAATACTGCAGTGTAATTATCTTCCACGTATGATTGCATTAACTCTTTATATTGACGATTTTCAGCGCGCTTTGTAGAATTATTTTGTTATTTTGACTCATATTTAATGCTTAGTGTTATGTATCTCCCTTCTGTAATGCATGGAAAGGCAAGCAGGCATCAAATAAATAAATAAATAAATAAATAAATAAATAAATAAATAAATAAATAAATAAATAAATAAATAAATAAATAAAACAATAAATAAATATAAATAAATAAATAAACAAACAAACAAATAAATAAATAAATAAATAAATAAACTTCCAGAGGCGCAAGTTTGCCTCCGACGGGTTGAGAACCCTACGCATTCAACCTTGACCAATAAAATATTTATTGCCCTACTCGTTGCAGTATGCAAGGTTTCCTGTATGCATGCTAACCATTGCTATGTTATTGGTTTGAAACAAATTATGTAAATCTAATTTTACGCCTTTCCTTGCGTGAACACAAGGGGATACAACTGCAGCCACCTGAAGCAGGGCGTCATTCGCAACGCGTATAGAAGTTTTTGAACGTAGTATGACATTAGAAGAAAATTAAGTTCTTTTGGACTATTAAGTGGTGTGGAGGTATACGCATGAAAACAACATTAAAATAGATTGAAAAGGAATGTACCTGTTCGCTCCTTCTTATGATCAGCCTTGAGCAAGATCATCAGAAAAGTTGATTGAGTAGATAATGTCTTTGCAAGAAAAATGGGCAAAAACTGGAGATACTTTTTTGTGAAGGAGTTATATTAAATGCTCCTGTGTGTTTTGTTGAGAACCAAAACGCTTCGTAAAGGCATTCACGCCGGTTTTATATACATCAAAATTGGTTAAGCAACTGTTATAAAAATAGTTTATGTAGTCATAGCATGAAAGTGTTCCGGAATATTGCCCTAAAAGAAATTGGCTAAAAGCGGCGCAATTTATCTCTCTGAAATTCAACCCACTAAAGTATGCGCCCTCCGCCGCCCCCCCCCCCCGCCCCCTCCTCTTTCGCCGTTTATAACAGGTAAGCCGCCCGACAGAGGATATCAGGACCTGGACAATACATCTATTCAAGCTCTACAAAGAACTGAATATTTTCTGTGTTCGGCAGTAAAAGAGGCACAGCAATAAAGGAACGACAATTTGTGAGCACTGTTTAATAAATGAATTTTGCTGTCAACTGAGGCTGGTAATTAAGCAAGGCTGCGCTGAAAGCTTGACGGCTGGTGGCTGCGCGCGAGCTCACTTTGATGTGGCTGCATTGGACCCAAAATGCTGGGTTTGGGCTGCTTCTGCACTGCGCGAATGAGCCACCTGCTTGCGCGACATGCAGTGACCGGCCTCAGTACAGTTAACGTACTGTGGCTGAACTCCAATGCCCGTAGCACGGCCGTATTTCCGGTAGCTTTAGTCCGGCTGGAGTCCGACGACCGCATCTCGGCTGTCCTCCGGCGGCCGTACTTCATGTACATGTGGTAAAGTAAAAAGGACGCTTCTTTTGTGTGACAGGCATCACGCCGACATCACCTTCATGATCAGCTTTTCATCTTTCGCAGTCGCCCGACAGGCGATGTTACTTACATTTCTCGGGGCGTGACACTCAGTAGCTTTTATAGATTGCGCTGCTGAGCACGAAGATGCGGGTTCGATTCCCGGCCGCGGCGGCCGCTTTTCTGAAAAGCAAAAACGCCCGTGTGTACGAGATTTCGGCGCACGTTAAAGATCCCCAGGTGGTCAAAATTAATCCGGAGCCCTCCACTACGGCGCGCCTCATCGCCTGCGTTGCGTCGGCGCGTTAAACCCTACAATCAATCAAAGCTTTTATAGATGCTGTTACGAAGCCTGAAAGGAACCCTCTACACACAGCTTGAGTTGTTTGGCCCCAGCGGTTCCCTCCCTGCCCTTCTTCAAAACAGAAAGCGGGGCTGGCGCTTAGATGGCGCCGTAAAATCACTGCAGATAAAACTGACGGCATGTGTGCTGTAACTGCATCCCAGATGAAGATGTCGGCAACCTTGTTAAAGGCAGTACATCTATCAACGGAAGCGAGAGCTGACATCGAGTTCAAGAGTGTCTTTCTGCTTTAGTCCGGCAATACGAGTTCGAGATGCTACATTCTGAATGCGTTTGAAATATTCTACTGAATAGCTTCAGCTTGGGCTCCCAAAGGCTTTTATTCGAATTATGCTTTCTTTTGCTACATTTGTTTTCGTGTTCAAAACCATGCAAGCCGGGAAAAGTAAGGCGCCTGCTGTTACAGAGTTACCATTTCAGAAGCAAGGAAAGAATGAAAGAACTGAAGAGATAGAAATTTTATTTAGAGCCAGAACTGGCATTCATTTGGTCACGGTCTTCACTACGAGGCTCCAGCACTGGTGAACACGCCGTCTTCGCCTTCTCCGATAGCAATAGCTGCCTGTCGGGGCAGGAACTGTCAGCTCACTCCCACTGCTCGCATGAGGGATTGGGGACGTCAAAATTCTGGGTTTCTTTGACATTCCCCTCAGAGCTAAGGAAAATTCCATACAGTGGAACCTCGTTAAACCGTACCTGATGGGGACGGGTAGAAAGTACGTACTTACCGGCACTATGGTTTATCTGAATGCACTGGGTTAAATGGCAACCGAGTAGGGGATATGGCTTAAATACGTATGAAAAGAAACTAAGCCTTATTCGGGTACGGTTTAACGAGATTCCGCAGTACTTTTGTTTTCACAGCAGCGAAGCAAATTTAGCATTTCCAGATTTCAGGTAGTTGTTCACTAGCAAGGAATCGTAACTGAATAATCTTTCACGAATCCCGAGAACCTTACGAAGCTAGCAAAGAAAAGAGCGACCTTGCCCTAGAGTGGCAGCGTTATGCTGGGACTGGGTTCAATGATAAGAAGCTGAGCTGGAAACACATGATAGCAGAAAAGAAAAGGCTAGGGGAGGCCGTACCCCAATGTTGCATTAACAGCCTTTTAGCCGGAGAAGTAGCTGAAGGAAACTTCTTCTCAGTTTGTAAGAGGAGAAGGGAAACAAATAAAAAAGGTATTTAGGTCCCCACTTCCATATTCGACGTGACGTAAATCGGAAGGTAAAAACAACCCCTACGCACGAACTTGTCAAGGATAAGAAAGAAGCATGTGGGGCGAACCACATTAGTCCTAATGTACGCGGAGCACTCCTTTGCGCTGATACCCCTATAGAATGTCGACGAGGAAAGCCCACGGATAAAGGAACAAGGCGTACAAAGCTGTGGCTTCTGTAAACGTGATGGCAAAGTTTATTGTTCAGTTTCGCGTAAAATGCACCCTGGTACAAATCAGCAGCTACATGCATCAGTTACGGGCTGACTATTTTCGATGAAGCACAAAGCATTTCTGCCGCTGTGAAACATAGAAATCCTATGGTCCTTCCGCACCAGCGATGCCAGAGTCACCAAGGCCTTCGACATGTTTGGGCTTATTCAAAGCTGCCTAGCGTCGTTAGCTGAGAACCTTCTGCGCATTAACGTGCTTTGTCGAAGTGTCTGACGCTGCTAGGAATTTTATGCTTGCTTTTAGTAAAACTGAGTAGACGTTTGTTAAAATATATTTCACCTAGAACGGATAATAGGGCGTCGCTAATAGAAGAGGGGCGAATACAGTGAAATCTCACGGAAAGGCGGGCTAGTTGGTTTGACATCTTAACGGTAACTTTTGCGCACTTGATACGGGGACACAGAAAAATACGACATGAAGACAAGAGCAGTCTTCGTGTCTGCGCTTGTCTTCGTGTCATCTTTTTCTGTGTCCCCGTATCGAGTGCGCAAAAGTTACCGCTCAGTGAAATCTCGTTTATACGTTTTTCACGGGAACCGGAAAATAAAACGTATTATCCAAAAATAGTTTTATCCAAATAGGTTAAAAAAAGAAGGAAAAAATGCATGCTCCGTCGGCAGCTCAGTTTTATAAAGCAACATTGAACTAACTGCTTAATTTGTGCTGCCCTTTCTCCTTTTAAATGTCCAGGAGTAAATTCTTCTAAAACGTACAAAAAGAAGCTGCCGGTATTTGTTGCTTTGGCAGACACTGCCTTTTACGACAATCCCTGTCGTGCAATAAATCGGTGAAGGCAGCCTCCGAATGCTTGAAAGTTTTGAATACTCAAGGAGAGCGCGATGCCGCCAACTATTTCGCGTAGAACTGACCCGTCGAAGTTCACTCCTGTCGCTCTGACTTCTTTGAACCGTGTAAGCAGGACGTTTTTATTTTACTCATGCTTCGCACGTCGCGTTTCTTTTACACCAGGTCCAAAAATTTGCAGCTTCTTTAGAAGTTACTCTTGCTGACCGACAATAGTATTGAGCGTTGACGCTGGCAAAGCGAGCTCGCTTGTCAATTCCACGCGCTTCCTCTGCGGGTTCTCTTAGAATTGGCATACAATTTCAACTTGCGCCTTGCATTTCTTTGACGTTGCCACAATCCTGGAAACAGGGCCGCGCATATATCAACAAGGCAAAAAGAGAACAATTCAATGCACGGGAAGCACGGTCCATGGAGAAGTCGGGAAGGGAAGTCGCGCCTGCCGCGAGCATTGCGCACCTTCTTCCTTGATTATAATAAAATTTGCTACATGGCGGCGTGCATCGCCTGACTTATCGTCGGCCTTGCACGGAACGGCCACGCATTGCAGTAATGTTTTTGCCGCAGAACCGGAGCTTCCGCTTCCCGCGCGTCTTTGCAACGTGCAGGTCGTGGCTTGTTGGGATGCGGTTTGAGCGAGTATACCAAATAAACGTAAGATTACGAGAAATGCCGGTAGAGATCCGCTTTCGCGGTCGTATTATCCAATTTTCGGAAAAAATGTGGTTGCACTAAACTCCGGAAAATGCATTATTTCTAAAGGACGTTGCGCGGGAACGAAACGAAAAACGTATTAGGCCAAAAAACATTAGTATAAGCCGAATCGTATCAACGAGATTCCACTGTACATGCTATGCACTGCTCCTAAGTTGTTGAGGTGTCGGAGTAAGTAGTATTGTTGAAATCATTCTTGCAACCCTGCTCGCAAAAACTTCAGGATTGCCTTTATCTGGGTCTTCATTTTGACGAGCACATGTCCTGGGTGCTTCACGTTGAATACATTATCAAACACCTCAGAACCGTGTCCGCCAAGTTATATAAACTAAAATTTAGTTCCGCTTCAACCTGCGCCGGCTGGTTTTTAAGGCCCTAGAGCAGTCTGTTCTACGATATGGAATTTCAGTCTATGGTTCCTGCACTTAAACCAGAATACACAGAATCGAAAAGTTATTGGATCGAATATCTAGTAACAAATTATATGGTACTGACCTTGAAACATTGAACAAGGGAGTAAAAACGTACATTGCGGGCGTGGATTCTTTTGTGGATCTGTATAATCAAGTAGTACTTTCGCGAAACTTCTTTTGTACTCGATATAAATAAGTAGTAAAAAAGCCTAAGGTGCTACGCAAAACAGACCGTTACGAATTGCCTAGAATATATACCAACTATGGCAAACGGTGTCGAGAATACAGTCATACCTCGGTACAACGAACACCACATTAACGAACTTTTCAGATTAACGAGCGTTTAAGAAATCCCACGCCGACTGCTTATAGTTTTAATGTAAAATTATTTCACTACAACGTACTTCAGAATAGCGAACGTTTCAAAATAACGATCGCTTTATTTAGTTCCGTGCCATGTTAACAACACCTCAGTACTACGAACTCATATTTTCAAGGCCGGAGACTCTTAGAAGTCCGTTAAACAATCGCGGCAACCGGGGCAGTGTGCTAGTAGACGACACGGCAAAGCGCAGCGAAGAAGAGGACGCCTTGCAACTTGCTCCGCGGAATGCGGCAGCCGATGCAAGAGGGAGAAAAAAGGTGAGGAGAAGAGAAAAAATGAAGCATGGGTAGCCTTCTCCGTCCCAAAAGCCGCGGCCGCGCTATTCGCGCCCACCCCAACTTTTTCTACGTTCCGCCGCTGCTCACGTGGCTTGCTGGATCTTCACGGACATCAGGGGAGCTGACAACAGAGGACATTGCCCAGACCGTGAGCGTTCAGGATGAAGAAGTGAAGATGGCAGCGAAGATGGCATGAACAACGATGCCTCTGAGGGTGCCGCAGCAGCACTCGAAGACTACGACGAGCACGCGACGACTGCGGATGTGGTGGACAGCATACAAAAACTCCGCACATGTCCGGGGAAAAACCGCACGGCCACTGATTCCCTCCCCAGGAATGTGTAAGAGTTTGAGTCCTTCGTGCTAGGAAGCTTGTACTACTCGCGCTAGATGAAAATCGCCAACCACTTTAAATAAACGTGCATTGTTTCATGATCACTAGTGCATTTTTTTTTGTGAAAAATGACTCCAAGGATGCACTGCTGTACACGTAGGTCGTTTTAGGCATTGGAATACTATTTGTTTTCTTAAATTTTGCGATTTTCACTATAACGACCTTTCCGAATAACGAGCAATTTTCCACGGTCCCCTGAAGTTCGTTATATCGCGATTTCACTGTACTACGTTCCTTTTTATTTCAATCAGTTGCCCGAGGACATAGAAAGGCTATGCTCAATTAATAAGGCGAAATCTCAAATTAAACATTGGTTAAATTATGTAAAGTAATAGAGGGTCGTTAACAGTGTGTTAGCCGGTAGAAGCAGTGTGATTTATTTCGAACAGCTCCTTCTGTCCATTCAGTAGTTTTATTTGTTTCATTAGTTTTTACTGTCTCATTCGTTTATATTCTGTAACTCTTATCAGCATGTGTGTGAACTTCAAAAATTGGAGATTTTGTGAACTTTCATGAGTGCGATTGTGCATCTTGTTATAGTGATGTGTATATGATGTTTTCGTTTTGTTTTGTCTTTGGCAACAGAGTTGCCTCTTCTATTGTTACCCCTGAGCGAGCATCCTGAGTGTTCCGTGACCCGCCCACAAGCGATTTGCGCTACTGCGGGCACGAAATGTACAGTGAAATTTATCGTGAAATAAAGTTCCATGTATGTATGTATGTATGTATGTATGTATGCAGGCATGCATGTATGTATGTATGTATGTATGTATGTATGTATGTATGTATGTATGCATGTATGTATGTATGCATGTATGCATGCATGCATGTATGTATGGATGTATGCATGTATGTATCTATGTATGCATGTATTTATGTATGCATGCATGTATGTATGTATGTATGTATGTATGTATGTATGTATGTATGTATGTATGCATGTATGTATGTATGTATGCATGCATGTATGTATGTATGTATGTATGTATGTATGTATGTATGTATGTATGTATGTATGTATGTATGTATGTATGTATTGTGGGGATCGCGACTTTCACGCGAACCCCTTTCTGGCTAGCTTCCCATCGCGGCCGGCGTGCACAACGCTCCTCGCTCAAGCGACGGGAACCATACGGGAGGGCGCCAGCGACCGGACGGTTTGTTGTCGCCCTGGTGGAGGCGTTGACCCTTTTCCCCTCTGCCTTACCCGAGAACCAGTTCTTCCTCTGCACTAGCGCCACCGTAAGGCGAGGTCTGGTGGGTTGTCGGAGGACGTGAGGACGGGCTGTTGTCTTGGGGATCCGGTAGCGCGCGGTCGTTTCGGCGCGCTGGTCCTGACGTGGGGAACGCGCCACAAAGGACGCGTCCGGACGAGCTGGGAGACTGCCCCCGCGCTAGCACGAGCAGCGCTCCGCTGCTCCGGTATGCTATCGGTGAGTTGAACCATCTCGATCTCCAGCGTTGTTTAATGCCTCGCTCCCTGTGTTACCGTTATGGCCCACGATTAGTCTGTATGCAGTGTATTTGATTTGCACTTCGCAATAAATGCTGCCATTGATGTTTTGCCCTCGCCGCCTCCTGCCTTTGTCTGTCTCCGCAAACAACGGACCCGTCCGCAGCCGGCGCTCGCAAGGCATGTTTGCTGAGCGCGGATGGCTGCGGGGTGGGAAATCACTAGTGTGTGAAATGTAGAATCCCACATCTGGCGCCCCAACGTGAGGCCTTGTTTGCGGAGACGAGCAGGAGGCACGGCAGCATCCTTTGTTCTGTCGTCGGACGATCCGAGCACAGACAACAGACCTCAGGCATAACTGACTGGAGCGAGTTATTTGCAGAGGCGAACTTTCCTGAGAATGAGGCGAATTGTTTATTGCTGCAGCGTTTTTAATTTGTTAAGCGCCGAGTTTGCAGCAATCGTGTATATTGCAGGAGATCGCTGCCAGTTAACACGTGGTCTCCGAATTTTTGTCGGGACGTTGTTGGTTATGGAAACGAGTTTTTCCGAGTTGGCATCCACGCGAGGCCGGGAGCCCGCGCCGTTGTGTCAGCCCGAAGTGAGTGTGTACGGAAGCTGCAATTTGGGTCCGAGATTTTCTTTTTGTTTTGTCGACTCCGGGAGTCGAGGCTCTGGGAGCCGTGTGGCCGGGCCACGTGTGCCGCAAAAGGCTAGCTGGTATTGCAGCCTGGCACGGGCGCTCCGATACCGCGGATTACGGTAGGCGCCGATCGCTCATAAGCTGCTTGTGTTGCAGCGAGCGTGTAGGACCCTAACAAAGCAGATGTCTCCTCACGGCTGCACGTACGGGCACGTTCGGGGTTTCTTTCGTTTGGTCTGTTTTATTTTGTTGTGTTTTTGGATGCGGGTCGTTTGCCGAAGTGAGTGACCCGAAGGCTTTCACAGCCGGTCCTCCCGGAGAAGGCACGACCTTGGGAACAATGCGAGGCCGCACGGAGCGCTTCCCTCGTTTGTTGATCGCCTCGCGCGAGAGAAAGGAATCTCTCCCGCCTCAGGAAAGACTGTTGCTTTGAACCCTCGCTGCTTGAAAAATTGCTTTCCGCAGCGTAGCTGTTTTTGTTGTCGCGCCACGCGGGCGACGGGACTGAAGGGGGGCCTCATCCCTCTTCCACTGACGGGGAGAATTACGCGAGGCAAACTTTGCGCCCGCTGATTGTAACGTCGCAGGAGCCCTCTTGTTCGGCTCGAGAGACCAAGCTCTGTTCACGTAAACTAAGCGCCAGTGTGTTGAAACGTATTTCAGCATTTTTACACAAGCGGCATTCATGGGTGTGAACATAGGGCTGTCGTTGGGAGCAAATACTGTTTCCACGTTCATGTGTATGAATGAAGTGTTACTGATGCGAGCAAATACTGCTTTCGCATTTGCGTGGTTAAGCATCGCGCTGGGCGGTCGATGCGACCGTGTGTGTACTTTGTTCCCTGTACCGTATAGGGTTAGAACAGGTTCTAGCTCTGTTGACATTTCCAGAGCGGTTGAATTGCTGACAAACTTAGCAGCTGAACCGTCAGATTGTGTCACGTTGTTGATGCAGTCGAGTTGGTATTCTCCCTACCCTGCACGCTGCAGCGTTAGGACACTTTGGCGTGCTTTGTTGACGTTAACAGGCAGGTAGTTATGCCGATGCCATGGCATTTGTGATATTCGACATCGAACCACGTGATGAATGGGATTAAATGGCTACTGCAGCCTGTTTTTCCTGCCCTATACATTGTAGGGTTTGGACTATTTATTGGGCTTTGTTGACATTAACAGAGCGATGGCAATGCTGACAGCTCGTCAGTTGTCGTTAGGATCGCGCCACAAAGGCGGCGCGATTGGAGAGCTATTTTTCTGCCGTACACTGAAGGTGCGGGGAGTTTCTTTGTGCAGCTAAGCCACCCCGACTTGGACCACATGACGGAGCGTGTTTATGCTGCTGTGTACTGTTCCGGCTGAGCTGCCGAGCCTGCTGAAGTGGTGTGGTGCGGCATGCCGTCACCAGCCTGGCTGAGAGAGTCGGCAGTCTCTGGTCACTCAGCGGCCACGGGCCATCACGGATGTGCCGCCACTTGAGCAACGCTTGCTTGGGTTGGCTGGTGCGATTCTTACCTAAGCTACCTGCCTGCAGACATCAGCGGGCGACGACAGGGCCTGCTGGTACACTACCAGCGGTGGCATTGGACGAGTGGAAGCCGGCGTAGGCAACACGATGCAGTGACTAACGAATTAATCGACGAACGAACTTTCCGTCGCCTCTAGTCCTGCAGTCAGCTCTCACCGGCGTACGCAAGGAATTTAGGAGGGAGGGATGTGGGGATCGCGACTTTCACGCGAACCCCTTTCTGGCTAGCTTCCCATCGCGGCCGGCGTGCACAACGCTCCTCGCTCAAGCGACGGGAACCATACGGGAGGGCGCCAGCGACCGGACGGTTTGTTGTCGCCCTGGTGGAGGCGTTCACCCTTTTCCCCTCTGCCTTACCCGAGAACCAGTTCTTCCTCTGCACTAGCGCCACCGTAAGGCGAGGTCTGGTGGGTTGTCGGAGGACGTGAGGACGGGCTGTTGTCTTGGGGATCCGGTAGCGCGCGGTCGTTTCGGCGCGCTGGTCCTGACGTGGGGAACGCGCCACAAAGGACGCGTCCGGACGAGCTGGGAGACTGCCCCCGCGCTAGCACGAGCAGCGCTCCGCTGCTCCGGTATGCTATCGGTGAGTCGAACCATCTCGATCTCCAGCGTTGTTTAATGCCTCGCTCCCTGTGTTACCGTTATGGCCCACGATTAGTCTGTATGCAGTGTATTTGATTTGCACTTCGCAATAAATGCTGCCATTGATGTTTTGCCCTCGCCGCCTCCTGCCTTTGTCTGTCTCCGCAAACAACGGACCCGTCCGCAGCCGGCGCTCGCAAGGCATGTTTGCTGAGCGCGGATGGCTGCGGGGTGGGAAATCACTAGTGTGTGAAATGTAGAATCCCACATCTGGCGCCCCAACGTGAGGCCTTGTTTGCGGAGACGAGCAGGAGGCACGGCAGCATCCTTTGTTCTGTCGTCGGACGATCCGAGCACAGACAACAGACCTCAGGCATAACTGACTGGAGCGAGTTATTTGCAGAGGCGAACTTTCCTGAGAATGAGGCGAATTGTTTATTGCTGCAGCGTTTTTAATTTGTTAAGCGCCGAGTTTGCAGCAATCGTGTATATTGCAGGAGATCGCTGCCAGTTAACACGTGGTCTCCGAATTTTTGTCGGGACGTTGTTGGTTATGGAAACGAGTTTTTCCGAGTTGGCATCCACGCGAGGCCGGGAGCCCGCGCCGTTGTGTCAGCCCGAAGTGAGTGTGTACGGAAGCTGCAATTTGGGTCCGAGGTTTTCTTTTTGTTTTGTCGACTCCGGGAGTCGAGGCTCTGGGAGCCGTGTGGCCGGGCCACGTGTGCCGCAAAAGGCTAGCTGGTATTGCAGCCTGGCACGGGCGCTCCGATACCGCGGATTACGGTAGGCGCCGATCGCTCATAAGCTGCTTGTGTTGCAGCGAGCGTGTAGGACCCTAACAAAGCAGATGTCTCCTCACGGCTGCACGTACGGGCACGTTCGGGGTTTCTTTCGTTTGGTCTGTTTTATTTTGTTGTGTTTTTGGATGCGGGTCGTTTGCCGAAGTGAGTGACCCGAAGGCTTTCACAGCCGGTCCTCCCGGAGAAGGCACGACCTTGGGAACAATGCGAGGCCGCACGGAGCGCTTCCCTCGTTTGTTGATCGCCTCGCGCGAGAGAAAGGAATCACTCCCGCCTCAGGAAAGACTGTTGCTTTGAACCCTCGCTGCTTGAAAAATTGCTTTCCGCAGCGTAGCTGTTTTTGTTGTCGCGCCACGCGGGCGACGGGACTGAAGGGGGGGCCTCATCCCTCTTCCACTGACGGGGAGAATTACGCGAGGCAAACTTTGCGCCCGCTGATTGTAACGTCGCAGGAGCCCTCTTGTTCGGCTCGAGAGACCAAGCTCTGTTCACGTAAACTAAGCGCCAGTGTGTTGAAACGTATTTCAGCATTTTTACACAAGCGGCATTCATGGGTGCGAACATAGGGCTGTCGTTGGGAGCAAATACTGTTTCCACGTTCATGTGTATGAATGAAGTGTTACTGATGCGAGCAAATACTGCTTTCGCATTTGCGTGGTTAAGCATCGCGCTGGGCGGTCGATGCGACCGTGTGTGTACTTTGTTCCCTGTACCGTATAGGGTTAGAACAGGTTCTAGCTCTGTTGACATTTCCAGAGCGGTTGAATTGCTGACAAACTTAGCAGCTGAACCGTCAGATTGTGTCACGTTGTTGATGCAGTCGAGTTGGTATTCTCCCTACCCTGCACGCTGCAGCGTTAGGACACTTTGGCGTGCTTTGTTGACGTTAACAGGCAGGTAGTTATGCCGATGCCATGGCATTTGTGATATTCGACATCGAACCACGTGATGAATGGGATTAAATGGCTACTGCAGCCTGTTTTTCCTGCCCTATACATTGTAGGGTTTGGACTATTTATTGGGCTTTGTTGACATTAACAGAGCGATGGCAATGCTGACAGCTCGTCAGTTGTCGTTAGGATCGCGCCACAAAGGCGGCGCGATTGGAGAGCTATTTTTCTGCCGTACACTGAAGGTGCGGGGAGTTTCTTTGTGCAGCTAAGCCACCCCGACTTGGACCACATGACGGAGCGTGTTTATGCTGCTGTGTACTGTTCCGGCTGAGCTGCCGAGCCTGCTGAAGTGGTGTGGTGCGGCATGCCGTCACCAGCCTGGCTGAGAGAGTCGGCAGTCTCTGGTCACTCAGCGGCCACGGGCCATCACGGATGTGCCGCCACTTGAGCAACGCTTGCTTGGGTTGGCTGGTGCGATTCTTACCTAAGCTACCTGCCTGCAGACATCAGCGGGCGACGACAGGGCCTGCTGGTACACTACCAGCGGTGGCATTGGACGAGTGGAAGCCGGCGTAGGCAACACGATGCAGTGACTAACGAATTAATCGACGAACGAACTTTCCGTCGCCTCTAGTCCTGCAGTCAGCTCTCACCGGCGTACGCAAGGAATTTAGGAGGGAGGGATGTGGGGATCGCGACTTTCACGCGAACCCCTTTCTGGCTAGCTCCCATCGCGGCCGGCGTGCACAACGCTCCTCGCTCACGCGACGGGAACCATACGGGAGGGCGCCAGCGACCGGACGGTTTGTTGTCGCCCTGGTGGAGGCGTTGACCCTTTTCCCCTCTGCCTTACCCGAGAACCAGTTCTTCCTCTGCACTAGCGCCACGGTAAGGTGAGGTCTGGTGGGTTGTCGGAGGACGTGAGGACGGGCTGTTGTCTTGGGGATCCGGTAGCGCGCGGACGTTTCGGCGCGCTGGTCCTGACGTGGGGAACGCGCCACAGAGGACGCGTCCGGACGAGCTGGGAGACTGCACCCGCGCTCGCACGAGCAGCGCTCCGCTGCTCCGGTATGCTATCGGTGAGTCGAACCATCTCGATCTCTAGCGTTGTTTAATGCCTCGCTCCCAGTGTTACCGTTATGGCCCACGATTTGTCTGTATGCAGTGTATTTGATTTGCACTTTGCAATAAATGCTGCCATTGATGTTTTGCCCTCGCCGCCTCCTGCCTTTGTCTGTCTCCGCAAACAACGGACCAGTCCGCAGCCGGCGCTCGCAAGGCATGTTTGCTGAGCGAGGATGGCTGCGGGGTGGGAAATCACTAGTGTGTGAAATGTAGAATCCCACAGTATGTATGCATGTATGTATGTATGTATGTATGTATGTATGTATGTATGTATGTATGTATGTATGTATGTATGTATGTATGTATGTATGTATGTATGTATGTATGTATGTATGTATGCATGCATGTATGCATGTATGTATGTATGCATGCATGTATGTATGTATGCATGCATGTATGTATGTATGTATGTATCAAACTTTTATGCTTGCCAATGGCTCCTTGTCATCAACTATCGTGCAAGAACAAGGTCAGTCACCCATTTATAGCGCTGAATTCCAACGTGGGGGGCGAGGGCACTGGCAACAACTAACAAACACCTTGGACTTGCCTTGGTCACACCGGACTTCAAAAAATACTTGCTCTTTCAACCGCTCAAGCTACAACTGGCCATACGGGGCGGATTAATTTTCAAAACCATGGGATGTATAACGCGCACCGAAATCTCCACAGACCGGCGTTACCGCTTTTCACCTCCATCTAAAAAAGTGCTGCCAGGGCCGGGATAGAATCCGTGTCCTTGTGCCTTGGACTCAGGAGCACAATGCATTGGCCACTGAGCCACAGCGACAGGTACTTGCACTTGACTTCACCTTTTTTTTCTGTCCTTTGGCCGAAACTTCTACAGTAAATCTTCGATATACCAAAAAAATTTGCAGAAACTCAGAATTGTCTACTAATCCGTAGCATTCTCATGCCGCTTGTATTTAGCGTGATTTCTTTGGAGCAAATTTTTCTAGTTCTTCTAAATCCTGTCCGACCATTAATTTCAATATACGCTACTATAATGATTCCAGGTGTTATTTGTGCAATATGTGTATTATTGCGGAAAGCAGGGCGTTACACGGTTCAACATTTTTCATAATTTTGTATAGTTTTCTTATTGCTAAGTTTTTCCAAATTCTGTTCGAGCAATTACCTCCCTTTACGCTATTATAACGATTACAGGCGGAACTTCCGCGCAATATGCATTATCGTGGAAATGCGTGGCGAGTCCTGTACTGTAACCTCGCCCGTCGGGGCATTGTTCTTTGGCTTCGGCTCATCTTTCGCTATGAAGTAAACAGTTACGTTAGCCTACGGCTTCTGGACTTCTTCACGGCTGCAACATTCACTGGCCGCTCGCTTTAAACCACGCTACCAAATGTATGTCGCAGGTGACGGAGCTCGGCTCGGGTCGGCCTTCCCGGATGCAACCGAGGGTACTCGGCGAAAAATGCTACGGATTAAAATCCCTGTATTTGATGCACTTCATGGTCGAAACTGCAGTGAATAGATGGGAAATAACATCTACTTTTAACGAAGTATCGCTTATACGGCAGCCACATTTTTGTTTCGAGGATTTAAGGGTTTACTTTACTCATATCGTTATGTATAAGCCGGAAACAGAAAATGAATCCTTACGTGGATATTTTAAGGCTGCCGTCTTAACGGCGTCCGTGCTAGGTCGTTATGCCATCCAGTCTTTCCGTCTCACTTATGGCGCTCTTTCCATTGTTAACCATGAACCAACGTGCTTAAGACTCTACGTTATATATTTGAGTGCCCGCACGCCGGAGCGTGAGCGCCTAACGAACTTACTCGGGTCATCACTTAGCGAAAGATTGGGTAATGGCTGTGGGTTCAAAAACAAAAACTTGTTATACACTTCACGCGACATGCAATATCGCTTTTTTTTCCCCGTGTATTGTGAAGCCCATTAATTTCCTCCATGGCACGCAGGCAAACCCGCATGGCCGCACTCAAACAGATGCCCCCTCAAGCATTGCGAGGTAATCTCCCTTTTTAATTTCCCCTTGTTTCCCGTTTGAGCACATGATAGATTGTGCGTGTTGTCAGTAAATATCTTTCTTTCCCCCACCTCGAGATGATGGACGCATTTACGACACAGCAGATTTTGCGCCAGAAGCTCTCCCACAGCAAACAAACAAGCTGAGATCTGCCAGAGGTACAATTAATGCTTTTTTTAACAACTGTCAAACACCGAAACTTTAAAACTTTATGTCCGGTTTTGTGCGGGTATACACTCTGCGCATAAGCAACGGACTATGCTCTCTTAAAACTCTCTTTCAGTATCTGATGTTGTTAAAGGAAAACGTGATGTTCTTTGTAATCAAAACGCGCCATGGATTATTATCTTTCAAACGGTTTTCCTACTTTCTTCGCACCTAGAAGCACTGCGGAAGCTATACTTATCGCCGAAACAAAACAACACTCAATGATTCGCTTGCTGCCCCAAATGTATTTTTTAGTATCAGCATTGTTTACGTTAAAATGTGGAGTGATGTGGATGTAGAATTCATTTATTGTTGCAATGAAAGCACGCCGTGCGGCGTATCACACGCACGCAAACGATTCTCGAACTTTGGGAAACATGACGAAGAGATGAAAAATGGTTTCAGCGAGTTTCCAAGTTACTTTGTTTGCGTACAGGGGTAAAATGGGGTGCAGATACTTGATGGCTGCGTCATAATGTGACTAAACGTATTATGAAAGCATTTAGAATGCCGAAAAAGTCTTTCATTAGGCCAGGGACAAGTGAGAAAAACGTCTCATCGGTGTTACTGGTTCGTTGAGGTTTTCTAGAAGCGCTGTTTGAGGATGGGGTGTGATGGCTTTTTGGCTCATTCTTTTCCCAGCGTCTTTAGACTCGTTCCCTGCATCGAAGAAGGAAAATGACATTTTACCGTCTCCATTGAATTCAAGGACAAGCTCTTCCTTGGTCGAACTGACGCATTTATAATCTACGAAACAATGAGAGAAACTTCGTTGCGTGTTCATGACACAGGAAATGCTTTGAAATCTTGTGAAACGGGAGCGGAGATTTTCTCTTTTTCACATAGGTATTACATATTTCGACAGCATAAAGACGGTGGGCCTTTCTGTGATCCCTTCAGCATTCTGCAGAAATACTCCAATCGAGTGTTCTAAAACGCGTTACAATTCCCGCTGCAATTGCCTCCAGAGCTATTCTGAAGAAAAAAAAATATTGTGCTTCTATTTGCCTAAAACTTTATAAGCAGCACTAGCTCCCGAACAAAAGCCTTTCTCTTGAATGGAAAAAAAAACGTTCTGGATGCAACATCCAGGACATGTCTGGAGTGTGAGTAGAAAGCGTGGTATGTACAGGGCGAACGATTCTCGGTAATGGACTTAAAATTGTTTCGGATTGCTTTATTTGTCTTGATGTTAGGGATACGTGGGCTCTACGAATGTAATGGGACTAATAGTCCTGAACAATGAACGAGAACGCAGAACGGGACAATACCCCGAACGCAAGCTTCGAACAAGATATATATATCAAAGTTGACAGCGTTGAGATACTTTTGTGGTTTATTTTTCGATGTATATTTTGATCACAAGAGCTCGTAATGTCGTTTTCGTTGTTCGTCCTCGTCTTCATTTGTTCAGCGCTGTTAGCCTAATTTGGCAGCACCAATAGGCTAAAACAATGAACTTTTAGACTGCAGAAAAGTGCCAGCACTGAGAATCGAGACAGTTCTCTTTTCCGGCGTACTTAATTTTGAACTTTCATGGGGGCGTTTTAATAAAAGCCGTATGTTTCACACTGCTAGTTAGGCAAAAGTAATCGGCTTAGTGGATCTGTAAGCACAAGTAATCTCCTGCATGTACCTCTAAGAGCACGTGCTCCTTTCAAAAACCCTAATGCAAAAATTTCCCCCGCACCTCCCCGAAGGGAACCGTGCAGAAATGCGAATGCATTGGGTGCACCGATGAGTGTGTTGCGAGTAATGGCGTAATTAATGACGAGAGTGTGAACGTAATCATTTATTCATCAGCACCTGTTTGTGTTATCGTTGTACCTGACGGCCACAATCACTGCCTTGTGATCGCTAAAGTGCACGGTCAAAGGGTCTTTGAGAAGCATACGCGCGTCACAGTTTCGCGTAAAGACCAGATCAATGCAGCTCCCGTGAATGGTAGTGGGGCACGTGTCGAAGCCGGCAGAGAGACAATGCATAGAGTGCCTGGTCTGCATGTACTCGACCAGCCACTCGCCACTCTTTTTGCGCACGTCAACGTTGAAGTCGCCAACCAAGACTATGGGGTCAGAGGGTTTGGAGCGCACGCGCACACTTTCCATAGCCGCGTCCAGCTGCGCGGCAACGGCGTCTCGAGCCCCCGACTAAGAAATTCATTCGCATTTACGACGACGACGACGACGAAGGCAGAACTACGAGGCGCGCGCTCACGTGCGCTCGCGCTAGAGGAATGCAGGCGCACATTCGCATTTACGACGACGACGACGACGACGAAGGCAGAACTACGAGGCGCGCGCTCACGTGCGCTCGCGCTGGAGGAATGCCAACGGAGCAAGACAACCCCCGGCTAATAAATGAATTCGCATTTAAAAAGCCATTACCGATGCTCATAGGGCAGGCACAATGAACGGGTGCGTTCTTGCGCATGTTATATTTGAGCTAATAAACCTGTTTCGAGAGCATAACCAATGCGCCTAGCGTCAGGTTTTTATCAAGTGGATTCAGTTCTCTAACAAGAAAAAATGTCCTACAACCGTAGTCCCATAGCCATTACTTATCCGACCGCATGAATAAGAGCGATCGCCGCAAGGCAGCTGCTCATCTAGGTTACTGGAGGTAGAGTGGTGGTTACTGCCAATAATTAAGCAGCGGTAATGTCGCCTATTACATATCCACCACCACTAATGTAATGCCCATTAGTCACCCCGTGAAAAATCACCCCGCAAAGGAAAAGATGATAAAGGTAAATGCGAAAAGGCGAGAAAGTAAACGTTTGTTGTAATCAACGCTGAGGGTTAAGGTCCTCAGACCAGGGCTCCTTGGGATTTGCCCGCTGCGACGGCTCTCTTCACCGGCATGAGCTGGTCTTCGAGGTCGGAGCTCGACAGACCGTGTCCCACTGCTCATGGGAAGGGGTATTGGCTGCGGCGCGGGGTAGGCTGCGTCTGCCCATATGTCATGGTTGAGTGTACCCGCCTCCTCGCAGAAGCAACAGATTTGGTAGTATAGGTTGGAGGCGATGTTGTGGGTTTTTTTTGTGTGCGTGGGAACATATTCGTCTGTAAGAGGCAGATTATTCTTACTGCGATTTCGTGAGCTCTTTAGGCGAGGTTGGCTAAAGTCCAGCTTATAGTACTGCGTAATCTCCTGGTAAGTCACTTTCAAATATGCAGACTCCGGCTCGCATTCCCGTCTTCTCCGAAATGTTAATTCTCGGGCTAGCTAATAGGCAGCTGCGTTGCCAGAAAGTCCCGCGTGCGCCAGTTCCTACACCATCTTGATGTTTCTTTTCGGAGGATCTTGTCAAATGATGTTCATGGCATGGGTGAAGATTGTTCCTCCTATGTAACTACAGCAGACCTGTTGCGAGTCAGTGATGATTATGCCCGCACTTGTTTGAGTGATGGCTAATGCGAAGCCTTCGTCCAGATTTCGAGGGATTTATCACCATTTTCAGGAAGCGACGAGGAAAGGTGCGCAGAGGTCGACTCTCCGGTTGTCCTTGACGTCAAACGTTACACGCAAGATGGGCCAACTCCGCCCTCGGTACCTGTAGGAACGAAGCGCACTGCCTAAAAACGAGCACTTGTCCAACCAAAATCAGGATTTCGCTGCCTTCCCAACGTTATTACCTCTCTCCAGCGCCTTGATTTCCGCCATGACCCAAGTCCAAAGTATCTCCTAATCCAGGCTGTGCTCGAGGGGCACTTACGTAAGCCTACCGAGGCTGCCCGACACCGTTATATAAACTGCTAAGCTGCGCAGTGATAGCGCTACCACACAGTAAGGAACACTTAAAACCTTAGACAAGCGGAGAGTCACTCAAAATCCTCAAGAATGGGGCGCCAATTTTGGACCAGCGTCGAGGGGTCGGCCAACAGCAGGATCCATGATTTATAGAGTCATTCTAGCCCAGACCAGGATTGATTTGCGTTACTTTGGGCACAAGTGAAGTTGTGGCTGCCTGAATTTCTAGTTTGATTTTTTTCGGGGCGAGAAACTCGCCCCGGAGCATTTGAAACGGCCTTTATTCTGCTTCCTGTTAAGGTTAGTGATGTACCTTGCCTCACTGGACTGTTTTGAAGTTACGACATACATTAAAATGCATCAGGCTTGTGACTAGAGATATTTGGTTATAAGAGGCTTCCAAACAGATCTGCGCTCTGCGTCATAACGTTTTCCTATATTCAAGTGCGAAGGAGGACATGAAACACCCATTGCCTTCAGTGCGAAATTTGGAGGTGATTAGTTCGAGCCATGCAAAAGCCAAATTCTTGATTTTTCAGAAAATAGTGTGCTTGCCACCCGAATTTAATTTCCAAACTTAAACGTGTGCCTTAAAGCTCGTAATTATTACGCACAGAATATCTAGGCAATTATTGATGGGGGAGTTACGTCATCATCATCATCATCACCAGCCTATCTCCCCCACTGCAGGGCAAAGGCCTCTCCCATCATTCTCCAATTACCTCGGTCCTGTGCCAACTGTGACCAATTTATCCCCGCAAACTTCTTGATCTCATCTGCCCATCTAACTTTCTGCCGCCCTCTGCAACGCTTGCCTTCTCTAGGGATCCACTCTGTTACCCTTAATGACCAGCGGTTATCTTGCCTTCGCATTACATGCACTGCCCACGTCCATTTCTTCTTCTTAATTTCTACTAATATGTCTTTAACCCCAGTTTGCTCCCTGACCCACTCCGCTCTCTTCTTGTCCCTTAATGTTACACCTATCATTTTCCGCTCCATTGCCCGCTGAGTCGTTCTCAATTTAAGTTGAACCCTCTTAGTGAGCCTCCAAGTTTCTGCCCCGTAGGTGAGTACCGGTAAGATGCAGCTGTCATACACTTTCTTCTTCAGCGACAATGGTAGGCTGCTATTCATTATCTGAGAATGTCTGCCATATGCACCCCACCCAATTCTGATCC
Source organism: Haemaphysalis longicornis (assembly GCF_048455015.1). Lineage (NCBI taxonomy): Eukaryota > Metazoa > Arthropoda > Arachnida > Ixodida > Ixodidae > Haemaphysalis > Haemaphysalis longicornis. The sequence continues at coordinate 228,911,069 of NW_027526295.1, read as the reverse complement.
TTCTAATTATCTCTGCCTCATGATTGGGATCTGGGGTCACAACTTGGCCTAAGTAGATATATTCGCTTAACACTTCTACTGCCTCACCACCTATCTCAAACTGCTGTGCTGTCCCGAGGTTATTGATCATTACTTTAGTTTTCTGCATATTAATTTTCAGGCCCACGGTTCTACTCTGTTCGCCCAGTGCGGAAAGCATGCTTTGCAATTCATCCCCCGAGTTACTTAGCAAGGCAACGTCATCAGCAAATCTGAGGTTACTTAGGTATTCTCCATTAACCCTTACTCCCACCTGTTCCCAATCCAACGTTCTCAATACTTACTTCTTGTAAGCATGCTGTGAATAACATTGTTGAGATTTTGTCTCCTTGTCTGACACCCTTCCTTATAGGTATTTTACTGCTCTCCCTATGGAGGATGATGGTACCTGTAGACCCATTGTAGATATCCTCTAGTATTCTTACATAATGCTCATCTACCCCCTGGTTCCGTAATGCCTGAATGACTGCTAGGGTTTCGACTGAGTCAAATGCTTTCTCATAATCTATGAAGGCTATATATAGGGGTTCAGTATACTCAGCGCACTTCTCTATCACCTGATTGATCGTGTGAATATGGTCCATTGTTGAATAACCTTTACGGAAGCCTGCTTGTTCTTTAAGTTGACTGAAATCTAAGGTTGCAGAGATTCGGTTAGCGATTACCTTGGTAAATACCTTGTAGACGACTGACAGTAAGCTGATCGGCCTGTAATTTTTCAAGTCCTTCATGTCGCCTTTCTTATGGATTAGGATGATGTTCGCGTTCTTCCAAGATTCTGGTACCATTGCGGTCATTAGGCATTGCGTATACAGGTTTGCCAGTTTTTCAAGTACAATTTCTCCGCCATCCTTCAAGAGGTCTGCTGTTATCTGATCCTCACCAGGTGCTTTGCCCCCTTTCATTTCTTTCAAAGCCTTCCTTACTTCTTCGGTCTTTACTTGTGGGATGTCTATCTCCTCTTAACTACTCTCTCGTTCGGCATTATCCTGTATGTCCCGGCTACTGTACAGATCCCTATAGAACTCCTCGGCCACTGTGACTATTTTATCCCTATTTGTGATGACATTGCCTTGCTTATCCTTAAGTGCATACATCTGATTTTTCCCCACGACAAGACGTCTCTTCACTGCTTTCAGGCTACCTCCGTTCTTTACAGCGTATTCGATCCTCTCCATATTATAATTCCGTATGTCAGCTGTCTTACGCTTATTGATTAACTTCGAGAGCTCGGCTAGTTCTATTTTGTCAGCTGCGGTAGAGATTGTCATGGTTTGCCGTTTCCTGATTAGATCTTTCGTCTCCTGCGAAAGTTTACCAGTATCCTGTCTAGCCATAGTGCCCCCGACTTCTACGGCACACTCCGTGATAATGCGTGTAGGGTTGTCGCTGGTTTCCTGTGTGGTAAGTTCGGCTTCCTCGTTAGGGGCGGAATATCGGTTCTGCAGCGCGATCCTGAATTCTCCTACTTTACGTCTTACTGTTAGCTCATTTATCTGCTTCTTTCGCACTAGCTTGTTGCGGTCCCTCCTCAAATCTAGCCTAATTCGAGATCTTACCATGCGGTGGTCACTACAGCTTACCCTTCCGAGCACTTCCACATCCTGCACGACGCCAGGGTTATCGCATAATATGAAGTCTACATCATTTTTGTGCTCCCCATTCGGGCTCCTCCAGGTCCACTTCCTACTCTCCCGTTTACAGAAGAAGGTATTCATTATGCGTAGGTTATTCCGTTCTGCAAACTCAACTAGTAGGTCCCCCCAGCTATTTCTACAGCCCAGACCATAGTTCCCAACTGCCTTGTCTCCAGCCTGATTCTTGCCTACTTTAGCATTGAAGTCGCCCATAACTACGGTATACTGTGTTTTTACTTCAGCCATTGCCGATTCCACATCTTCATAGAGGCGTTCCACTACTTGGTCGTCCTGGCTGGATGTGGGCGCGTAGCCCTGCACCACCTTGAGCTTGTACCTCTTATTGAGCCTAATTACAAGACCTGCTGCCATTTCGTTAATGCTACAGTATTCGTCTATGTTGCCAGCTATGCTTTTATTGACTAGAAATCCCACTCCCAGTTCTCTTCTGTCCTCTAGACCACGGTAACATAGGACGTGTCTATTTTTCAGCACCGTAAAGGCTTCGCCTACCCTCCTAACATCGCTAAGCCCTATTACATCCCATTCGAACAACACCTCGAGACTTGCTCGCTAGATAAGGTTCGCGCGTTAAACGTTGCCAGGTTTCCATTGGCGGCCTGTCCGGATCCAGGGATTCTTAGCACCCTCTGCTGCGCCACAGGTCTGACCGCCGCCGTGGTCAGTTGCTTCGCAGCCGCTGGGGACTGAGGGCCGAGGTGTAATTGGCGTATTCATGGGAGGTTGTGGCCGTTACTACACCAGGGTGGCCAATCCTGCTCTGGTGAGGGAGTGCATTACCGGCAGTGGTCGCCGGAGTCAGGCCGCACCCCAAGCCCCTTTGTGCAATTCCATCAATACACGGATTTTTTTTTAATCCGGTGGGAATTGTCCGGCACCGGGATTCGAACCACGGTCCTTCTGCACGCGATGCGGGTGTTCTACCTCTACGCCATCGCTGCCCTGTTATTGATGGGGGAGTTACGTACTACATCCCAAATAATACCAGCTTAGCCCACATTCTAAAGAAGCGCTCGCGTTACGGATGTAGCTCTCCTTTATAGCTAAATTAGTGACCGGTTGAGATGAACCAAGCGGCGTAAATCTGCAGCGTCCTCAGCAGCACTGCCCCGCCGTTGTCTCTTTAAACATCAGGAAGAGGACCTTGCAAGGAGACAGACAGACAAACAGAGAGAGGGAGAGAGAGAGAATCTTTATTATTTCCGGGGGCCTGCTTAGCCCTCACATTCTAAGGGGCTTCTGGTGACGTCTTCAAGCCGTTCCCTGATGTACGCCTGCAGTTGCCTTTGCCCCTCGCTGGTGCTTTTTGTGGTTAGCCATCCTTGGAGGGAAGGGGGGGGGGGGGGGCGGGAGGGGGCGGTTGTAGTGTTTTGTAAAAAGTTGTGCAGTGCCAGTTACAGAGGATGAGGTCTTGGTCTTGCATGACGTTAGACGTGGACGTGGGGAAAGTAGTGAGTGGTGTTTCAGGATCTCCCCATATCTTGTGTAGTCTAGATGGAGTATAAGGTGTCTGTTTGAGCTTGTCCACGGTGCGCCTACAAACGGACTATGCACACTCGCTAAGTACAGTCAAACCCGTTTATAGCGAATTGCAATATGCACTGCGATTATTTCGATATATACAATAGTTCAATATAGCCGAACCCGCCTATAACGAACTTATCGTACAAGTTCGCAATCCGCGGGAGCCCCCCTCCCCCTCCTCAATTCCACCCTCCCCGCATGGAAAAACGAACAAAGTAAAGTAGCCGTTACCATACCCAAAATAATCCATTTATTGCAAGTATTAAAGTTACTTTCCGCCTGAACTGCCTACTTTGCAAAGAAAAAAGCGGTGATTTTGGTTTTCACTTTCGTTTTGGCGGCTTCAACTAGCATAGCATTCTCTACACGAAACATTATTTGCACCAGTTCAAGTCCGCGTCCTCCAAAATCTAAGAAGCATTGGCGGAGCACATTGACTGCCGAAAGCGCTTCATTACAAGCGTCGGACATCTGTCACTCGCGACATCATCGGGAATGTGGGGAGCTCTTCCCACAGTTCACCGATGCTGCTGTCTTGGTCCGGACTCGCTGACTGCGCGGGTTCCGTCGTGAGTCCCGCGCGTCGGAAACAGTTACGGAAAGTGTCGGGCGTCATGTCGCTCCGTGCGAGGCGCAATGTCTAAGTCGCAACTCTTGCTCCGTGGTCGCGGCCAATCCACATCTCAATCGCCGCTCCGAGACCATGCATTTCGGCGGCCATTCTAGACGCGCAGAGTTCGATATATCGGATGTGAACTTCGTTATAAGGAATATGTTTCCCATGTATTTCCGTAACTGAATTATTTTGGTTCGATATATAGCATAATTCGCTCTATCCGGGTTCGTTATAGCCGGGTTTGACTGTAGCTCATCGCTAAGCTGGCACGCTGTCATCAATGAAAGGCAAGCCTACTCCAGAGCCTCACGCTGAACCTTTCTATTAAAGAAGACTCAGCGATGCCGTATTTCTAGGGAGCTTTTGTTAAAAAGCGAGAAAGTAGTACTGGTAATGTCCTTTTCAGAAAAAAGGGAAGGTCCGTTGGCCAGAGGGGGGAAATGAGGGTGGTAGGGAGGGCAGAATCAACTTTTTTTTAATGTTCACGGGTCACGGAGGAAGCTTCCAGTGGAGGAACTAATGGTCCATGTTTGAGGTCCCGGCTCACACTACTTGTGCCATGACAAAATGTACAAGCGCAACGACGAATTGGGCGTCATGGTATGGCGCATCACTGCTGAAAAATTATGGAGGAGTTCTTTTTTCGCCCAACTTTTTCCATCTATTATGAACACAACATTTTCTGTCTAGTTATATTTTTCTTTCGAAGCACTGTAGCACCAAAGGAGCATTACACAAATCTTAGCGCGGGATGGAGTTTAGGAAATCTAATAAACGTTTATTTATATGTTTTGAAAGGCAACGCCTTCTCTAATCTGCTAACAAACCATCACTTATGAGTGGCCTGCCTCTACCACCGTAATTGAATTGTTTTCGTAAGCGTCGGGAAAGGAGATAAGAAACCCAACCCTGCTGTTCTTGCTGTTCTTTTTTCGCACGCTTGCAATGCCACAGACACAGCTGCGGTCTCAAAGGCTTTATTAGCCAGTGTTGCGTGTTCGGAACTTAATTTAAACCGGATTGACTGAAAATAATAGGGTTTCGCAACGAAGGCGGTTTTTCGGGCTGCGGTAATTCAGACACGATGGAGAGTTCCCGTATGCAAATATGGCTTGTGCTTATCAAAAGGCAGTTCCAGCCGACGCAGAAGTAAGCTCTCAATGGCACAGTTAAATCTCACAACGAGCATACTCATTGATACTATCGCCCGACTATAAAGTTTCGAGGCTGCAAAAATTTCAACTCATATTTTCTGAAACACATTTATTGCATGCTTACACCATTGCGAACGCATACAGGCGGATGTAAGTTTCCTTAAAACCCAATAACGACACGCACACACGCACACATCCACACCCACACGCGCATACCCGCACATGCAAACACGCACATACACACACGCACACCCACACGGCAACACCCATTGAGGAGAAGGAGGAAAAAGATTAGGATGAAAAGGTAGCATAAAAGCAAGAAACGTTCTTCAGGCTAGAACCTGGGACCTGTTCTGAGACCACACAGGCGCCACTGCAGTTTTTTTTTACGCCGAGAAAGGTTTGCATTAAAACACAACTGATGTCGCGATTCCAAGCAGCATGTGCGATCGAACGTCTTCTTAATAGAGCTCAGTAAAGTGGAAATTCGTACTTTAGGGAGTGACCAAACATCCTCTCTTTTAATCTAAATTACAGTACCTTTAATAAAATGTGAACTGCCTCGACAATTTTAAACTTAATTAAGCCAATAGCTGACGGAAGGAAAAGGGTTTTCATACATTACGAGCTTAGTGATTCGCAGAAGATGCGAACGAGGGCAGGCAAGAGGACAAGACAGGGCTCTTAACCCTCGTATCGTCTATGTTAGTGGGGCCGACATCTTCAATTTCTATCAAAGGCTTTCCTCTTTCTAGCTGGGCTGTTTTTGTAACTGCACTTTATCCCTTTATATTTGGTGCGTACTGGTGATGCAGCTGACACGATATTAATATGCAACGCAATTTGCAACGTACAAGCCCGAGGGCAGGGGAGCCTGTTTATGAGAAGGATCTACCAAGTCACTTGCGCGAGGCCACGTGGCTTCTTTTTACGGCGGCCGTGCCTAAATTAAAGGGAAGCATTAGCTGCGGCACCATATACGATGCCGTAATTTATGCTGCGAGAAGACACTAATAGTGGCTTCTCCAGGCTGCAACGAAGCTACGATATCAGGCAGTTATACATGTCTTAGCTTCAAAACAGAGAGCAGCCATTCAATGGCTGTGCTGGCGTGTCTTCCTGAGTGCCCGTTGTGCTTCAATGAAGTTGCACCACAGAATTGTGGCTTCACCTTTTTTTAAGGAAAATGAGCTATAGCTCAGCAAGTGAAAAGAAGGGGTCAAACTTCTGTTCGTCTTTGCATTGCATAGACGAGTTGATATATTGATTGATTGTTGGGTTTAACGCGCCGACGCAACGCAGGCGATGAGGCGCGCCGTAGTGGAGGGCTCCGGATTAATTTTTACCACCTGGGGATATTTAACGTGCGCCGAAATCTCGAACACACGGGCGTTTTTGCTTTTCGCCTCCATCAGAAAAGCGGCCGCCGCAGCCGGGAATCGAACCCGCAAACGCGTGCTCTGAGCTGAGCCAGTGAGCCACTTAGCCACCGCGGCGGGTCGAGTTTATATAAACGTACTTACCTTTGTTTATCCGGTCGCTAAAGCCGAATATTGCAATCCTCAAAATAAAATACAACTAGCGCAGCCCTCCACATTACTGAGCTACGGGAACACGCAGGGCCTCCCAGAAATAACAATTATACTACCCCTGTGTGAAATCCAACAAGTACACATTACTGTTTACAGGTTCGATTGCAGCACTTCGACCTGCTGAGCTCTGACCCGCCGCGGTGGCTCAGTGGCTAATTCGTTGTGCTGGTGAGCATGACGACGCGGATTCGATTCCCGGCCGCTGAAGCCGCTTTTCTGATGGAGGCAAAAAGTAAAAACGCCCGTGTGTACGAGATTTCCGCGCACGTAAAAGACCCCCAAGTAGTAAAAATACGGCCTGCCTCATCGCCCGCGTTGAGTCGGCGCGTGAAACCCTACACTCAATCAACTTGCTATGCTGTGCACTTCTTGAAAATAATGCCTGGACAGACAGAAAGCTTCCCCCTTGCCCCCCCCCCCCTGGCTAAGATCTTATCACGAGCGACTGCGTTAAAAGCATGGCAAATATGTGGTCACTCTGCGAGAAAGTGCTCCTTCTACTTTGGGTTCATGCTTTGCGATAAAAGCTTGGTTGATTTCGATTCCGTATTGACTTCATTAACTGCGTTGACTTTTCTTCTGCTTTTAACTGGACTGCTTTTAACTGGCAAGCGTAACAGTGGCACATGCATAGGCAGCTTAAAGCTCCGGCAAAACAAAGTGAGCAATGCGTCTTAAGCCAGTGTACATGTTGAATATGACAAAAATAAAACTGACAGCGGCAATGAAAGTTTATAAAACAAAGACGTTTCGGCTTCAGCCTTGTTTACAATTAAATTATGGCGAAAAGGATCCAATTTATGTTGGCATCGACTTGTGACGCAGGCAACGTGCGTACACGTGTTGGAAGTTGCTTTAAATCGGATTAAGTCTGTTCTCCATTGTCTGGATTGTCAAGGATTCAAGATAAAGCCATGAAACCCATTTCTTATCTTTTTCTGTTGTTTTTGCATTGGCCCAGTCTATTTACTGGCGAGTTGCTTCTGCGTGCTCGGCCAGAGCGTTAGATTATACATTTTTCTCTCTACGTGATAGATGTGCTGCCTGAGTTCTTGTTGAAAATTTGCCCGTCTCGCCGACGTTGCTTCGAACGCAGTCTGCGCAGGGAATGCTGCAGATAACGCCCGTGAATTGTTCTTTGGGTAGCTTCTCCTTGACGTTCACCAGGGAGTGCCTTAAGTTTTGTGTTGGCACGTGCGCTACGTGTACATTGTAGGGACGTAGAACACGTGCCAAGTGCACTCTAATCCCAGGTACATATGGTATCGGAGCACGATTCTTGGGGCGGCTGTTGCCGGAGGGTTCAGAACGCGCCAGCTGACGTTCCACGCACCGTTCAAGCGAGTCAGGGTAGCCACCCGCCGCGGTGGCTCAGTGGCTAAGGCGTTGCGCTGCTGAGCACGAGTTCGCGGGTTCGATTCCCGGCCGCGGCGGCCGCTTTTTCTGATTGAGGCGAAAAGCATAAACGCCCGTGCGTTCGAGATTCCGGCGCACGTTAAAGATCCCCAGGTGGTCAAAATTAATCCGGAGCCCTCCACTACGGCGGGCCTCATCGCCAGCGTTGCGTCGGCTCGTTAAACCCTACAATCGATCGATCGAGTCAGGGTAGCCAATGCACGGGCTGTAGGTCGGCAGCAATTTCTTCCTGTTTTTTTTGCAGACACTGTGTGTTCGTTCGGCTTACAAGCAAGACGACTACAGGGCTTATGTGGACGGCAAGGTTCGAATATTTAAAATGCACATAGCGACCCGTGTGGGTGTTTTTACTTTACAGGCTGAATGTGAAGTATTATCCCTCCCGCTTAAGGAGGACGTGCTCCTGGCCGTGCTGCTGCTCCTCTACAGTAAACTTGATTTCTTCATCCATGCTGTTCAAGTGTGGTGCGAATGCAGTCAATGGTTCCTCCTTGATTACCCGCCGCGGGGGCTAAGTGGCGAAGGCATTGTGCAGCTGAGCCCAAGGACGCGGGTTCAATTCCCGGTCGCCGCGGCCGCCTTTCTGATGGAGGCGAAGAGCGAAAATGCCCATGTGCTCGAGATTTAGGTTCACGTTAAAGATCCCCAGGTGGTCAAAATTCATCCGCCGCACTACCCTACGGGGTGCCTCATCGCCTCTGTAGCGTCGGCGCGTTAAACCTCATAATCATAGTCAATCAATTGCTTTTTGATTACTCTGGAGCAGTTGTCTACGTAATCGTCTACGTAATCGTCTAAATAATACAGTAGGGGTTGGGTGCAGGGCTGAAGGAATTGAGTGCGTGTTGCTCAAGCCATTCTATAGTAAGGTTTGCTGGCGTGACCGATACGACAGCACCCATCGCTGTCCCTTGTACCTGCTTGTCAACACAGCGCTCGAACGTGAAGTACGTGTTCTCCAGGCAAAACCTCATGAACCACCGGTAATCCGGAACTTCGATAGGTGCATGCGCGGGCAAAGTTGCTTCCCTTGCGAGGGCTGAGACACATGCGTCAACTGCCAAACCCGTTGGTGTGCTCGTGAACAAGGACTGGACGCCAGACGATACCAGAATGTCGCCATATCACCAGGGCGATGTCCCGTACCTTCTCTATAAAATCTCCACAGTGGCGGACGTACGTTGCGCTGTTCCCTGCAATGGACGAATCACTCGATGCAGGTACCCGAACAGCTTGTAGGGGCAGCAGCGAGAGTAATCCACGGTGGAGCGCATTGGCACCTCTGGCTTGTGAATCTTGGGCAATCCGAACAGTGCCGGGGCAGAACCACTATGACACAGCAGATGGTGGTGGAGGGACTTGTGTTGTGTCAGAACGCAACGGTATACGCCAGATAAAAGCTTTTGAAAGTCCTATTGCAGCTTCGGTGTTGGGTCGTTTATAAACATGAATGTACACTGCTGCAGGAAGCGTTGCTGCAATTGCTGCTGGAGCAAGAAGCAAACAAGCATTCAATCATAAAGCATCAGCCTGCAAATACAAAACTTTGACGACCCTCGTCGCTGTGTGTCACCGCATATTTTTTTTTTCTATCGGTGAAGTATTAGTATTTGTCGACTGACCCATAAACAACGCTTTTATGAACTCCGGTACCACTGCATGCGAAGCTTAACCATGCATTTGCCGATCAGCCGGTATGCTATATATGAGGCTATCTACTTTCCTCACTGTATCCATGCAAGCGAGCTTGTCACACAAGACAGCGACGGTGAGCATCTCAGGGATAATTGTGTGGAAATGGTCTACTACAGATGCCCCAGTAGACATCGGTGCATGCAGCAATCTGCCACTCTAAATACGGACAATATCCTTTGGCTACCGGTCCAAATATTACTTGTTTTATTTCCCAGATGCGTTCAGTATAGTTGCCTTAGAAAAAAATGTTTTGCATTTCTTGATATGTTGCAGCCAGACCAACTGGAGTTAACACTAGACCTGGGGTTTCTCACTGCATTTGTTCACGCGTCGTTGCTAATCGTGTCCGCTTTCTCGAAGTAGTACTTCCTCGTCCGCATTTGTAAGTTCCCTTTTACGTAGTTACGGCGCAGAGTGAAACAACACAAGGAAGACGACGGGAAAAAATCTGATGATGAGCTCATGCTTCGATTCGTCCAAATTCACGCTGTAACAGCCTAAAAGGGCCTACGAACTCGCCGAAAGTTTACTGCTTACTACTTTGATAAATAAGTCCCGTGAGGCATTGTTCTGCTTCGTGTACGCTGCCGGTAACACCATAGATCGAACCCTAGTTTACAGCACTCAAGCGTTTGTTATAATCATGCCATGGAAAGCATGAGCAATAGTGGACAGACAAGGCCCTGCGTAATACCTACATTTGTGAAAGCTGGTGCAGTGCACTTAGGGGTTTCCAACTTTGCTTGCTCCTCACTATCGTCGTAACATCTACTAAGCGTCCGTATCAAGTCTTTGCCTAAAATATCTTCTACTCGCCATACGCCCGTCGCGGGAGGACGAGGTACAAGGAAGGCTCTTTTCATCTTGAACAGGATTTTCACCTTGAGTGAGGCGTCATCGCGAACCTACGGGGCGGCGTCCGTTGTTCCGGTATTGCAGTTGTAAGTAGAATCATGTCGCTCTCTGCAGTGCTGTTTAGGGTACCACCCCCCATGTTATTGTTTGGCTCAGGAATAACCTGAGGGGGGAATCGGCTCAGCAGGCAGAACAGAGGTCTCAGCAAACGCACCAGTTTGCACCCGAAATACGCTTGTGTTTCCGTTTGGGCTTCGATAAACAAGTGACAGCTGACCTTTCAGCTTTCATATAGAGCGTACAAGGTGCAAGGCGAATGATTATAGAATCTAAAAATGGCTGTTGTTTCATCAGAACAGACGAAGAGAGGTATGTAGTTGTGAGGGCAATGCGACGCCGGAGCAATCTGTCGTTCCCGCCGTGGATCTTCGATTTTTTGGAGAACAAAAATCGCCTTTGCCCCCCCCCCCTCCCTCCTCCTTTGTTTCAACGTGGTTATTATTGTTGGAAGCTGCTTCTAAGCCTTGTGGGCTTCCGTATTTTTTTACTATGACTTTTCATATTTCAGGTAGGGGCAGACTATTGAGTTCACATTACGGAGGCCGAGACAAACCCTCGATCGTCACGCGTTGCATCCGAAAAATGACGCCTGGAACACTCTGACAGGTAATCTCGCGCTGCGGAACTGGAGGCAAACATCCGCTCACGGTGCCTATTTTGATTGCAAGTGCCGTAAACGCTGCCCGTAGTGTCAACCCCGTCGCCCCCCACATCTGTCTTTACCCCCGTATTCAGTGGCCCCGCCAAACTTCGTCGGTGATGGGTTGACTACGTGATGGAGATGACAAGCGTAAATCTCCTGTTATTGCGCTCGAACGTGGGACCTCCTTTGCGGAGTCGAGCAGGAGAAGAGGCAACATCATTATCCTGCGCGACGAACGACTCAAGCGCGGAGGAAATGCTTCAGGCATAACTTTTTAGAGCCACAGTGCGTAGAGGAGTGGAACTTCCCTTAGAGTGGGGATAATTACTCACTGGTGCGGCATACATATTTGGCAAAGCGCTGAGTTCACATAAATTGTGTATGCGGCATTAATAAGGTCGCGATCTTTCAGTTATTTATTGAGTCGCTCGTTGAATTAAGACAGAAAATAAGGGTTGGCAGTCAAGAAAACCTCGGAAAGCAAAGGGGAGGATGTGGTAGGTCACTGAAACAAATAAAGAATTTGGAAAGCGAGAAAGAAACTGGAGAAACAATGCACGCCTTATTTCAACGAGCCCCTCATTTCCTATTCTGATTCGCTACATGCATAGCGAGGGCCTCTGTTCTGGCAGTCTTGGTGCCATAGGGAGCTTAAGAGGGTTCAACGCTGGTCGACCACTCTCGACATGTCGTAGACACTCGAGTCACAGCCAGGGGGTTAAAAAGAAGGTCCTCTTCACCCCGTGTAGTCCGAGTGGCGCGGGCTACCACCCCCACGCGCAGGAAAAAAAATACCTTAACATAATTTCCCCAGAAAGTGGAGGTCCCCCCGACAGTTCTTACTCTGGGACCTCCTCATGTACTCCGCTTATCTGTTCATTTATATGTATGCCTACCGTTCAATAAACTTCAATAAACTTCAAAATAGCCCTGCCGGTAGCGTAGTCGTCATCGCCCCAGACGCGTATTCTGGAGGTCGTGGGTTCGGATCCCACCCAGCGGGAATTTTTCCTCCACTTTCCTTCTATCTTTCCAAATTTTTTATCTGTTTCAATGACCTACCATATCCTCCCCTTGTCTTTCCGAGGTTTTCTTGACTGCCAACCCGTAATACTTCGTACTCTGAAGAAAGGAAGTCCTCGACCTGAAACGTCAGTAAACTTTTATTTTTAGTTTTTAATGTTTTTCTCGTGTGTCTCTGTCTCTACTTGGCTTATTTTTTCGCGCTCTGTGTGAGTTTTTGTGTTTCTAGACTATATACAGTGTAGCCCGGTTATAACGTACGAAGTTGGCGGGAATCTGAAATTACTTCGCTATAACCGCTTTTTCGCTATATCTGGACTCTAAAAAAATCAAACATTATGCAGACCAAGAAAAAAAAATTATTTACACTTTCTGAAAAAAGCGATCAAGGGTCCCTTGCACGCGTTTCGCGAGCGCGCGTTTCAGAACACGGTGCTCAACGTTGCCCAACAGATCGCAACTGCCCGGTTCGGCGCACAAGTACATAGTACGCAGCGTGTCGACAGCTGCGAGAGCTGCTCCGGCGGTCCCAGGCTGAGGCCAACCAATGTCGTCACCTTCGCCGTCCGGGGAACTGCTATCTGCGGCCGTTTCCTTTTCGGAGACGCTAGCGACGAGTTCATCGGTGGTGAGCTCCTCCGTTGCGACGAGGTCTTGATCCGCCAGGGCAAAGTCCAGATAATCCAACCCACTTGGGACAAGGCTTGCATTGCTTGGCTTGCTTCGCTTTTTCACCAAAATGAGGCGCCACAATCGGAACCGGTCTAAAGCGGACACAAAGTTTCTGAAGCTGCCCCCACGACCTCCTCTCTGAAGAGAGGAGTACGCCGTGAAACGAGGTAAGATCGCGGCGGTCGGCCCGCCTGGCACTGGAAAAAAGAATGGGAAGCGTTCGCGAGACGGCTACCGGGCGACCGTATGGTACGGTGAAGCAAGCTTTCACAGGGAGCCGAGTGGGGCGAAGCGGCTGCCGGGAGCCAAGAATTGGCGGTTTTTCGGCCTAGTTGATTCACGCGATAGCTCAAAAGGTGCTTTGATGGATTTTTTTTGTTGTTCTCGACAAAAAACTTCGCTATATCCTCTGAGTCGCATTTTTTACTTCGTTAAAAGGGGACTTAAAAGGCATTGAAAATACGGAAATTGGGACGGGAAATCAAGATCACTTCGTTATAACCGCTATTTCGCTGTAAGTGGGTTCGTTATAAATGGGCTACACTGTACATATATATATATATATATATATATATATATATATATATATATATATATATATATATATATTTGTAGAACAGAGACGTACGGGACGAGGGATTCCGTAAGGACACATATCAAAGTTGCAGTCCTCATTGCCAGTGCTGTTTGGCGTTTTAACGGTGTTTTATAGTGCCGAATGAGGTCAGATTGCATTTTTTTGCAGGAATAAATAATTGAAAATAATTGAAATAATTTTCAATTATTTATTCCTGCAAAAAAAATGCAATCTGACCTCATTCGGCATTATAAAACACCGTGAAAACGGCAAACAGCACTGGCAATGAGGACTGCAACATATATATATATATATATATATATATATATATATATATATACATAAACATGGGTTTTGACATCTGTGTGCACGTGACGCATGGCTGCAGATTCCTGCGTCGTTGTGTGACAGCCCCAAGAGAGTTAGTTTCCTGTTCGAGGTTTCTATAATTCATTGACTCCGGGAGTCGCGGCTCTGCCAGACGGATGGCTGCAGACCGCGTGTACCGCAAAGGTCTAAATAGTATCCAAGTCCGGTACGGCGTTCCAATAGTGTCATTCGGGTTGCTTTGCAGCGAGCGGGTCGGAACATAAAGTACATGTCTCCGTACGGTTGCCAGTACAAGCCCGCTGAGAGTTCTTTTCTTTCGTTCTCTCTTAGTTGTATTTAGGATGCGGGTCGTTTGCCGAAGACAGTGACCGGAAGGCTTTCGCAGCCGGTCATCATGGTAAGAGAAGGCATGGTAAGAGCCAGCGTGGTTAATTTAGTGGGCGATAAGACGGGAGCACGGCCCTCCGGTGCTGCTGCCGGCCTCGAGCAGGGAGAAAAAAAAGAATTCTCGCTGACCTAACGAGAAACTTGCCTCTAACCAGCTCAGCGTGAGGAAGGTCTCTTTAGCAGGGCTGCGGTTCTTACTGTTGAGCTGCGCGGCTGTCGGTTCCGTAGGGATGACGATCAATCCGGTTCTTAAGTAGTGAAACTCAGGTCGACTCCTCAAAACGCGTTTTCTTTTGGTAAAGATAGTTACGAGGGCACGCCTGTTAAAGGGACACTGAAGGGAATTTGTCAAGCTCCCGGTTTTGCTTGCACTGCGTAGAGTGGCTAAAATTAACACACTTTTCATCGTTTATCCGGTTGATAAGTAGGTAATTATTTTATAAAGCGCGAAAGTAGAAAAACTGCCATGCGCGGTCTGTGGCAGCTGCACCAACTAAAGGCTGTGACGACGGGAGGAGATGCACCTTCATTGGACGATGTCCAAGGTTAGCATTCAAATAAGTTTCGGTTCTCTAAAGCAACATGCTTGACATCCGACGGCATCGTTGGATGGCATTCTAGATATCTCAGTAATCGTCGTACCGTGCTTCTGCCTTGTTGACGGCTGCAAAATGCCTAAGATAAGCCTCCCAGGACATATTGGAAGCGTAACAATCACTAGCCGAGGCCAACTCAGTGGATGAACGCCCTCCGCGTCACCGCAGACACCCAAATGCCATGCGCTTTTCCTCCATATTTGGAGCTTGTCTCACTCATGCCTGTATCGTGATAAGCATGTTTGCACCAGGCCAAGGATCTGTTAATTCTGGCCTGTGCCCATTGCCCGCAAGCAGTCGGTGCTTATGGCAACCGCACGACAACGCAACGAGAACTCGCTAGCGCGTCAGTGCCAGCCTGCCCGCGTTCTGTGAACTAGTTCATGGAGCAGTGAGCGTTACGGCCCAAAAATAATGAACTCAGTATAGAAAATATTGGCCGAAAACGACAGTCAACGTACAAAAAAAAAACCCCAAAAAAAACGATGTACTCTCGGGAATTCGAACTTGACTTGTAAAATAACATACCTAGCGCTCCAAACCACACGGCCACGGGCCAGCGCTGCCAACGTTCGAAATATCAGGTATATAATGTAACAAGTTTATGCTTTTATTTAGTTTTAGCATTTCAAGCAGCTTAGGTGACTATTGGTTGTATAGCGTTCGTGCAGTAAGCGTCACCAAATTTCCACAATATCTCACGTCTAGCAATTGTATTTCTTAGACGGAAAACCGTTCGCAGATGTGTGGTCGTGCTGCTGACCGCTGTGCTTGTTCTCCCAGCGCAAAAAAGTGCTTCTTGGTCCCTGCTGTACGGCAAAAGTATCACTTGATTTTATTTCCTTAGTACCTATATTGACTTCGCTGACTCTTCTCCCGCCTTCAAGTGGCCTTAGATTTTCCTACTAGCGTACCAGTCAGCGAAGCGTCGCATGTGCGCTTGTGCAGCGCTTGTGTGGAGCGACCTTGACTTGGAGGTACATACAGTGTACAAACTGACAAAGTAAAAAAAGGCACATTCTTGCATTCACAAACGTGTCGTGAATTAGTTTCAAGTGAGCGAATGAATTGCGACGACCCGTCGACGGCCGGCGGACGAAACGCTGGGCCGACTGACCCTGTCGGAAGGTCGGTGAGCCGTGTAGTAGCTCGAGTCAAGCCAGGCCATCTCCTCCTGACGTCACACGAAAACGCCACAGAAAATGGGCGAGGATGCAGGGAGGAGGAGAGCATTTTCTAATTGATTTTGCTACTAAATAAATTTGCGTAAACGCGCTCAGAATGGTCGAAAGATGGCCTATGGACTCCTGACTACAATTTGCGCTAGTAATCCTGCAATGTTTCCAAATCACTTCAGTGTCCCTTTAACTGGCACAACTTCACATGAACCATTTTCGTTGTGCTCATTAAAGTTAGCTCCATTCACGGGAGGTTAGCAATTGGGGAGAAAGTATTTTTTACCATTACTATACGAAAGAGGGGCTCGCAGACATCAACTTAGCGTTGTCAATGCCAGCTAATACAGTAAAAGCTCATTTATTCGCACTTGTTTATTTGCACTCACAGTCGACAGCTAATTAGATCTGACGTTCGGGTCCCGGCACAACACAAGCTCTGTATTACAATCGTGGAAAGTCCCGATAATTCACACATGTCGGTATTCACGGAAGTTACTTCAACTAGTGTTGACTGGTGGGCGAATTGCTATCTTGACATTCTTCATGCGTAGTGTACAACAGCAGCATACAAAGGACGCGGAAACACTCCTGTGTCCGCGTCCTTTTTAAAGACTATTGTCTTTCTTGGGCTACGAAAGCCGAAGATTTTGGTCTGTCTGTCTGTCTGTCTGTCTGTCTGTCTGTCTGTCTGTCTGTCTGTCTGTCTGTCTGTCTGTCTGTCTGTCTGTCTGTCTGTCTGTCGATACAGCCATCCGGCCAAACGTCAAACGCAAACGGAATCTTGAACAAAATGTTTATGTAGCCAAAATATTCCTAACCTTTAAATCTGGCAACACACCTCATATCTGTTAACACTGTTGAGCAAAAAGTAAACGTACATTAGGCATACTTGAGACAAAACATCGATGCACAACTGGCATTCGCAGTGTTATTTTAACTGAAAATAAATGTGCGCAATATGCGCGATAGAAAATTAATACGCGTCCGAAACAATACTTTGACGCAAAAATATAAGAAAGAGCTTGCGTGAGCGTGGACCTCTTAACGGTGTTCTCTGTTCAACAGTAACAAAAGGTTCCAATAGATGGAGCGAGCAGTGGAGCGCGGGAAAATGGAATCAACTTTAGCAAACCCCCTCCGTGTTTATCGTGGGAGGATCAAGAGGGAAGGGAAGAGGTTGAGAGATGGGCGGGGGAGAAAACAGAGGCATTTACGTTGCAGAGGCGGCGGAAGGCTATCGTCTGTCGACGACATTTGCAACGAAGTGAGCACATACGCGGCCAATGTTATTGTGCTGTTTCTGTGCGCTATGCATGAAGGTTAATTCAAACAACCAGACCCATGAAGCTTAATTCAAACAACCAGCCCCAGCAGACACTTCTCCTCGGAGATAGAAGTCGGCGCAGAGTGAGAACAACGCCTTGCGAAACCAAACCAAATTTACTACAGACACGAAATAACGACAGAGAAGTGCAAGCATGCGAGCACCCAACGTGAAGTGAGCTTGACTGGCGGAGCCAGTGCAGGCCAGCGCGCCAGCCCTCCGGTGCATGCCGTAGCAGGGTTTCGCTTGCACAGCGAGTGCCGGCGGCAACGCCAATGTTACGCCGCAAGGCTTTGCAGGCCTGCTTAGTGCCTCGTCGCTCGGAATGTCTCTCTGGGCTGTGCCCGCGCAATGCGGTGCGATGGCCGCTCCATCTAGCCCCTACCCGTGAATTTAAACTCCATTTAATTCGAACTAGTTTTAATTAGTGAGCTTTTGCTGTAAATGTTTTAATTTGCGTGGTGCAGTATCGAGCGACTGGTGGATGTGATTAGGTGCTTTTCGTTGTTTCCAGACAGTTTATCGAACGCCATTTCATCGAATATTCCTTTCTGAAAACCCAGCGGCGCTGCAGCTCCACGTCCAGCGTTCGTCTGATTATTGGAACACCTAACGTTGAAATACGCTGGACGCGTAAAGGCTGGAGCTCGCGGGAACAAGCCGGACGCGGAAAAGCGCGGATCCAGCGTGTACTGGAAGGCGTGGTGCTCTCTGTGCTGAATGCGCTGGAACGTAACGTTGGAACACACCGGAGACCACGCCGCCAACATCGGATAGCGTGGCCGATGCTGGCTCAAGGTTTTTTAATAGCCGTATAATTACGAGGCCGCATGGCTGTTAGCAGGAAATACGGACGTCCTTCCTTCCCAGAAACTTAAGGAGGGCTACAAAATTTAGTCATAGTCATTTGGACACTTTTCAGCTGATGACTGCATTGTTTCATCATTGCGCTCCGTCAATAACGCTCACACGGCTCATGAAAGCTAATTTATTCTCAAGGGATAGAAAAAAAAAAATGTGAAACGAGCGTCGATAGTAAGAGTTAGAAATTTGGTCCTTATTTAAAACACAAGTGGGGAAATATTTCTTGAACCTGTATCATTTGAGAAAAAAAGGAAACTCAATCCTTAGATGCATTCCTTGCATTGGTGAACCTTGACATTTTTGACAACGCATTCATACAGCAAGACCTGGAAGGGTATCCTGTGGCGAAAAGCACATGTCTCTGTGGTGCAGCACTATCTCGATGAGTATACGCATGCAGGATACCTGCCAAACTCACGTAGGGGTCATTCCAATTTTAGTCGGTTATCGAAGCACATCGCACGTATTCCAAATCCCTCTGACCCTGGGATTCGTCGGATTCATTCTCATCAAAGTACGAAAAATCCAAGGCACCACTTTTTATCGTCGCAGGAGGCGTTCTCGCTTTGAGATGCTTGGAATCCGCGCCACTGTTTTGCTTTTATCACAGCTTCGCAACTTCGCATGTTGCTGCAGACACTTCCCGGAGGCTTATGATGCACGCTTTTTTTTTTTGTAAAAAACTTGCGCGTAACTTCTTTTATAAAGTAGGCACAGCCAAACAATAAATATGGACAATGCATTCTCCGAATTTATTCTGGACTGCCGGGCTAGAGCGCGGGTGTACGTTTTCTTTCTTACTATGTTTATTCTTTTTTTTAACACGGCTGGGTGATGCAGTGGATTCACTGGTGCTAATTTTTGTTCATTTTACACATGTAGCGGCAGCTGTTTAGCTAGTTTAAAGACCTATTTTCACCAAACTAGCTTGATTGGACACATGCAGGGTTCGCGTTAAAATAAAAGATTTGCATCTAGAAAAAAATACATGCAGATTGAGACGAGGCGGCTCTCAAAGACGCCCAAAAAAGATATTTCGAAATGTCAACTGCACAAATTACACGTTGTGTTCAAGAAGCACGCCTTGCTCGTCCTTTTTTCGCGCTTTTGCCGAAGGGCTACACTTATTGCCTCATTTTTTATCAATAATTGTCCAGGGTACAAAATATGCAACTCAAAAAACCCAAAACAACCCTCGGAATTGGTGAAGTTATTTATTTATCCACCTGTTTGGTTAGTAGGCTACGCTGGTATGTTCCATAATTACCGTGAGTTGTGCTTAGTTGCGTTGTTAACAGCGAATGCGAGCGAAGGCTTTTTTCAAACGCGAGCGGAATGCTAATAGCAGCAATACAACAACATTTATTACGAGAAACACTTGCAATGCAATCGGATTACATGATCGTCACACGTAATCAGCATTCTTTCCGTGCAGTGCACGCTATAAAACGGGATTTACTGGCCCTGCATGAGCCGCAAACACTAAAAGATCCTGCAGAAATTTAGAGAATTATATACTAATGCCTGGCCTTCTTATGCCGCCTGTCTTGAGAGTGAGTGTCTTCCGGCCAAATTTTTGGTTTTTCTAAATCCTGTCCGACTAATTATCTCCAATTACGCCATTATAACGATTACAGGTGAAACTTTCGCGAAATCTGCGTTACTGTGGAAATACCATGTGGTATACGTTTTGACGTTTCCCGTATTTTTTATAGTTTTGTTAGTTTTTAGTTTTTTTCGAAATTTCGTTCGACCAATTATCTCCATTTACGTTATTCTAACAATTACATTTGGAACTTTCGCGAAATCTGCACTTTTGTGGAAATGCAGGGCGTTACACGCCCCTGGCTGTGAGGCTACTCGACAAAAAATGTTACGCATTAAAAGTCTTGGAGCATCTGCGCCCATCACGGCGCTGAAACAAGGCGAGTCGACCACGGGCATTCCCGTGCCCAGCACAGGAGCGGCGCCATGAGACCGGACTGCAGCGAGGACGCGAGCTATTCCGCGTGCCGTCGTTGAAGCCCAGTCCGCACAGGAAACGTCCTCGTGTTATTCAGTGCTTTCCAGCAACCTCCCCGCGTTGCACCGGGCCCGCTCGGCGTTTTCCAGTGTTTTACGTCCTCTCCAGCGTATTCCATCCCTCTCCCAATGATGGAAAACGCGAGGTTGTTGTCAGGGATCGTTTTATCGAACCACCTACATCCGTTTTGTCAAAATTGCCGTTTTGTAGCTTTCCTTCACAAGTCCTTCATTTTGTTGAACTGGTTATTGCAATAACGTAGTCACAGATAGTTCTATTCAATCGTGGCTCTGCCGTGCATTACATAAAAAATTGTCCCCAGATATGTTGTAGTGTTTCTGCTTTTCTGTTGCTAACGGTCACTTTTGCTGCATTAGAAATTTTTCACGTGCTTATTGATAGATTTAAAGTAAATATATTTTGTTTTTTACATATATTACCAAATTTGCCGCTACATCGGCCACTCCTACCTTGTGCATAATATCGTTTAGTTGTGTATCGGTGAATTTTGGTTGGCATTGCCAAATGTATGTGCCATGCCCCACTCGTAATGATCATCGATTCGAAGCCTTGACAATGGAGTCACACTGTTTGCCCTACGGACAGAGATACCCCGCTTCTTTTGAAAAAGAAATGGGGCTATACGTATTGACTTGGAGGTTCCCGGCAGTGCAAATTAGACACCGAGAGGTATAATGAGGCCATATGTGTTCTACAGCGCCCTCTCTTCTCTCTAGAATTACACCACGCCAGTACTACTGTGTGATCAAACCTATCCTTTTGCCGGAGCTTTTTATCCAGCCGGCGTTATTATTCCGTACATCTGGAGCCTTTTGCTTGCTCCCCAGCGCCAAAAAAGGAAAGTATTGAAAGCGATAGAATAAGCTTTCGTAACCATTTGAAGCACAAGGAAGAATCAAGGAAACATGAAAGACGTGAGAAAAGGGTGAGATGACTCTGATGTAGAACCTAGTATTTTTGAAATCCTTTGAAGACGTCTCCTGAAGATCAGTTCTGATCAGGAAAACTGCGGCGGCGGCCACAACGCAGTTCATGAAGATATCGTGGTGGAGAATAGAAACACGTGGTCTAAACCTAAGTAAAAAATAAATATAGGGATGTAGGTATGTGTACTAAAACCACGTAATATGCCTAGGTGCAAAGAGAGAGAGAGAGAGAGACGAACCAACTTGTCACATGGTGACTAACTTTGAGGCTGTTTTCTTGAGCTGTAAGAAATGCTTGATAAAGGCTTGGTAACCCTCTAGCCACAGGAGTACGAAATGGGGGAGGGGGTGTGAAAGGGGGCCTTCTTTTCCTCTTCCCCACACCCTTGTTTTGAGCTTGGGGTAGAGAGGGATATAAGCGAGGCCACTTTTTCATAGCGTTTATTTTGTTAGAGGGCATACATGAGGAAGTATTAGCTGACGATTACAAAAGTTGATTAAATGCACATGAGAACATTCGCTTCGCGGATGAAGTCTAGGAGAGAACGATGATGGAGCCGGGGTGCCGAGCGGAACGCCCCCCCCCTTCCCCCCCCACCCCCCCCCCCCCCCTCCGTATTTTTTGGGACGGGGGATTTTCATGGCTGGCTCCGAGCCATTTCTTGTTTTTGGGTTGGTTTGATTTTGCTTTTGTTATTATGTTACATTAATTCTGTTCGTTATTATTATTATTTTATTTGGTAATTTATGTTTGATATTATTTCTTTCATTCTTTATGTGCCTCCCTCGCCGAAGCAAAATCCTGCGTACGCCACTGGGTGGGGCCCATGTATCCACGCTGTGTATGCGGTCACGCCGTCTACGCGGAGGCCCGTCACCGCATGATGTCGCATCCTCGTCGGACTCAAGGCGAGGCAGGACCACAGAAAGTGGTGCATGTCGGCTATTCCACCGCTGCGGTATCAAACTAGGCAACCGGGGCTTGCAAAAAGAATCTCGAAAGTGAGGCCATTGTCGGGTGACGGTGACAGTTAAGGCTACCACCACCAGCATCCTCCAAAGCGCAACCTCCCCGCACGGGTAAGACCCGGGAGAGGGTGGCTGCCCACGGTGGAATGAGAGCACGTGTGCTCCGCCGGAGGTGTTCCTTCCTCGTCAGCAGGAGAGTGGCATCATCCAGCTCTGACGGGGAAGTCGTAGATGAAACAGAGGCTGCTAGCCAGGCTGCTCCGTCTGCTTTGCAGTGGGCTGTCAAGAGGTCACGCGGAACCCTTTCAACGTGCATCTCGTGAGAAATTCGTCTCGCAAGTCGCTGAACATTCTGCGACAGCATAGGGCTACGAATAACTAATCGCGGTAAGCGGACTGCTTGAAGGGCATACGTTCCAATTACGATGCATTACCCCGGCTGCAAAGCGATTCCTGTTACAGTCAGCAGAGCCTCTCTAATGACCACTTTCTCACGCCTATGATGAAAGATCGACTGCCTGGAATTATTTTTCTACCGCAAGCTGCGTCCCGACCTAGCGACTCTGATGCCTCCTCTCGCCACAAAAATCCGCCCTTTTGCAATTTTCTTGATAATAAATGGACACCAAACAATCAAGTGGCCATCTAGAGTGCCTAAGGCAATCTTCATTTGAAAAATTTTGTAATAGCTTCATGTTTAGGCTTTTAACAGCGAAGCTGTTTAGCAAATCGTAATTTTTCGTGCCCGCAGTTCAAAATACCAAGAAATTGCCGACAGCGCACACGTGAGCGCGGGCCTCGCGGCGACCGCCCCGCAGTTAAAAAAAATCCCCCCACCTCCACGAAGGGGATCGTGCGGAAATGCGAATGCATTGGGTGCACCGATGAGTGCGCTGCGAGAAATTATTATTAATGGCTTACTTAATGAAGAGAGACGAGAGTGTGAACGTAACCATTTATTCATTCATCAGCACCTGTTTGTGTTATCGTTGTACCTGACGGCCACAATCACCGCCTTGTGGTCGCTGAAGTGCACGGTCAAAGGGTCTTTGAGAAGCATACGCGCGGCACAGTTTCGCGTAAAGACCAGATCAACGCAACTCCCGTGAATGGTAGTGGGACACGTGTCGGAGCCGGCATCGCGCAACACGCCCGCCCCGCGCGCGAGCTCTCTCCGCCGAGCTCCGCGATGCGAGCGCCCTCAAACGCCACAGCGCGCTCCCCCTCTCCACTCACTCTCCGCTACTCCGCCCGAGCTCCGCGATGCGAGCGCCCTCACACGCCGAACGCGCTCCTCCTCTCCCCTTGCCCTCCGCTACTCCCGCCCGAGCTACTACGTGCTCCGGTTGCTAGGCGCGCCACAGCTGTTGCTAGGCGCACGCCGGCCAACGCACGACAACCCCCGACTAAGAAATGCATTCGCATTTAAAAACCAAGAAAATGCCTCGCACTCGTGTGTGCGTGTCTCGCGACGACCGCCCAGCGTCCCTTGAACACGTTTGTCAAGCCAAGAATACCCACTTCGGGAGATTGGTCAAGATTGCGGCAGTTAAAAAAAAAAACAAGAAAACGCCGAGCGCTCGTGTGTGCGTGCCTCGTGGCGACCCACCAGCGGGAGTCCCGGCCGCACGTTTGTCAACCAAAGCACACCCACGTTAAGAGATTGGCCAAAGTTGGCCAAAAAACTCCAGCGTTCGCCGCAATCGTGGCAACACTTGCTCGAAACGATAGAGACTCCGGTGTTCGCTGTAATCATGGGAAAACTTGCTCGCAACGAGAAAAACACGTCATAGCGTACGGCCCACCAAGGGGATGTCCAATGATTATCACTGCCCAGACGGGCAGTGGAGGCAGACGGAGGCAGACGGGCAGCTCCACCGGGGCGGCACCTGGAAGCTGCTGCGGCACCTGATGGACGAGAGCAAGAGCAAGGAGTATCAGCGTCACCGCATGGCGCAGATCCTGTACACCGCGATCAAGAAGCTGGGGGAAGAGGAGGTGCACAAGCGTCTGAACGAGCAGTACCTCCCGACCACCCCTCACGAAACGCATGCCGACTACGCCGGGCCGCCAAACGCCGCCCTCGACCGGGACATCGAGGAGTGGGAGGTCCGCCAGGCGACCCGCTCCCTGAACTGCCGCTCGGCCGCGGGCCCGGATCGCGCGACCAACAAGGCGCTGCGCAACCTGAACGACGCGGCGGTGGTGACGCTGACCAAGTACTTCAATGAGTGCTGGAGATCGGGCAGCCTTCCCAAGCAGTGGAAGAAGGCCAAGACCATCCTGCTTCCCAAACCGAACAAGCCGCCGGGCATCGAGAACCTGCGCCCCATCTCGCTCACGTCGTGCGTGGGCAAGGTGCTGGAGCACGTCTTGAACGCCCGGTGGCAGCGGTTCCTGGAGGATAACGAGCTGTATCCCGACGCGATGCTGGGCTTCCGCGCGAGGCTCGGCACGCAGGACGCCATGCTGCTGCTGCAACACGAGGTGCTGGCGCTCCCGGAGGGGCCCACGGCGGACAACCGAGCGATCCTGAGCCTGGACTTGCAGAGCGCCTTCGATAAGGTGCGGCACTCTGCGATCCTGGCCCAGGTGTCGCGCCTAGGTCTGGGGCGCAGGTCCTACGACTACATCCGAGCCTTCCTGTCCCGGCGCACGGCGCGGCTGGAGGTCGGGGGCACGCAACTAGAGGAGCGCGAGCTCGGAAGCACCGGCACCCCGCAGGGCTCGGTCATCTCGCCGTTCCTGTTCAACCTGGTGACGATCGGCGTGGCCCGGCGCCTGGACGAGCTCCCGGACGTCCGGTACTCCATCTACGCCGACGACATCACCCTGTGGGTCACGGGCGGCAGTGACGGCCACATCGAGTCGACGCTGCAGGAGGCGGTACGCACCATCGAGGCCGGCCTGGCGGGCACGGGTCTGCGGTGCTCGCCGCAAAAATCGCAGCTGCTGATCCTGCCCCCGCCGGGCCGGTATCGAAAGCGCGCTGCAGCGGAGGCGGAGCGCAACATCGTCGTACGAGCGGCAGACGGCACGGCCATCCCGTCGGTCCCCAGCGTTCGAGTCCTGGGCATGCACGTGGACGCGAACCGCGGCAACGGCACCACGATCGAGAAGATGATCACGAAGATGGGCATAGCCACGCGCCTCGTGAAGCGGATCTCCACGCGTTCGAGGGGGATGCGCGAGGCCAGCCTCCTCCGACTGCTGCAGGCCTTCGTGGTGAGCCACGTGGCCTACGTGGGCGCCTTTCACCAGTGGAAGGCGCAAGAACGGGAGCGCATCGACGCTGCCATCCGCAAGTCCTACCGGGCGGCCCTGGGCCTCCTGAACGGCACGAGCAACGCCGCCCTCCTGTCCCTGGGGGTCCACAACACCCTGGTGGAGATCAGCGAAGCGCAGCGCGTATCGCAGCTGGAGCGCCTGGGCAGCACCAAGTCCGGGCGCAAAATCCTGCAACGGGTGGGCCTCCGCCCGCCCCTCGGTCCCGCGGCGGAAGACGAGCTGGTCCCGCTGCGAGACGACGTCGCACGCCGTATCGTAGTGCCTCCGCTCCCGAGGAACGTGGACCCGGAGCGAAACGTCGAACGCCGGTCGGCGCGGGCGCGAGCGCTCGCCAGAACGTACAACGAGGACGAGGGAGCGGTGTTCGTGGACGCGGCCAAGCACCGCGAGCGGGCCGACACCTTCGTGGCGGTGGTCCTGAAGGCCACCTCGGGAGAACTGCTCAACGCCGGGTGCGTGCGGGCCGCGACCGCCCGGCAGGCCGAGGAGGCGGCGATCGCCTTAGCCCTGACCCTGCCCGGCACGCGGACCGTCCTCAGCGACTCGAAGTCGGCGATCTCCAACTTCGCGAGGGGCACGGTGTGCAGGAGCACCGCGCGGCTCCTCTCTCGGATCCGGGAGGGGGCCGCCAACAGCACGAGCATCCGGTGGTTCCCGGCTCACGCGGGCCGGGAGCTGCCCAACGGCCACCACAACCGCAACGAAGAGGCGGACGCCGCGGCCCGAGTCCTCGCCACGTGCCGGACCGCGCCCCCCCGCCTCGACCGAAACCCGGAAGACTCCGGGGAGGAAGCAGACGACGACCACGACGAAGACGCAGGGGAGCCCCTCGTCGCCTACGGCGAAGTGCTCCGGTGGTACAGACGCGAAAGAGGGACTTTTCCGCCTCCACAACCCGGCCTGTCCCGGGGGGAGGCGGTGCTCCTGCGGCAGTTACAGACCGAGACCGTGCTCACGCCGGCGCTGGCGCGCCACGTGTGCCCGGAACTCTACGAGCGGACCGAGTGCTGTGTGTGTGCGCGAGTGCCCGCGGACCTGGCCCACATCATGTGGGGCTGCAACGAACAGTGCGCGCGCGACGGAGGCGACCGCCTCCCGCCGGACATTCGCGCGTTGATCGGCTCCCCGGAGCACGGCAACCAGCTCAGGGCCGTCCAGCGGCTCGAGGCAGCTCTGGCGCTGCAACGGCGAAAGGAAAGCCAGCGCCCCTCGCCTCCCGGCCCCCGCGGGGGTCGAGCGGACGGCGACGGCGCGGGCGATCCGAGTAACCCGCGCGGCCGGCCGGGCACGACGCCTCGGGCTCCGCCCGCTACCTAGCGCAGGTAGTTAGACGAGGTGCGGCGAAGCCCTGCGTGGCCTGACCCGCACCTTTCTCGCAGGACGAATTTATAAAGGTCATTTCTCTCTCTCTCTCCGGTGTTCGCTGTAATCATGGGAAAACTTGCTCGCAACGAGAAAAACACGTCATAGCGTACGGCCCACCAAGGGGATGTCCAATGATTATCACTGCCCAAAACAAGAAAGAAGCTCACACTTATAGCAACAATCACAGAGTAAAGGTCATTGTGGCAGCGCAGAAGCTAATCGGCTGCAATCGTGGATTTCGGGATGGTCACGAAAGTTGCGTACAGCTTCGCTACCTTCAAGCCTTATGCGTTAGTGTGAGTTTCCTTCATTTGTTTTTGTACATTTTTCGCATTTTTTTCTTTTTTCCTTCTCCTCCTTTCATCCTCTGCGTCTCCTGTTTTATCCCCCTCCCCTTCGAAATAAAATTGTTTGCACGTCGCTGACTCCATCATCTAAACGTCGTTCTAATAAAGAATCAGTGGCGGGGAAGGAAACCTACTATTGCTATCTTCCCTCCTGCTCTGCTCGCGATTCACGTACTCTGCTCGCGATTCATGTGTTAGCCGAGAAATCATTAACTTTTCTTTGGCTTTCGACCTTACTCAAATTGTCCGCGATTTCACTAGAGAGCAAGCCATTTTGGACTTGGTATTCCTCAGTTCTAGTATCATTGAGAGAGGCTACAAATATGAGATAATTGACGGTATTTCAGATCACAGGGCAGTTATCGTTTATTTAAACTCATCAGTTTCAAAAGCACGCTTCTCGTTCACCACATTTCCGGATATTAGCAATGCTGACGATGTTTCAATTACTGACTATTTGTCAGATAATTTCGACGCGTTCAATGAGCTCGCCGCAACCAGTGAGGTAGATTTACTGGTTGATCGTTTTGAACACATTGTTAAAACTTGCATTAGGCGTTTCATTCCTCTTAAAACCAAAAAGAAAAATGTTAGAATCCTTTGGATCTCGCGAGATATCCTGCATCTATCACGCCGTGTTTCCAGATTAAGGCGAAAGAGGAGACTGAATAAGCCGGAAAGCATATCCCGATTTAACGAAGCAAAGGGAGAACTTCGAACGAAAACTAGCATAGCTAAGGATTTCTTTTTTCGCGTAGAATTAAAGAACTTACTAGCAAACAATCCTCGTAAATTTTGGAGTTCAGTTTTGCCACGGGACTCGTCCTCTACATCAATTATAGTCGGTAGTGAGGCCACAAATGATCCAGTAACCATAGCAAATGCTTTTAACTCTTATTTTCAGTCAGTATTCTCCTGCGACAGTAATGCTGGTCCCCCCTTTACGGCGCTCAAGCATTCTTAAATCACTAATATAAACATTAGTGAGGATGGGGTATTAAACCTTGTTTTGAACCTAAACGTAAAAAAATCCGCTGGCCCAGACGGCATTCCTAACCAGTTCTTAGTTCGTTACGCCTTATGGATGTCTCAATACTTAACAATTATATTCAGGAAATCATTGGCCACGGGTGTTGTTCCAAAATCTTGGAAACGTGCTAAAATAATTCCATTGTTTAAGTCGGGGGACAAACAGCTGTTGAACAATTACCGGCCGTTTCCCTAAACGCCCTATTCATGCAAACTCCTAGAGCACATCATACACAAACACATAATGGAATTCCTCGAAGAAAACAACATTTTGACTAATGCTCAGCATGGTTTCAGACATGGCTTTAGCACTCTAACACAATTAAGTGAATTCGTACACGATATCGCCTCTGCATTAGACTCCGGAAATCAGGTTGACGCCATATTCATTGACTTTGCTAAAGCCTTTGATTGTGTGCCCCACAAAAAACCTCTGTCTAAACTGGATGCTATTTTAAAAAACCCGCTTCTTGTTTCATGGATCGCCAGTTTCCTTTCCGATCGTTCCCAGTACGTATCATATAGCACAAAAAACTCTAGCACTGTTACTGTAACCTCTGGAGTACCACAGGGCTCAGTCCTGGGACCATTACTGTTTTTAATATTCATTAATGACCTGCCATCTGCCTTCGATTGTAAAATTCGCCTTTACGCTGATGATTCCGTTCTATACCACACAATCACTTCACCTGCGGATCACTGCCACCTACAGGAGTCATTCGCATTGTTTTGCAGGTGGTGTGATAGCTGGGGCATGAAAATTAACTTCCGCAAGACTGTTATACTCTCCTTCCATAAGAGCACTTTTCCCTCCAATTTCGATTACAGAATTGACCAGGAAACTTTACAGAGGGTCTCAAAATATAAGTATTTGGGTGTCATAATTACGCATAATTTATCTTGGTCGTCACACATTGACTACATCTGCAATAAATCATTAAAAAAGTTAGGTTACCTCCGCCGTACACTAAGGAACTCTCCTAAAGAAACTAAATTAATGCTCTACAAGTCTCTAATCCGGCCTGTTCTCGAATACGCCTCCCCAGTCTGGAGCCCTTACAAACATACGGAAAAAAATCAAATTGAGGGCATTCAAAAGAAAGCGGTTCGATTTATTTGTCGCCGCTACGACCGTTATTTTTCGCCGTCATCATCACTGTCTTCATTGAATTTGACACCACTCTCAGATCGCAGGCGCGTTGATGCGCTAAAATTTATGCATTGCATCATAAATGGCTCCTGTCGCCTTTCTCAAAATACCCTAATAAGTTACGCCGAACCACGTACGACTAGAAGCCAATCAAAATTAAACCTGGTCCCCTACTTCGCCCGCACCAACACTTTCAAATATAGTTTTTTTCCACTTGCCGTAGAACAATGGAACTTGATGCCCTATTCCACCCGCTGTCTTCCTTTGACTGAATTCCTGTCCGCGCTTTCCTCGTCCTAATACGTATTGAAGTGTTCATGCCAGTGCTCGTGTTCCATTACAATACATATATGGGGTATTTGCTTTTTTTCTTTTTTTTTCTGTGATTTCTGTGTACTTTTTCCTTTTGTACTTTTTCCTTTGGTCATCTCCCCTCCCTCTTTTTGTTGTCATGTGCCTCGGTCTGTTGGTAGTTAGCTCTGGATGTATGCTTTCTGTACCCCCCACTCCTGCTATAGCCCCATGGGGCTGCAGTATGTACAAATAAAAAAATAAAAAAAAAACTTTTGACATTGGCAACGCCAGCGTGAAGCGCCATACGATTGTACGGCAGAAGCGGAAAAATAATTAGCCATAATAGAGTGGAAATAAAAACTGAGTAATGAGAAATACACAGATTTTATCACGACCTTCCAGCGTACTGCAATGCGGTATCATTATATATATGCCGTTGAAAGGGAAAAATAGAGTGGGGAGGATATTCGTTTTAATAGTTTCCCCAGGGAACGATACCTAACAAAAATTTGTGAAGACACCCTTTCTTCATCAGAGAAACATAAAAAAGAGCAGAGGAAGCAAATAATATGACTGCTACAATTTTTGTTAAATAAAGGAGCTCGTTGTGGGGGTGTAGCCAGAGACAACCCATTCCCGTTTGAACCCGACGCGTTTGAACCAATTCCCGAAACGCCCTTACCGTTTGGCCCGTCCCATGTGCGCCCGTTCCCAAAACGCCCTTCCCGTTTGACCGCTTTCTGTTTCAACCCGTTGCCAAAACACCCTTCCTGTTTCAACCCGCTCCCAAAACGTCCACCTCAAATAGTTCACATAAGTTTCTGAGCTCGCAGTGCGCTTTGAGCCTCCAGAATTGTGCTGGGAAAGGTAGTGTAGCTTGCTGAGTAATTACCACAACATATTTTACTCATTTCTTGCCATTTAGCGCAGGGGCAAATTTTATTTTACTTTAACCCTAACTCTACTCAATAGATGGCGCCACCAGCATGTTTTCTTTTTAAAGTTCTGCAGGTGATGGCTACAGTAGTCTCAAAACAACTACATTTATTGTTAACGCTTCACCCGAAAAGCGAAATATTCAAGCTACTCTAAACGAAACCAAATAGATATGAGCAACAAAATTATGCGTGGTTTGTTTTGAGACTAATTCATCAAATGTCACTACTTACGCAAACCGCAGGCGGTGTGCTGAAGTGTCCTACCGTTTTCAGCGGCAAACGGAAACTCCAGCTATGGGTAGCCCATAAATGGTGACGCAGACACGGTACCGATATGATAAAACTCTCTAATATAGACGGATAACTACCTAAATGTTTGCTTTTTCTTTACCACGTACTGCGTGCCCGCCTATGTATTATCCGTAAAAAGTAGACGCAAAAGAATACAGCTTGGGGTGTTCTTAACGCTTGTATAAAAAATGTGTGCGAACCATTTCCTCCAAGCAAAAACTCCAGCTTTAGACTTCAATGGCCATTATTTTACAGACATTTGCATATAAAGTGACCGTTAGCCACACATTAAAATGGATCGTACCACTGGATTGGTCCATAATAGTTACCGCTTTCATAAAATACGTTTTTCTATTTCGCGAGATATTTTGCCTGCGTAGAAATAAAACAGTAGCCCTGTACTACCCCTAAAAAATTAATAGTTGCATTTGTTAAAAGACCAAACTTCATTTTCGGCAAGAGGTACGGAAACTACAAACTGGCACTACAACCACAGAAGGGATTCTGTTAATTCTCGCACTTTCTTTTTTTTGTGTTTGTGTGTTGCTTTTAAGTGCATTCGCATTCGTATGCGCAACCGTACGGACTGGAAGCATCACCGCTGCCGCGGAGTACGCATGCGAGCAACACGTTCCAGACCACTCGACCAACGCAGAAGAAGATGGAAGGGTGGGGTTTCAGCTGTAATTCACCAACGCTGTACCAGGTCGGACGTAATGCAGCAACCTACGTGTTGTTTTTTAATTGGTGCCGCGTATCGTAAAACGGACCATTGCAAAAAGGTTGCAGGTTTATAGGGCGTCTGCATACTTTGGCTCCGCCAGCCGTAACGTTTGTTTACGGTAAAATACGTTTGACGCAACTTTAATTTAATTTCCAGGTTACGGCGGACGCAAGTAATTTTTGACTTTCGGTTACGTCTGACGTAACTCAAAACACGAGGTTAACATGCAGTCGGATGCAACTGTAATTTCAAAAATCGCACTTCTAAGTCCAAGTCATCCGAGTCGAAACTGGGTTCGTTATTCCGGGAAGAGGCTAAATGGGAAAATGCGAAACGGGACGGGCGTTATGTACCGGGTTGAAACGGCAGGGAACAAACGAGAAGGTTCAAATGGGAACGGGTTCAAATGGGAACAGGCGAAATGGCTCTTTCGGCCCTATGCTCCATATGATTTGAACGAATTACGGAGATTTGTTCTTATTTCAGCGTAGTAGCGTTGCCGGACACTTGGAAGTTGCATGAGGTCATCATGTCACGTGGTTGATGCAATTACGTGTGCTCCTCCTTCCCTTTACGCTCCACAGCTAGGAAAATCTGTCTAGCTTCGTTGACTTCAACACCGTTATAGAAAAGCCGAAGACAGGGTAACTGAAGCATCGGGATTCACGCCGTGTGGTGGAAAGAATGAAATTGCCACTGAATCCTGCACTTCTCCCTCAATAAATTGTAGGGTTCTGACAATTCGTTTCGCTTTGTTGAAGTGACAGTTACGATGGAAATGTTGATAACTTGGCAACTGCGTTAATAGAATCACACCACAAGGCCGTTGCTATTCAGGAGATATTTTCCCATGCTGACTTCCTGTCCTGAGTTTTTTCGTCTGCGCTGACCACCATGCGTATCATCAACTCGCCCAATTTGTACCCTAGTGGAGCGATTTTCCCCTCCCTGCACCCAACGCTCAACCTTGTGCAGTTGAGCCAAAGCGGATCGAATAATACCGGTAAGCCCGTCGTAGCTGCCAGCGCTGAATGCCGTTGAGAGCCTCGCTTCTAGCACGCGTCACAAGTCCACCGCCACTTTAGAAACGTTTGTGTGGGCTGGTAGGTGAAAATCCTCCCGAGTCCTCTGTCCTTCAGGCTGGTGTCGATCCTGTGGGTCCCGCCATACAAGTATTAATTGGATGATAGACGAACACACGAACATTCCATCTTTGGGAGTCTCTTTTCGCGTTCGTGCGCGAAAAATAGTTGATGGAGGAGAAATAAATAAGGTCCCCATACCATCAATATCTGATTAACAAGATAGAAGCAATACAGAATAGAGCTGCAAGGTTTATTTCACGCAATTACAAATACCCCTCAAGTGTATCGGAGATTAAACTGAATCTTTCACTTCACCCGCTTGATCTTCGACGCAACATTTCTCTTTTATGCCTTTTTCACAAATATGTTTACAATTCAGCTCACTCAAAGATACATCTTAAAGTTCCGACTAACATTTCACGTAGAGTAAATAACCAACATAGTTTTTCCCGCCAGTACGGTAAAACAGATGCATTTAACTTGTCCGCACTTCCCATGGCCATCAGGCTTTGGAACGGTCTTCCTGATAACATTCTGGCCGAATCTAAGGGCGACGCATTCCGTAACCTTCTTCATGCTCACTTTTTTTCGTAATACAGTAACAATCTGTTATCACTGTTTTATGTACACTTTGTGTTTCATTTTTTTTTGCATCAGGTATCTGTTTACCCATACTTGCTTTTAATCTTGAATGTGCGGAATTTTAGTCTTAGTTCGTGCAAGATATAGCACACATTATCTTTGTATTTTCCGTTTCTCTAGATATGTACCGTAAATACCCGCGTATAATACGAGGTTTTTTTCTAAATATTAGCGTCCTAGATATCAGCCTCGTACTATATGCGGATCCAAACTAAAATTACAACAAAAATTCCAACGTTCCGCTTCATGTTATGGTTTCGGTATTGCTCGGGGCTGCGGCTTGGCTTCGTTGCTACGTGGCTATCCAATTCTAGCCCTAGCCAGTGCTAGCCACCCATTTCTTTGTTTATGGATAAGCGTTTGGTTCGGCAACACGCATGCGCTCTTGTGAATCACGCTTTGGGAAGTTCTCAGCAGTGGAGTACGAGTATGTCGGGGCCACGTAAACAGTGATTGACAGGCCACGCATGACAGTGATTGAACTGCGGGGACTTATCCTCACTTGTGTGATACGAGCGTGAACACCGCGCGGGTAAACTAACACCGCGCCGCGAGGATATGAACCAATAAATTTTTTTTTCCAATTTTGCATCCCTAAAATATTACCTCGTATTATATTCGGGTTCGTATTATACGTGGGTTTTTACGGTATTTACGGCTAATTTCTTGTATAATGTTTTCTTGGACTGTGGTTCTTTGTAGTGCCTTTTTGAAAATCTTGTTAATGTCGCACATTTCATATGTACCCCCCTTACTCAATGCCCTGTCAGGGGCCTGTAAGGTACTTTAAATAAATAAAAAAAAGCGCAGATCGTGACGTTCTGGCGAGCTTCTGTACTTTTAACACGCGAACACAGTTACACAAGGGGAGACCGCAAGAATGTACACCTTTGAGGCTAGCTCAGGGACGCCTCCGCGCGACGTTGAGGCTGAGCGTGCTCGTAGGGATCGTGTCCGGGCCTCTTTGGCGACTGTGGTGTCCTTTTTCAGAACATGTCCGTTCATTTCGAACAAAGCCACAAGGGTAGAAGCCTCGCGCGAGGGTTGAGAACGAGAAGATGTTTTTTTTTTTTTACCTCGACACGAGTCCAGACAGCTCCCCTCAGTCCCACAGTCACTATGTAGCCCATGCACGTGGCGACGCCCCACTGCCTTGGAGCAGGAGTGCAAAACGCTGCCAACCGGCCGCGTTGGCTGAGTGGCTAAGGCATTGGGATGCTGAGCCCACGGATGCGGGCTCGATTCCCGGCCACCGCGGCTACTTTTCTGATGGAGACGGAAAGCGAGAACGCCCGTGTTTTCGAGATTTAGACGCACGTTAAAGATCCCCAGGTGGTCTAAATTAATCTGGAGCCCTCCTCTACGGCGCGCCTCATCGCCTGTGTAGCGTCGGCGCGTTGATTAAACTTCATAATCAATCAAATCGAAACGCAGTTGCAGTCTCAAAGAACCAGGAGGAGCAGGCATGCAGAAGGCAAGACGGCACTCACTCACTCACTCACTCACTCACTCACTCACTCACTCACTCACTCACTCACTCACTCACTCACTCACTCACTCACTCACTCACTCACTCACTCACTCACTCACTCACTCACTCACTCACTCACTCACTCACTCACTCACTCACTCACTCACTCACTCACTCACGCACGCACGCAGGCTCTTCCATGATTAAACATGCGTGTCAAGCGGCAGGAAGAAGAAATAACTCCGCCTATGTGCTCAATACTTTACTCCGGCAAGGTTACTACACAATGCTCCTGACTTCCTTTTGTGTTTTTTAAAGCAATAGCGTGCTATCGTTTCAGAGGCTGAGATGCGTACAATCAAATTGTTAACAAAACCCTCCGCTTGGAAAAAACAGGGCCACAGGCAGTGCGAGACTTCAACCAAATTACGCCCGAAACTACATTTCCAGACCTGAGCACGGCAGCTGCCTTCAAGCGAACGAACAGCACACATATTTGACTATTTTATTCAAGGCATGCCAGACATTAATCGACCTTCCAAACTGTTACGCAGCACGCATGCATAATTGCAACAGTGAACCTTGTTAATATTTAAATAAAGTGCGACTTGTATGCGATATTGGCATTAACGGAGTAACGAATGGCGGCTTGGGGCGTGACCAACCGTAAATTTCCTAACTTGGCAGTCATCCCAGAAGTCGCTTCGGAGCGGAAGCGCGGCGCACATAATTCGTCAAACGAGCTATCAGTCATCGTTATCACCTCCATTGTATGAGACAGCGTGGAAAAGATCCCATCTGCTTAAGGCGCGTGTTTATGGGGAAATATCATCGATCAAGGCGTTTCTCGACAGGTTCCTTTTGGTCAGGTGGTTACAGCTTTAGGCAGCTGCTGCAGTTCGCTGTTCCATGACGCTCGCACACCTTATTCGCTGCGCATCTTTTCTAAAGAAAGCAGCATGGGGCTGGAAGAGTAGTACGGCAAAAAAAAAAAAAGAGCAGTGCAAGGCGGATCTTGATGCGGCATAAACGCAGAGGGAATAGCCGACTGCCTCGTCTGGGCAGTCAAACAACGCCGTATCGACAAACTTCTTGGCGCCAAGTTTTCGAGACAGAAATAAATGCAACAAAACCAAAAGCAAGGCAGGTAGTTCGTTACTATGACCTAGACTACGCCCCAACGCCTCCCAAAAGCCTGCAAGCTAAGCGCCTCCTCTGCCTTTATTTCGTCTTTACCGCCTGTATCTTCCTAGGCATCGCTTGGCGGGTAAACAAGGAGGATAAAAAAACTAACTGTGGGCTAAGAAAAGATAAGGGTTTCTTGTAGGACCAAGATGAACAAAAGATAAACTGAGGGAAACGCGAAAAAAAAAAAAGCTTCTGTTCGCGATTTGTCCACAGGAGCTATTGAAGGCTCCGAGTAGATACAGTTGGAGGTCAGAAGTAAAAGGCAATCAGTGTTTCGATCTCCGCTCTTGAAAAAGTGGCCTCGAAATAAACGGACAGTCGGAGGGAACTTTCTTTACACGGATCGCTGGCCACAATAAAACCAGAATGGTCTGGTATCCACCCTTCTGAAAAATAGAAGTGCGATGTATGGGCGAATGAGAAAATATCAGGCCGTTTCTCATCTCCACAGCCGAACCGATTGAAGACATGCTTTTTCAGGACTTGGATGTTTCAGAACGCGCCCGCAATCTCTAATGACATTGGTTCTTCGGAACTATACTTAGAACGCAGTCACATCATGCAGGAATATTAGTTCCTATTCACATAATAAAACAGCTTTGTAGATTTTGTTTTATTGCAGTTTGCCTTTATAGATTACATACCAAGGTTCTTGGCCCCAGAGCACAGGCATCAAGATGTTTTCAAATTACGTTTTGGAAATTGTAACCAAGCGCTATTACAGCTGTACTTGTGCCTGAAGTACGTCCTGTGCCCCAAGCAGTGGCGCACCCACGGGGGGTGTTTTGGGTGTTGTAACCCCGCCCAGATGTCCGTCAACCCAACCCCCTCCACACACCTCTCCCACCGAACCGAACCCGAAGTTCACCGAGCGCAGTGTGTAGTCTCGGAAGCTTTTATTATTGGACATTCGCAGTTAAATCTCGAAGAATATTGTATGACCGGCATTAAAAAATAAAACTAGAGCACGATCTTTTAGGATCGCGCTTTCAAGACAGTGAGGACAAACTTGCGTATAACTTGAAGTAGTTTAAGAAAAAGAATGCGAAAATATTTTAGTGACACAAAAAGTGTCCTTGGACAGGAAATTTCTGAATGCTTAAGAATCCCAGGGGTTTTTAAATGATTCCGTAGCCCCCCTCCCCCCTACGGCACGCCTCATAGCCCACGCTAAACCGCAAATAGTCTCACAATTTTTGTAGGGCCAGATTATACCACTATCTGAACTTCTGTGCGGAACTTCCATCACGAGATTTGAATCATTCGTCGCCTTCTAGAAAAAAAAGACACTGAAATTTCCCATAGGTTGGGACTCAGTATTGTCGAGCTTGCCTTCTGGCCTCAAATCAAATCTAACAAGATCAGATCGAAGCTGTTTTATTTCATTTGAAAGCTTAAACAACTGCCTTTCCTTCAATACTAAGCACTGTACGAGACCTCCCACTCCCGTTGAATAAAAAAGGTTCGGGTTTTCTTTATATATATCGCCTGAGTTTGTAACATTATAGTTTGTAGTTCTGCAGTCGCGTGCACGTGCACTCACGGGGTTGGAATATCCCGCCCGGAAACATCGCGCAACGTCTGATATATTTGCAGACAAAGCCTCCTCTTTTGTGGATTGAACAATATAAATTACGTTTTCTTTTGAAGCGAAACATGCTGATCTTGAGAAAGGTTTGCCCCGCAGGCAAGCTGTACAAGCGTCTCTCTTCTGGGCATCACTCCCATGCAGCCTCTATATGCCTTCCTACAGGCGAGTTCAACCGAATAAATCCTTCTTCATTCACATGCACTATGTGGCAGGATTACTTAACAATCTCTTGCTTCGTTGTAAGCCCAAAAGGAAAGTCTAATATGCTTAATCCGCGCTTCAAAAAGAAGAGCGCCCCCGAGACAGCAGCCTACCCGCTTGCTACCAACCCAGTGTTGCGCATATCTGCCGAAGGGGGCGCTGGGTGTCGCGGGCTCCGTGTCGCTCTCTGGGCGCTGTCCGGCGCCTATGCGAACAGATTTCGTGCTTTACTCTTGGCTTGACTTCACCAGTGAAGAAGGCATTAATTGTAGTTCCTCCCCAAGCTCATCTCCCGCCATCCCTTCCTTCCAATTCTACTTTCAAATTTGGGTCCGGGGCTTCGGGCAATGGCAAAAGGCTTCGCGTATCTTCTTTTTTTATGTGAAGGTGCATCCATTATTATATTCCTTCTGTAGGCGAATTGTAAGGTTATGGCAGCTGATTTAATGCGTAATTTTTTCGCGTAAAAAATAATAAAAAGTCGGCTGCTCTTTATAGTTTTATATATTTTATTCTTTGTGGTTATTTATTTTTATTCTTTTGTACTACTTACATTTGTCTTTATATTTGTTCTTTTATATTTTTACAATTATACATTATCATATTTTATACTTGTTGTGGAAATTTCAAACCCCCCCTAGACAAAAATCCTGGGTGCGCTAATGGCCCCAAGTGTAGGTTTTTGGGTAGTTAGTTGCACAGCTGCTATGGAATCAAAACTATTCTACCGCCCTTACGCAAACACTTCATCAGCGCTGCTTTTTAAAGGAGCACTGACACCAATTTTCGGCGTTAATATTATTGCACAGTTCGCTTCCTTCACTTAACAGAATACCCTGGCTGAAATATGAGCGGCCTGCGACGCGAAGAACATAGTTCAATTGAATCGCATTTATCGCGCCGACGGAGCACCGAGTGGAGCGGCACTCAGTAAATGGACATCAGCGTGACATCACTCCAGGAGAGGAAAAAGAAGTGACGCGACAGCGCTCGTCAAAAACTCGTGACGTCACTTCACGCGCGGCCCCACGAGCGGCGAGCGGGCGCAACACCCTCTCAAGCGGGCGCTGGTGACGTCCGCACAAAGCGGTGAGATCAAACTGGGAGGCTGTCATATGCGCCGTTCGGGATGAAAGCGCGGGAATTTGAAACAAACGATTTTCAGGCCGTTCAATGTAATTAACTATCGCGCACTGAAGTATTTGAAGTGCTGTTTCAGGTTCGCCAGACCATTAAGCATCGATAAAAGCAATAAAAGTGTAACATCAAATTTTCGTGTCAGTGCTCCTTTAAGCACACACACGCACACGTACACGCACGCCCCACACGCGCATGGCCGCAGGCACGTACGCAACTGCTCGCATGGTAATAGATGTATGCTGGTTTGTTGGTATGTTATCGCGATTGCGATGTCACAAGCGTTTAACACAGTAGAAATGGAGTTATGTGCGTCGGAGAATCTCTTCACTGATGTGTCCCCCGATTGACGCTTGATCATCGGAAGCGAAAACACGCGATATGCTACAATCCTTCACTCTCTCAGAGTGACCCAGGATTACGCACTGCGTTACACGCAATATTTTGTAGTTCTTATAACATACAGGGTGGGGGAAAATCAGATGCCCTATTTAAACCCTAAACCATGCGCACCATAACCAAGCTTTGAAGGAGCGAAGGGGAACGACTCATCAGCCACTATTGCGCAGAACCTGCAAAATGGTTTTAGCGCACCGAGGTACTCTTGCGCAGGAGTTGCAAAATTGTTTTTGTGCACCGATACCCTCTTGCGCTAAAGTTACACAATTGTTTTAGTTCACCGACAGCGCTTTCTGTACAGTTAGCCTGAAACATTTTTTTAGGTGCGGAGTACCTTACGACCGCACACTGTCCGTCTGCGTCCGTCCGCATAGCATTTACAATCGCAAAAAAATCAAACAAGCTCGGGCTGGATTCGAGCCTGTACCTCGTGGACCAGACAGAGTTAGTGTCAGCCGTCTTACCCATTGAGCTACGATCATGAGTCAAACGGCTTAATCTCTCGCCTGTAACGGTGCGGAGTACCTTAGAACCTCCAAATGTCCGTCCGCGTCCATCCGTGGGCACACCACCATCAAGCGAAAATCAAGCGCGATTCAATTTGAGCCGTGAGTTGCAGTTTCATACGGGGAATAATCAAGGTGCAACTCACGGCTCAAATCGAAGGACGGCCGGGGTGCAGATCGGATGTCTCTCGGGGCGCAAATCGGATGTCACTCGGGGAGCCAATTGGATGTAATTTCGAGTCGCCGTACTCCGCCCCATGGCCGTCATCCACGGAGAGGAGATGCTGCCATTTTTTAGTGTGCATAAGTTGGTTGAAGAACTTAGGAAATAAAGATCGTACTCCGCTCTATTTACCACTTAGCGATAAAGCCATGAATCACGTATCGTTGCGGACGTGGGTTCAGCTGGGAGCATGAAGAAATTCACCTTTACTTCTTTCCCCGAGCTTTGGAGCCATTTTGTGTAGCTGTCAGTGCGGTATTGGAGAGCCATTGAAGCAAACATATTCCTGAACAAACGTATCATTTGCCATCAGGGTATTTCTCACCCTGATGTTTTGGAGCGCTAGCAGGTAATAGACGAGGCACTCCACACGAATGTCTATTGCGTGTATACAGAGCGCGACTGCAGACACTGTTTGCCCTGTGAGAAGCACATAAAATTGCACGCGAAGCTGAGTTCTTACAAAAAAAAAACGAGAAAAGCCGATGCCGTATGCATTTTACAAGTGTATGGTAGCTCCCCAGATAAGTAAAAATCATGAATATCCCTGCAATAGGGAGAAAATGCATTGAATCATCCGGGAAAAAAAAAAAAGAAATGGATCCTCCACGCGAACATATCTCCAAAGAAAATGGTAAGTCACGCCACAAGAGAATTCAGCGGTTCAAGATTTCTTTGTTTGCACAAATCTCTGCGGGAAAGACACGTACGAAAATAGCGGTTGCTGGGTGAATGGAACGAGCGGTCGCAAAAGTGCCCTGAGCCCACTTGCATTCACCCGAAAGAGATAATGCCTACAGTACTCTTTCTATATAAAGTGCTCATGAGCGCACCAAGGGCAAGCAAGTCTTACGCAACTGGCCGCGAGAGTGTCCCTGATCCCCATGCGCTCGCCCAAAAAGAAAGAGCCAGCTTTTCGTTCCAGTCTCTAAATAAAGTCTCAAGACGTATACCAAGGGTAAACAAGCCTTACACAGCAAGCCTATCGTAGGGAGTTTGTGCATCCACTTGCAATTTTCTGCACCTTCCATTTCAGGCCCGGCCAACGCAAATGGGAGTTTTGCGCCCGCGAATGCGAGTTTTGCGCCCGCGAATGCGAACAGTAGCAGAAAAAAAATGCATTGCGCCATTTCTGTTCACACAATCCTTTTTTTTTTTAATCTACTAAAGCTCTTACGCTTACTTCAAAGAAGAACGAAGAAAGCATTTTTCAGACTCGTGTGGTCGATGTAATGCCATATAGAAATGACTTCAACCGCTTTGTGATATTATACGGAGGTCTTGAGGAAAGCGCAACCAATGCCGTATTTATTTATATGTTGAATTTATAAGTTTATTTCCTTTTTGTGCATTTATCTGGACCATTTTTTTTCGGCATGTTTACGGCACTGGAGGGGACACAACCGTGATGAGGAGAATGGTGATGATATATACATGAAACCAAGAACGCACGTAGTACCGCAAAGTACTTGCCAGTGCCACAAGAATCCCCCCTCCCCTCCTCCCTCTGCTCCATCCGGCCGAGAGGCTTTGCGAATCTCCGAGAACTCGAACCAGGGGCTATGCACCTCCCGAGGCCTACAGGTCACGGTGGCGGCAGCTGCTACCGCCACATAACGAAGAAGTTGTTGAACAAATGTCATTTCTCTCTCTCTTAAAAAAAAGCAGAACAAAACGTTTGGCCCACTTCTAAAATGAGATGCCAATACTGAGGCAACCGCGGGGCTGCTGGTCTTCACTTGCCTTAACTTGGTTTTTCTTATGTCTGCCCGTTTCTTAAGAGAATGATTGTCAAAAAGCGAAGCTTTCTCGACGAAAAGTGAGTTAAATCAAAGTCCACAGTCAACCCTCCTAATGGACAAAATCCAAACTGGCAAAGTCCGAAGCCAAAGTGCACTTCAACTCAGCCGAAGACAAAGCAAATGCCCGCGCTACGAACCCAAAGGAAATGCTGAGCGCTCCGAATGCTATGATAGCGCAATCAGTTAGACGCTGGTTTCACAACGCAAGATACCCAGATTCGATTGCGACCTCGGGAAGCGTTTATTTTAAGTGCAGAGCAATTTAAGGACTCGCCTTGTTGTCGCAGATCGCTCGCTGTACCCAAGTAGAGCCCCACGGCGTACCGTTGTGGCGGCATCCCACTGAGACTTCGAAAACCAAACGGTTTTTATATAGTCATGACCGTTCTAAACTCGTGAAGTACTGGCGCTTGTCATAGCCCCGTTGTTTAGCCCCCAAAAACACTGGAGGTACATTAGAGGCAAAATATACGTAATTAACCAGCTGCGCCCGTGTTCATTTAGTTAGGAACGCTTGTTTGGTTGATTTTTATGGTAGTAATCGAAAAAAGGGACCCTGCGAAAAAAAAAAAAAAAAAAAGGACGTTCCACTCAACCTGGAGGCTGGCGGAAGTGGAGAGCAATGATTCGCCCTAAGGGTCTGTAGCGCCGTTTTTCCCTCACTGCGACCAGCCATTACGCTGTTCGCCGCCATGTCTCACTTCTTTATTGATGAATGTAACGGAGGTTCGTATAGTGCAATTCAAATTTCCGCCTTGGCAGTTCTCGCGGGCCCCTGCCTTAAACAGCGGCAGCGGGAGTTCTGTTGTT
The DNA here is from genome assembly GCF_048455015.1 of Haemaphysalis longicornis. Taxonomy (NCBI): domain Eukaryota; kingdom Metazoa; phylum Arthropoda; class Arachnida; order Ixodida; family Ixodidae; genus Haemaphysalis; species Haemaphysalis longicornis. The sequence continues at coordinate 228,868,446 of NW_027526295.1, read as the reverse complement.
TTAAAGACGATAGTCTTTCTTGGGCTACTTAAACCCAGAAATTTTGGTCCGTCTGTATGTCTGTCTGTCTGTCTGTCTGTCCGTCTGTCTGTCTGTGACTCGATTCAGCCACCCGGCCAAAGCAAAACAATGCCTGCGCAATAGTCTTATATAGTCACAGCTAAATCTACCCGTCTATGTCCGGTGTAATGTTCATACTTGTCAACATTGTTGAAGAAGAACAAGGCATTACGCAAATATGAGACAACAAATCAATACAGAAGTGATATTTGCAGTGTTCCTTTATAAGAAATCAAACATGCTTGGCTTTTGCGAAATTAAATACTTCATCACCTGCAGAAAAAGAATTCACTCCGCCGTCGCCTGCTGTCACCCGCGCCACTATAGCTTCTGGCGCCATTTTAAGAAATCAACCGGCAACAGTTACGCAAGGTTCCACTACATAGTTTCCACGTTCTGCTTGCAACGCACGTGAAGTAGGGAAACGCGGTTCTATAAATGCTGAAGTAGGGCGCCTCGATTAACGCTCGTCTTCGCCGTACGGCAGCCTTCGCATCGAGACACCCGGTTTGGAGCAGTGGAACGCGGGAAATTTAAAATGATTTAAGCAAACCTTTGGCGTCTTTACCTTGGTAGGAGCGCGACGCAAGAGGAACAACATGAGAGGTGAGCGGGAAAGCGAAGGGAGGCATTTACTTCGCAAAAGCCGATAAAGACTATCGTCTTTTGACGGCATTTGCAACGAAAGGAGCAGATACGCGGCCAATTTTTTGGGCTTGCTTTTCATCCCGCACGTGCCGGCACCGCGGGAAGTTTGGAACGCGCCATTTTGTTTTGTTGCACTGCCACGTTTTTTTCTTTCTCCTACTATCGTAAAAACCAACCCAACGAGCATTCCTAACTAAATGAAAGTGGGCGCGGCCGGCTAATTATGTATATTTTCCCTCAAATGTAACTAGTTTTCTCTGCGCTAAACAACGGGGAGATGTAGGACAAGCGCCAGGGGTCCAGGACTTTCGAGCGGTTATGACTATATAAATCGCTTTATTTTGAAAGCCTCTGTCGGGTGCCGCTACGACGGTACGCCGGGCTCCACAGAAATTTGTTGTGCTGAGTATTGAATGGCCGGAGCACTTGGAAACTGATTGGGTTTTTCAGGTTTTAGGGCAGCGCTGTTACCGCTAGGCGCTGCACCATGATACTATGTGGATTCTAACAAATTCTCTTTCATACCGTGATCTCTCTGCGCCGCCTGATTCCGGCAGTCGCGCGTTACGCGTTACACCGAGCTACGACGACAAGGCGAGCCCCCTAAAGCCACTAAAGGCGGGAAATTTCATTAGCATTGGACGAACCTCCGTTCCATTCATCAAGTGAAAAGTGAGACAGGGTGGCGAAAAGCGTGATGGGTGCTAGCAGTGAGCGGATAATGGCGCTACAGCCCATTATGGCGAAGCACTGCTCTGCACTTCGGACAGCTTTCAGATTAAGGGGAACGGCTTTAATTTTTTTTTTCTTGAGGTGCGCGGTCCCCACACCCTTTTGTGGGCTCCTTGCCTTCTCGACACTTTGCTCATACTATTTGGCGTAACATTTCCCCCTTCTCCACTTCGCCGGGAGGGTTTTTCTGTTGAGCGTTGAGAGAAGAGAAACAAAAAGAAAAAAAAAGGCTGTACAGCGTGCTGTGTCTACAATACAGGTGTGCGTTTGAAGAAGCATGCCGTTAAGTCGGCAACATCACAGTTCGCAAAAAACCCCAAAACCCATACTAGTTGGCGTAACATTTCCCCCTTCTCCACTTCGCCGGGAGGATTTTTCTGTTGAGCGTTGAGAGAAGAGAAACAAGAAGAAAAAAAGGCTCTACAGCGTGTCTACAATACAGGCGTGCGTTTGAAGAAGCATGCCGTTAAATCGGCAACATCACAGTTCGCAAAAAACCGGAATGATATGTACTAGCGTAGTTAAGCTCACTTATAGTCATTTATATATGGCTCCCAGCCGAAATACTATTAATATTACGTATTGAGACAGAAACGCTAATATCAGCGGCAGAAAATATCAATTCCTTTACTGGCTGTGGAGACGCCAAAATTGGGGCCGTTTTGGTTATTCTGTCAAAACGATTAGTCACGTTTATAAAACACACGATTTCATTATGGCGAATAAACATTTGCACCATGTTTAAGACGATGCTCGGCAGTTCACCCTCCCTTCAAAAATGGTGGCGCCAGTTATTGTGGCATTGAATCCATCCTCGATGGACCCGAGAAGTCTGCCAAAATTTTTACTCGCTGGTTCCTAAATTTTCGCAGCATCTCCAGTTTGGGACCAGCATACCAGTTGCGTTGAAGCTGCGTGGTCGGTGGTCGAAATCCATTTGCGGCGTACCATATTACAGGTATGCAAGAAGAGCTATTGATTGTGCGTGGCGCATTATTGTTTCTTAATCTTAAGGAGGTACGGGGGGGGTGGGGGGGGGGTTGGCTGTACAGGAAGCAAGAACAAAGCTGAATTTTTGTCTGGATAGGGACAACGTCGCATTCATTACCTTGCGTATATGTAGCCTCGCATATAGCACAGCAATTGCCGCATTTGCTTGTATTTTTAGGCTTAAAAATTGAGTAACTTAAACTCAGCATCCATTTTGGCGGCGCTTTTTCTAGCTATTTCTGCATGACACGAACAGGCGTCGTTTCCGAGAAGTACCCTAGAAGCCCTAGAAGGATGCGTTGCCGGGGTTTCGTATGCTCCACGGGGGCATATCCTCGGCACACTTAAGTCTCCTTACGTGCTGTGAGAGGCGAAAGCTCGGTGATGCTTAGTAACAACTCCTCTGCTGCTACATCTTATTTTCGTCTCTTTCTTCGCTTTCTTTTCTTTGTCTTCTGGCTTAAATTACTTGGACCGCCTGCTTTTGTGCTGCACCGGATGGGCGTATTTTTCTTCGCCTTCGTTTTTTTCATCGTGCAGCGCAAATTACGTCAGCAAGCATTCTGTCACACGCTCTAGAATCAGAGTTTTTGGCTGTTGGTGTGCACCCATTCTACCCACGTACCATAACGTTCAGGTTTCACGTGACATGCTCTGTTTTCGCCTTTTATGTTTCTATTTCACAGTTTTGTGAATTTCGTAAAGCGGGAGCATTAGCCACTCGAGCACCCGATTCCTAGTGAATCCTCTATGTGTGTACGTGCCACAAAGAAAGGAACAGCAACAACAACGACAACGACAACGACAACGACAACGACAACAACGACGACAACGACAACGACAACAACGACGACAACGATAACAATGGCAACGACGACAACAACAACAACAACAACAACAACAACAACGTTTTTCCCCTGCTGGCAACGTGTAGACATATTGCAGTGGTACCGCATTGGGCGGCTACTGTGGATACCTGGTTTCAAACCCCATTGAATAGCATGTGATTTTCGCTTACTCTTTACAATGGCGGTCATCTTCGTGGCCGTACAACAACAACAACGACGACGGCGACGGTTTTGCGCAGAGTGTGGTACCGGGCGTTTCGCCTTAATAAATGTATTGCGCGGGACGGATCTGAAAACTTACCGTTTTCGGGGATGATTGAAGGAAAGGCCGCAGTAAGGGAAGAAAAAGTGATTTCTAATATCGACAGGACCCGCATTCCAGATATGCACCGGCAAGGCGACAACCAAAAATGCTCGCGTAGACACGTGTAATTAAAGTCGAGGCGACTAAACGTATATCTTAGAAGGGCTATAACATCAAAAAAAGAACGGAGTTCGTCAAAAGACTGCAATGAGATCGTCGCTTACGTGTTTACTGATATTGGTGACAATCATCCACGTTTCCTGTTCTGTCATTTGCAGATTTACTCTCACCGCAGCTACACCAGGCTTTACAAGGGCTATACTTCTTCACTTTATAGCGTGTAAGCAGAAGACCCCAGTGAGAACGGGAAGAAGTAAAGCTTCGTATGGCGTAGTAACCTGGGAGCTTACCGAACTACTTCTCAGGAATAGCTAAGGGTATTCGTGAAGAGTTACTGGCTGCCTTTTTAATGTTTTAATTTTTAATGTTTCAGAATGAGGTTTATTGTGTTCATATATGGTACACATAAATGAATATAGAGAAGCAGGTCTCAGAAGTACGTAATAGCTTTTGATGTCGAACACAAGGATCGCTTAGTCGAAAGAACAGCGGTCTGTACGAGAGAGAGAATTATCGGCTAAAGAAAATGTGGTAAAATAATACCTAGGTGGGTCAAAGGTGGAAATCCACGAAGATACAGCAAAACTTCAGCGCTTTAAACACAAAAATACCGCCGTCAGGAAGCGCGTTGGCATTACATTACTGCGACACAAAAAAAAGGAAACAGTTTGACAAACAATTTGGCGGGGCTGGGTACAAATCTCTTCGAGCACTTCGGAGTAATTGTGCGAACATTTGTGAAGTGTCAGCATTATTCTTTGTTGCGTTTACTGGAAGCGACTTTGAATTTTAGGCCCACCCTTCTTCTGGCAAAGAACAATTTTGTATTATTGCTTATACGCTGTATCCCGTTCTTTTTTTACCGCCCGCACGTTTGTAAATGAACAATTTGTCCGAGATTACATAATAAAAATTTTGATATTTTGCATCAGCTAACTCCTGTACAGCTCAAACTGCATGAATAGGGCAAGATGTTTGCAGTCTTTAAAAGGAGTACAAATAATTCTTTGGGAACAACTTTATAGCTACCATTTTACTGATTGGTTGAAACTACGTCCAACACAGCCTGTAATATTCTCTTGCTTCTTACCGTAGAAATAATGTTCGCTCGGACCCTGGGTAGTAGTAAAACATGGCATCTACTCTGGAGGTAGGGGAAGCGTGTTTATGGTAAGAAGAATAAATTTAAAGTGGAGTCCTTGCCTCCTAGGAGGAGCTCCAGTAAAGGGTGATGGCAGGTGTAAATTGATAATTGCAAGTACAGCGATATTAAAAAAGGGAAAAAAGACGCAAGAGATTTGTTCAAAACCACGAAGGCCCTTTTTTATGCAATCATATTCGACGTCATCAGCATCAGCAACAACATAATCACCAGTATGATTACCCATTGTTTGTTCACCGAGTGGTGAGCACCCTTATTTAATACCGTCAACGCCCACATTGCTTCTTGCCTTGCACTTCGAGCCTCGTCCATCCGTTGCTGCAATAACATTTCCTCTAGCGCAAGCGCGATATAAACGCAAAAAGGCAATGCCATTCACTGCACGCTCGAGAAATAGGATCGTGCATGAGAGGTCTCAATATATCTCGCCTATATCTCACATGTTGGCCGGGAAGGCGTTACGGTAAACAAAACCCGTGCTTTCGTGTCTGGAGAATGTTTGCACAGGCGTCAAAACCGCGTCGCCTCAGCCGGGCTTGTATTTTTTTCTTCCACTTCCAGACTACGCCACGAATTCCGGCTCGCGACAAATCGAGTTAGTCGCACCGCCACTCCTTGAGGCACGCCAACTTGTTCTCGACCGGGGGAGTGCCGCAGCCACGTCCAGGTTTCGGACACCGCCTTAAGTTGTGGGGAAGAAAGACCTACTAAAACAGCCTTCGTCGGGGGGAGGCGTTCCGCATGCTCATTCGATAAGGAATGCACCTTTGTGTGCGTGGGTGTGTGCGTGTGTGTGTCATATGATATTTTATCATCGTATTATCATAGTAAAAATATATACACGGAAGAGAAAAAAAATTGTCTAAAACGCTAACGCCAAGAAAAGCAAAGCGGAGGCATTTGGAGACTTTTTTGAACGACGATAGGCATTTTTTAAATGATGGGAAAGCAACTGGATAAAAACGCACCCCTGGTGGTATCCCAATTCCCAAACTTCAAATAATGATTCGTATGCTTTGCTAAATCAGCTACTACGGTGGTTGTGCTCCCCACCACTGTCGGTGGTTTTTATGGCTATTTCAAGTACGACCTATGCTTGAGGTGGGAGCCAGCGCTATTCAGACGCGATGAGGGGAGGCCTTCCTTTTAAGCTAGGGGCCCTGATTCGAGCGTCTAGTGGTCCCCTGGCGGGATACCCTGTTATGATACCTACGGCGTCAAGACTGCGAGATGCGAGACTGTCGCTGTGCATGTAATTACTGTAATTGCTATAATTTGAAATCAGGAGCTCGTTGAAATGAATACGGGAAGGGAAACCAGCAGTAGAGGATGCCAAGACAGACATTTCAGAATTCTAGATTTTTTTTCAGAGAAAGCACACAAACATTTTACTGCATGTATGTCTTAGCGTTCTGGACATCTGGCAACTTGCCTTCGGCGTACATCACATGGGTCTTTAAAAAATTAGAATTATTGACATGTGAATGCTTGTTACAAAAGCGTACTTGGACTAGCGAAAAAATTAACCGAAAACGCCTCTTCTCTTGCTGCGCCGAATTTTATATAATTATTCTCCCTCAAAATTCTCTCTTTTAATACACCGTTTAGTGATTGTTTTACAGCAAAATGTTCTATCTTTCGCAGTGAACGCGGAAGCGCGTTTTCCGAACGCTGTAGGGAAAGAGTGCTCATTGCTGTGGACCAATAATTAAATTACCGTCGTTGATCATATCTTCAAAATGATAAAGGATTGCTGTGGCTGGAAGCCCTCAACGGAAGCGAAACTATTATTGTGATTTCCCCATTTAACGTGGCCCGATTCATAAAAGAACAAGTATTTTTACGCTGTGTTGTTAATGAATGTCTAGAGTATAAGCGTGTGATCATAGGGGAGTTTAATGATACTGACGTAAATAGGGAAGAGCAGCAGGGATTGCTACGGCTGTACTACGCGGCGCAGAAAGGGTCTCTACAGATTTCGTTTCTTCCAGTAGTCTTGAAAAAAGAATGCGCCACAAGAACACCTGTGGAATTGCTTCAGACCATTGCGTTCCTCTGGGCATCTTCGTTTTGTTATGGTATATCAATGTATATCAATTGTTGGTTCGCAATGACATGTTTCCCTCTGCCCTCTTTATCACTTTGTCGAATGTGTCACAGCAATCGTGATGTCTTCTCCATTTTTTTCTGGTGCCTCCCAACTGCACCGCTGAAGATTGCGTTGCTTTTATAACAGGCTCTCTAACATTGATGGAGTAAATGGAGATGATTGGTCGAAGAAAATTTCAAAGAAAAAATAATAACAATAAATGGACTAATAATACAAAAAGAATAACGAAATAAAAAAATATGTATCTTATTTATTCGCCTTAAAATGAGCCCAAAACTCCCAGAAAGAACGACGGGAATACGAATAATGAACTTAAAAAAAGTACCAAGGCTGCACTACACCTTGCAACTGCATAAAGGTCACAATTAGGGAGGTTACGGCCGCTAATCGCTATAATAGTGTAAATGTACATCATTTTGGCGAACAAACAAAAGAAAACTTTCTAACAATAAAACAACCCAATGTATTTGGCTAGCAATAGCCAAATGTGGGTATAAAAACTCACAATGAATAGAAGCGGCGAGAGAATGAGAGTACTCTGAGACAATTCTCTGAGTTTCTGTGTGATTTTATTTAATGTTAATCCCGTACTATTTTCCAAAAAATGAATTTCTACTCCGTCGCTCGCAACGACTGATTTCATTTCTTTCATCGAATGAGTGGCTGGAACAGTGCATTGTCGGAGGCGACCTCATACTGTGTGCTTTGACCTGAGGAAGGCATTTGATGTCGTCAGTCAGTGCTTAACAACTCTGTAACTGTACCATCTCAACATAAACAATTTCTTTCTTCACCTCACAGTATGTTACTTGATGATACGGACCTTCTACATTAATGATAGCGGCCAGCATTAGTATCATTGCTGTGCCGCAAATGGTGTGCCGCAAGCGTCTGTTCTGGCCATCTTTTCTCCTCTGTACTTATCGAAATCAAATTTTTACAGCTTATTTCCTATCACGCGTAATTCCTGCACATAGTTTCATGCCCTGCACTATCACACCCTGGCCTTTTATACCAGCCATCCTCATTGTCTTACTGATTTTACTATTTTAATCTCTGCTCTTGTTGAGCAATCTTAGGGGTTACATCTTCAACCGTCATACATAACCATCGCTTTGGCGCTCCTTGCCCTAGTTGGCCTTGCGCCATAAACATCCAACCATCATCATCATTTTCGCCTCTGTAATAAGGATATTTGGGCCGATGCGTTCTTTAGTTTTAATTTGCATTAATGATAACAACGTTTTAAGGAATTTGGTGTCTTCACGACCGCACGCGTCCTCAAGAAGACGTCGACGCATCCAGTACATGCTGCAAAGAGGACAAACACGTACGAAAAGCGGCAAATACCAGCGTATTTTCATACACGTGCAAAGCGGTACCCCTGCTTTTTGAATACCCGTTACAGATGTTACTCTATTTCAAATTGTTTTTGACCACTGATCGAGTTGTGCTCTTTTCTATCAAACTAACCTTCACGCCGCACGTTAGGTGCATCAAAAAACAGTCTCTGTGGTCCATTAAGCAGTGTTGAGGCTGTTGCGAGAAATTTACGGCTGTGGGTTCACTTTAAACTGTACCGAACTGTATGGGATCAGTTCTGGAGTATGTCTCCATTGTCTGTGAACAGTACCTGTGAATTTATTAATGCGCGTGTACTGATAAGTACGGATAAGGTAAAAATATTTGTAGATTAATAGGGGCCGCTACGTTGGTAGCCTGACCACCCTTGTTCACGATCGCTGATCTGACGAGTGCTCCTTTGATTAAAGGCGCTAGGCACGCTAAACTTGACATTATGTTTATTATAGAACAGATTCACCAGGAAATTGGCTCAGCTACATCTCTGCTCTGGTCCATCTAAGGAAAACAAATGTAGTTTAGAAGGACTTGTTGGGCGAGTTGGTGCATATTCTCAAAGGTGTAAAATGCGCTAAGGAAGACTGCACACAGAGAGAGGTGTACCTCTCTCTGAGTGGCTGCGCTTATTCTTGGATACCTCTCTCTGTGTGGCATTTTCCTTAGCGCAGGTTGCACTTTTTATGGAAAACAAGCCCGAGAGAATTCCGGCATTTTCGTACTTTCAGGATGACACTGTCTCGTGTTAACGCTGCACTTTAGGTTCTCATGGGCGCTTGTCAAAATTTTCAATGTCGCGTCAGGACTCTTCGGTTGAGATTGTTCTTAGAGTAGAACCTCACTATTTTTCCTCCCATAAAACTGTGCTGTATATCTATTTCGTGCCGTCTGACGCAATCCATTTTTTTTCTTTAACTGATGGATCTTTTGAATTGCTGTTTGCATGGTGTGTTTTTCATGTTAAGGATCTTCGTTCCCCTTTTAGTTATGTTAAAGATTAAAAATTGCTGTTCCCACTCTCCACATTCATCTGTAATGAGTATATCTGCTCTGATCCGTATGACAAATTTTTTATTTGTTTCATTACACTTCGTTATGTTTTAGTGTGTTTAGGGCTGTCTATGTAAAACGTATAGGCAAAGAAGCTGTGTTTATTTGTGTTTTACCCTCGATACATAAGCCTCTGGGATGCTCCTGGCTCACGTAAATAAGCTATTCATTTATTATTGATTGATTCTGTGAATTACGAAAGGAAGAGCTTTCCGTGAAGCATCAAGTCCTTTCTTGGGAAGCAGAAAGGACTTGATTCGGTGCTTTGAGCTTTTGCGACAGGAAGAGGAAGATAAATAAACTGAACGGAAAGGCCGAGTAGTTAGCCAGGCGTGGAGCCCGGTTTGCTACTCGGCACTGGGGAAGGGATGTTCAAGAGATGAAAGAGAGGGGCAGGCGAAAAAGATAGGAGCGGGGTGTTTTTTGTGCACTACAGTCGTTCGTCTGAGCGTGCGTCGTTCAGGAAACGTATAGGAGCTTTTGTCGCCTTCTGCGAAGTCGATGGTGGGGATCGATGTCCCAAGATGGTCTCTTCTGTGAATGGTTGATGGTCCCATCGGCGCAGCTCTGTGGCGAGCAGGCAGCCCCCGTAATCTCTGCAACAAATGTTTTGGCACAACTCTGCTTGCGTAGCCGCGTTGAATTAACTCTCGCATCATCTGTAAATTCCAAATAAAAAGCGTAATTACCGCGAAGTGGGGTGTAGGTTTGCCGCGGCGGCCGACTCGCAGCGACGGAGATGCCGAGCGGTCCGCTCACGCCAGCCCACCGTTTACACGCGCCCATTAGCAGCTGACATCACTCATCGCGACAATTTTCATTTTCACTTTTGAAAGGGCATGTAGATCCCCCCACCTTTCCATCAAGGTTTCATAGTACTCCGGGCACAGGTGAAATGTACGATGTTTTCGAGACGTCTTCAGTCCATAATTAATTTTCATGCATAATGAGTGATACGACTCACTGGAAAACCACCAAGTGATTTACTCTAACGGTCATACATGAAAGTACAGAACAGTTTATATTTGCACAACGAACGACATAACAACCGCGGAATGTGTTAACACTGCGAGTTCTCCGTTCCACAAATCCGTTTTTCTGAGCATTTACACCGAACACACGAATAAAAACTTCGCGCATGTCGTACATCTTCCCTTTAAAGTTCCAACCGGCGCACTTTCTCCAAGAAAATATCCGATGAACACGATATTGAACATGTTCTTTCGAACACTAAATCACGTAGAGCGGAGTATTTGCGCGCATGCAGCGGATATAAAACGCAATACATATTAACAGTTATTTTCACCGTAAGAACGAGATAATGTTGGCTGTCATGCGGACACACCACACGCGCTTAAAAACTTTCACCAGGCCGTTCATGGCGCGGAGTTAAAAACAGGCGTCAGAGTTTGTTAAGACCAACTCGAGTCACAAAGCGACGTCTTGAGGACAGCGCCGCTTAATCCGTCTGTATTGTTCGCTTAAAAAGTCTTGCAGGCTCTGGATTCTTGCTCTGGCACCAAGGTCTTCACGGCGTATAATGAGCTAACGTAACGGTAATTACTTGCGCTCTACCCACCTTCCGTCGTTAAGGTAACGGTGAAGCGCTCTGTTAAACACGCACCGGTCGTTTTAGGACCGTGCACTGCATACGTCACACTTGCGTCAGTGTCGTTTTACAGGAGTGGCCACCCACGCCTCCGCGCGTGATGGGGGAAGACGACCAGCGTCTGATGTCGCTCTTCTTGTTAGACGACGTCATGGCCGAGCCCCTGACAGCGCGCCTGTGGCGCATGCCCAGTATGGCGAGGAACTTGGCACGGAATTTGTGGCTGAAGATGCTGTACAGTAGCGGGTTGCATGCCGACGACGTGTAGGCCATCATGTTGACGATGATCAGGAACGTCCACGTCTCCTCGAAGCGCCGTCCGGACAGGGTGTTGTACAGTAGCAACGCCTGCGGGAAAGGCAGACGTAAGGGCGTTGGGGGCGCTCATCTGCTTTCACCATTGAATTTCAATAAAGGCGTAGTGGTTTAGTAGCTCCTTGAATACCCAATTTCAATACGAGTTTTCTGTCATTTTCATGCCACCGGCTCCTGTTCTGTCGTGGTTTGCGCATTGCGTCAATAGCAAAGGTAAAAGCATATATAGATCTTTACAGCATCGCTAGGAACTGAACAAAATGCGGGAACTGGCCTTTCATCGTATGTGGATAACGTCTGTAATCCAGAACGCCACCTGGCGTAAAATATGCTGTTAAAATTCTTGAAACCCTTTATTAGAGAAAATTTTTTAAAAAATGCATGTAATTTCTCACGTTTTAGATTCCTAGTGTGGCGTTATTTATGTAGTTTGTTTCGCCGTATGTTACCTATCTTGTTTCGGTATTTGCTCACCGTTCCAAAAAGAGAATTATGGCTTCTCACCAGCGCATTCGAAGTCAGGGAAACATGGCATTGCTTTATCGGTTATGGGTAACGCTATTGAGATGTCGGGCCCTCACAATCGGCGGGGTAGCTTCGAAAACTAGATTGAAAAGTTGACTGATGCGGGTTTTTTGCGGCAGTCCCTCATCGCGCAGTGGAGACTGTCAGAAACTTCCACACCAAGAATACAAAGACATGATCGTGCCCCCCCCCCCTCTCCCCCTCAAATGGCAGTCCCACCGTATGTCCACAGCGTATCCCATGCAAGTAAAAAAATGGGGGCCAATAAACGCAGTGAATGTGGAGTTCCAGCGGTGCTGTCGTTGTGCTCCACAATAAAGCCCCAATTTGTGATGTGAACGTGGTTGAACAGCAAAGCAAAACGAGTGCACGAAACAAAACGCGATTGATAAGAGGGCATTCCAAAGAAACGAACGCAACAAAACACGTTTGTTATTAATTCGCGAATGAGCACACTTTTTTATTTAGCTGGCATAGACAAACTCGAAAGGATTAGAGTTTCATCCAAACAGACAAACACGGGGTGTGTTTTTCTCCCGTAGAAGCCCATGTACTGACCAAAGACAGGAATTCCACAGCGTTAATAACTTCAGCGTGAACGAACTAATTAAGATTTAGATGAAACTCGCCGTAATGATAGAGTAATATTACCGGCAAATGGTCACATCGTTAAAGCAAGGGTTAGTGCCGTTTTCTAAGCATACTCCTCCCGTACATGCACACGTATTAATAGCAGACGGGCACGCTGTGAGGTTTACAACTTCACTGTGTCCTAAATAATTACCTCAAGTAAATAAAACTCAGCGTAATATATTAATGTTAGAAGCCAACTGTCAATAATATTGGTGGATTGTTTTGATAAAACAAGAGTTGCACATATCTTGGGAAGAGCATTCCCTATAACGGTGACTTTGTCGCAAGACGTTTTTGTCTTTATTACGAACGACGTAAACCGATTCGCTGTAAAAGTAGCTTCTGGCTGCGCAGGCATGCGTTACGTTTTTTTCTTTCTGCGCCCAGGAAGCTCAGCATATTGGGCTTTTCGGTGAATGCATGGGCCCCAAGCGGCAAAAACTACAAGACGCATCATCCCGACCGCTCCAGACAATGCGCGGGATGTCTTGTACATTAGATGTGCCTTTCATGTGGCAGAAGTTATGCGGGGAAAACGTTCCGCTCAGTGTGCTCGCAAACACTCTCCGAACAGGTATAGGCAGCAATTCGGCCGTTCGCCGCACTAAACGCCTCTATCAACCGGCGTTTTATGACGCCGCTATTTCAAGCTCCATCGCGAGCAGCGTGCGAGGGCTGTTCGCGAGGCCTGCGTAATCCACACAATGGGGGAACGCGGCGCGTAGGCACAGGGCGATTCTATACCTGAAATCACGATCGCTGCCTTATACGTGGGGGACTTACATTCTCACAACAAGAGAGAAAATTAGGCAGCGAAACGCCCATTGCTATGAGCACGGGGGAGCGACCCGATAATGTTACCATAAATACTAACGGGGACTACGAAGCTCCTCAGCTGCGTAGGCGGACGGGATGATAGTGGCTACATCCACTCTAGGGCCCCCCCACGTATCGAATGGGCAGAAGAGTGTCGATCATGGCGTCCCCGCAGTTTTTTCTGCCGCAATAGATGCCACCGTTAGCCCGCGCTAAGGGTTTGGGCCATTATCTCGCCACCCCCTGCAGGAAAGAAGTTTCCCTCCTGTCTCGTTTCTTAATCCGTAGTCATGACCGACTTTTAAGTGCAGAGCACTTAGGCGCTCGCCTTGTCGTCCTAGCTCGTTCGCTGAAACCAAGAATATCGCCACGACGGTACTGTGTAGCCTGTGACGGTCTTTTGGCCGTGGCGTAACCCAGAGGATTCGGAAGCCAAGCGGTTTACATAGTCATAAGCGCTCGAAACAAGTGAACCGCTGGGGCTTAGCAGTGGCTTAGCTCATCTATGCTAGGATATACGTAGCGTGAGCCAAGTTTCAGCTGGTTATTCTTAGCCTTCTTGGTTGTCTAAGATTAGCTGATTATCATGCTAACTGCTGCTTATCATCCAATCCAAATCCAATGCAATCCAATCCAAAAACAAACCAATCCAATCCAATCCAAGCCAAGCCAAGCCAAGCCAAGCCAAACCAAGCCAAGCCTCCCGCTTGCGCAATATGTGGTAGTGCAATGCCGGCACGTGCGGGGAGAAAAGCACAAAGAGAACAGAACTCCCGCTGGCGCCGTTTGAGGCAGGGGGCGCGCGAGCACTGCGAAGGCGGGAAATTTGATTTGCATGGGGTGGTAGCAGTAAGCGGATAACGGCGGTACAGCCCATTATGGCGAATCACTGCTCTGCACTTCCGACAGATTTCACATTGAGTGGAACGGCTTTAATTTTTTTTACTTCTCTCTTTTTTCAATGATAGTGTATACATTCCTTGTTGTTGAGTATTAAAATCAGTTGGAAGTCAGCGTAGTGTATATATTTTCTTGCTTTGTCTCCATTTTAGCGCTGTTTTTCTAAGCAGCATCATGGGGAAAATAGCCTGCCTTGGTTCACCTTTCGTTGTGTGGCGGGAATAGATTAGATAACAAAAACATTTTATTGTTGAACAGGTGGAATCATTTTCAAGTCGACTCTGGTGCCCTTCCGGCAGCGTCTTCGGCCTCCTGGGCTAATGAGGCCTGGGTCAGAGGGTAAGTACTGAGCAGCGCGGTCTATAACTGCTTCTGTTCGTAATTTGGAATACAATAAAGTTCTCTTTAGGAGTTTGAAGGTATTTCTCTTCGCAAGATAAAACCACGCGGACAGATCTGCGTATTGTTGCCATAGAGCACATTGCCTAAAATGCAGCTTAGAGTAGTAGGGTGATAGGAGGGCAGGGATAAAAGAAATATTCAAATTAGATTAGACGATTGCTGGATTGGATTGGATTGCAATCCAATCCAAATTGGATTGTGGCGCAGATTACAGGGTTGCTAAATACGATCCCGTAAGCTGTGCAACTGCGCTGAAGGCCTTACTTGGATGAAAGAATTTAACTGTGGCTAAACACCAGCTCCAAATGTGTCACGTGCTGGAAGCCTAGTTGACGCCACCACTCCAATCTCCGAAAAAAAAATATAATAAATGCGATTGTTCTGCAGTCCCGCCAAATAAGAGCGCACGAGATTGCCGATATCATAAGAATCCAACAAAAAAGAGGGAACAGAACTCTGCACGAAGGACCGCAGATGAAAAAAATATCGCAGAAACCCCCATAGTCAACTGTCGAGTAAATGTTTAAGTCACTTTAAAATACGGTGGCACCTTTAAAAGTTGTTTTCACTTCCACAAACATAGGAATTGTTCGGAAGACATTTTTCAAATAATATCAAAGTTTGATGGGCCAAGGGCTTTTTACTAAATACCTCTTTCCCCTTAAAATAGCCATCACACTTATGCGCACATACGCATCGCAGGGACGATATGTTTCAGAGGCATTGTAAGTCTGCTATCGAAGCATGATGGCTGAATAGCTTTTTTCTTAACACCTCCATATGAGCCCTTCAATCCCCATAGAGGGCTATATACGCCCATTAAATGTCGGCCGGCTATACCACTATACCCAACTGAATTGCTGGAAGGCGGTTCTCAAAGCAATGTAAGGGGCATTTTATGAAAATATACAGGCCCCAGTGACTTATATTAAATACCATCTATGTGAAACCCCATGTATCACAATGAAATGCTATACACCTAACCGTGTTCGAGTACTTTGAAGCCTCACTATTATAAGCAAATGCGTTGCTGGGAAGACCATTTGTAGGTTAAATACAGGCAGCCTTATATTGAGGATAATGGCCAAAAGGCTTTTATGAAATGCCGGCACAAAGTCCAGTGTATCCTTAAAATCCCTACCCTGTGAGCTCCTTGACACTCCGCTTCGCCACTGGGCCTTGGTGCATCGCTAAGAAGACATTGGCTCCACGGGCAATACGAAGAGTGATATCAAGGTACCGAGCTACCTGGATCAGAGTACAAACTAGAGTGGAAGATATCATAGCTCAAATAAAGAAAAAATAAATCTACTTGGGCTAGCCATGCAGTAAGACGAACCGACAACCGCTTTACAATTAGGGTAACAGAGTGGATACCAAGACATGGGTCTAAAAGAAGGGGAAGTCCATTAACAAAATGGAGGGGTGAAGGAAAAAAATTTGAGGGTAAAAAGTAGACTCGAGCAGCGCAGGACAGGAGCGGTTGGAGGTCAGTGGGAGAGGCCTTCGTCCTGCAGTGCACCATAGCAGGCTGATGATTATATTATGGTGTAAATACCCTAGCGCGTTTTAAACGAAGCTTACTATGGTTAGGCGACAGGGAAATTCGGCGGTCCCGTGTACGCAGAAAACTCATTTGGCGAAGCCCCATGCGCACGTGCGATAAAACCAGGTTGGAGAGGAGCTAGGAACAAGGGGGAGAGATCGAATGAGTTTATCGCTTGATTGGTTGTAGGGTTTAACGCGCCGACGCAACGCAGGCGGTGAGGCACGCCGTAGTGGAGGGCTACGGATTAATTTTGACCATGGAGGGACCTTTAACGTACGCCGAAATCTCGTACACACGGGCGTTTTTGCTTTTCTCCTCCATCAGAGAAGCGGCCCCCGCGGCCGGGAATTGAACCCGCGACCTCGTGTTAAGCAGCACAACGCCTTATGCACTGATCCGCCGCGGCGAGTATGAGTTTATAGCTGATGTAGCTGCACTCGCGCATCAACCGACACTGGCAAAGGCGCATCGGAGAAAGCGACAGAGTCTCTGTCGCAGCACGGCGGCCTCGCAGCGAGCTACTGCGTGAAGCCCAGCTCAAGCAACAAAGGTGGCCCGTGGCAGTGATGGTGCAGGTGGAGCTGCACGTTACAGTTTTGCTGTTTAACCAACAGAGTGGATGGGCGCATTTTATTAGAATTTTCGTGCGCAGCTAAAATTTTACACTTTATGTATCACCGACAAGCCGACGGATTTTCTCGAAGAGTTCACATAGTCATCCTTCGCATTTAATGGTTGTGTGTCCTACGATTACTGTGATTGCTGATTGTTGACCGAAAGCGCACTCGAAAGTGTGTTTCGACGTGCCGAGGCAACTCTGTAGTCTCTTACTGGGGAGACACGGGATCAATTCCATTACGAACGACCCACGTTTCCATGCAGTGTCGGAGAATGGCTTTTCGCTGCTTTTCGGGACCGTTTATGAAACATTAATTAGCTACAACACCCTCAAGCCGAAGCAGCAGTCAAAGCAGGGGGCGGAGCAGGGAGCGGAGCTTGGGGGAGGGGGGGGGGTGAGGCGGAGCAGGGGGCAAAGCGTCCCTAAAAAAGGGGAAAACATATTCGTAGGTAGGGAAGCTGGTGGACACTGCTGTTTGAACAGCCAAGAAATAAACTCCGTCGGCTACCTTTGAAAGAGCAAAAATAAATAGCTGACGAGTATTATGTAAAGTTAATGGGTTCTTCCAACGAAGAGGTTAAAAAAATGCACAGAAATTACCAGAATTGTCCACTAATGAGTAAGCATTTGTGTGCCATATTTCACTTAAGTTCATCTTCATTCGACAAATAAGGTGCACTTACCCGGTTGTAATGGTTCATTGCCTAAATACACAAATAAGAGATGTTCATGCAGATACAGCACGTTGCACAGTTGGAAGCTTTTTCTCCGACATTTTTATTCATGGTTTGGTTTGTTTTGGGAGGCTTTTTTTACTTCATGGGGAGAAGCCGGTGTGTAGGACAGACACTTTTTTTTATTTTGTCCTTTCAAATTTTGTATATAAATTCTGTCCATATTTTATTTTATTCTCCCTATTGTCTTCATTTACACTCTTATCACAAATAAATTTGCTGACTTAGTTAATTACGCAGTTTTGTGCAGATGCATGGCGTTATACGATTGGTGTTTTTCAGTATTTGTTTATTTATTTCTCAGTTGGTCTTTCGGAACCTTTCTTTTGGTTGTTTGAGGGCGATCTGTAAGATAAACATTTTTTTCGTTAGATCATTGTTATTCTTTTTAATGTTTCTATTTTCATTACAAATTTTTCTTGGACCATTTATGTCTACTCACACAGTTATAACCATTACATACGTTACATACTCTTGTGCAAATGCAAGGAATTACACTGTTAGTGCTGTGGTGTAGCCGGTAAGAAGAGCTTAAGCATTAAAAGGCAAGACTGGCGCACCAGAAAAAGCTTTTCAGCCACAAAGAGCGCGCCGCCCCAGAACCTCCCAACACGATGATATAATTGCATGAACCTGGCTTTGAAATACTTCTACACCATTTCCTTCCCACTGTTCACTGAATTTCGTCCAATCAACCCGAATTTCTCTGCTCGTGAAGGTTCCAACTTTCGTGAAGGTATTTAAAAGTTAGAAGCTCAGTTAGCCTAATTTGTGGCCCTCAATTCGGACGCTGCCGAAAAAAAAATATAGCTTGTTTTCAAAACCAAAAAGTTAAGGGTGTCTTTTTACACTACTTATCAATCAACCGTTGCATTTCCGGAGAAATTATTTGCACACTATTGGGACCAACTAAGGCGTTTTTGTTTTTTCGTTATTCGACCCAAAAGTTGGTCAAAACGAACAAAAATAGCTGGTTTACTCCGTAACTGTTATGACACTGAAATCCAGGTGTGGGTCTCTTGAAGGTGTTTAAATTACAGGCAACCTAAGAATGTTTCCCTGATGACGTCAATCAAGGGCTCAAGCTCCTCTTACGGGTGAATAGTACAAGCTTTAGCATCCACGCTGTGAATCTATAAGGAGGCAAAGAAGGCCAACCAACAGCCACGTGATGGTGGTTTTGGTTTGCTGGAGATAGCTGGGGTCAAATTAAAAACACGTGAACGATACGTAATAGATATACCGGATTCGTATCAAGAAGGTGACTCCCGTAATTAACAGCGATGCCCGTTTTTCTGTGCCTGAGTACGCGACTTAAGGTGCCTGGTGCCGTACCTGGTGCGGTGAGAAGCTGACGAAGTAGACGCTCACTCCGGCCACCAGCATCTTGACCACTCCTCGACGGGCCTTGACGGACCGCGCATACTTCTCCCGTCCCACCGCAGGCGCCATGGCCCGGAACGATTCGGCGCTGAACAGCCGTCGACCGACGATGGTGTACAGCACGCACTGTTGGAGAGAGTAGAAATAGTGAATTCAGATAGACTGGCTCCAACTTTTACCGCTTGCGAATTTCGATGTTAGCCCAATGTATTAGGAACTCCCGGTACCTCATTATTAAGCAGATTTGTGCTTTGTGCATCGACAACCCTGTTTTCTAGAATTCACAGATTTAAAAAGAAAGACCAATAAATGTATATTTCAAGAATGGGTATTTAACCCAATTTAGGAAAATATATATTTTCACCAAGAAAGTAGATTAAACGCCGCGCCAGATGTCGTAGAAAGACCAATTATCAACTACAATCTTAAGTAAGCTGCTTAATATAATTTCCCTAGATACGTAAGCTCTGTATTGTTGCGATAGATGCTGGAATACGTTTGAAGAGATATGAGATTTGTGATTTTTGATGCTCGTGTTTGCGAAGAACACTAAGTTCTCCAGTGAAAAAAAAAGCGTCAAGGAGCAGCGCCTCTGCATCACTATGCCAATGTTTATTTATTTATTTAGTAGTTAGTTATTAAGTTAGTTAATCTGTTTGTTTGTTTGTTTTCTGTTTGTGCAACTATACCTCCTAAACGTTGGACATTCCGTGACAGTTTGGGGTATAGAACATCGTTTATTCACTAGTTCTATTATTATATGCAGCAATATTAAACGGGCCCTGATTATCGCGTCGCAACGTTCTTTCCAATCGCTCGCAGTTTTCACTGCGAAAGAATTGATACGAGCAGAAAAATGCACATGAAGGGGGTCAGTCAGCCATTCCCATGCAAATGTGATGAGCAGGTAATATAACGGAACCGTCTAGAAAAGCTCAGCCCGAACTTCCAGCCTCGTCCCTCGTGTAATATGAATGATCAGAGTGTATGAATTGTGAAGCGCGCTTTTTCCCAAACTCAAGCCTGCTAATCAGGTTAGGGTAATAAGGGTCCCAAACTGTGCATGCATATTCATGCCTGGGGCGGAATAAAGTTAAACATGCTAGCATATCTAGTTTCCGTCCTTCCCAAGCTTGAGCCCGCATAACCAGAAAAGGACCCGGACAACAACTACGATGTCTTCCTTTTTAGAACGCCGATGTGTACAGTCTTGTTGAATGCACTTTCTCGTAAACGTCAGCGCAGCCCTGGTACCGGTGAAACGTTTTATACGCTACAAAGCAAACATTGAGTCTTTACCTTTCGCAAATCAGCAATTTGATTGAAATCCGTAGAAAAGAGAGAGTTCTGCTGTGAACAGATACGGACAACTGCGCCGACGTTCCAGATTGCAATAACGAAGAACAGTGAACAGCCCGGAATAAGTTTGAAATAAGCCCGGAATAAGCTTGAAGGAGTACGCAGGGAGCTCTTTTAAAGCTAGTTTTCATGCCCGACATTATAATGGGAAAATGGGGTATCCTCTGCAACTTTAAGCTAGGTAAAATTTGTAACAAGGGTGTTGTAGGCGTTTCGTTAGCTAGAATTTTTGACTGAATTTACGTGAATTTTAAGCAGAGGTTTTTACGGGTAGGGTGCTTTTCCCAAGGTGCCTAAACATGTTGCCTATGGTGCAAAGGAAATAAACGCTGTCTCAGGATTGAGAAGACTGCGGCAACATTCACTCTGAGCAACATTTAAAATGTGATGCGTAATTATTGAAACGAACCAACAATCGCAAGTTTTAACTAAGTAACACTGCTCTAACCATCGCCATGGCTGTAGTTGCTTTGAAACTACACATATTAGTCGACCAGCTCATGTGCTTTAGCAGACTTAAATTATTCGATCTAATAGTGTTGAATTCTGCTTTGTATACCAAGACACTTTGAAAGGGACATTTACAGGTCAGGTCTACCGGCTTCAAATATCATTTGCTTCAAAAAAATGCGGTGCTTGAGTTCGCATGCCAATCAAAACTTCCCTCAAATGGTGGCAGTTTACGCATAAACGCCGGCTTGCGCTGGGGTGCTTCAAGAGCACGGCTGAAAACGATTACGTGACACACGTAGCTGGTCAGCCTGGCTCAGGCCCCCACACGAGACGTATTTCCACCACAAAGTAAAATTCCTAGGGGCCTTTCGATCTTCTTACTCCTTCTAAAGGCCTGGCGATACTTACTAACAACTTCTTTACTGCCGCACCGGTATTTGCGTCTCTTTCTTTGCTTTCGTTTCTGTGTCTTTTGGCACGAATTACTTCGACGGGCTTTTTTTTCTGCTGCACCGTGTTTGCGTATTTTTATTCGTTATCACTTCTTCGTCTTCGTCGTATAACGCGAATTACGCCAGCAAGCAGACTGGCACACGCCACAGCTCCCCTAGATATACGGCTCAGCGCGGCTGCAGTGCATCTGTTCTACTCACGTGCCATCACGTTCAGGTGTCACGCTGCACGCGCTATTCGAAAACTTTGACGTTTCCGATTCACAGTTTGTGAATTTTGTGAAGCGGTCACATTAACCTCTCAAACCTCCCGATCACAGGCCATTCCCCCTCGTGGGCATGTGGTACGAATAAAGCAAAAACATCGACAACAGCTTTGGTTCCACCGCTCGTAACGTGCTGGTAAATTCTAAAGAAAAACATTTCTGCACACTTCAGAAATAAGCTGCATACTTCAGAACTCCCCGCGAAAATATGGTTTAAAAGAAAGAGCTTTTTCGTACCTTCGGACAGTAACTGGAGGGCATGCAAGAAGCCTGAAACAATAGAGAATTGTTTTAATGAATGCTGGGATGCTGTGTTTTTCTGGGATGTGTTTCCGAGTTCATTTAGAAAAGAGTTTGACCTCAACACTGTTACCATTCTATTTCTAACAGCAGCCAGTGACAGCCGTGTTGCCTATGATCTCGTCTTTATAATTGGCCTTCAGAGTCTATGATATGGTGGACCAGGATGGTTGACCGTCATTCTGAGCCTGCGCGCCCAACAAAAAGTGTATTTCAAGAGGAGATTGCCCAAAGTGCGCTGTGTACATAGGCATTCAAGCAATGCTGTTGACTGGTTTTGGTGTTTCGATATCTCTCTGTCAATGTCCGACGTTTTATGTGAGCTAGTGTGATGTTACAACTACTGTTGTAGCTCGAGTTTTGCTATAATAAGTTTGCATTGTTGTTTGTCGCATTTGATACGGGACTATAGTCCGCCTCCCTCTTGCTGGGGTGATTCGAGTGACATTTAATTCTAAGGAAGGCTATGACGAACACTTCAATTGATAATCTGTTCCCTGTGGATTTTTAACGCCAGTCCTATTTACAGCAGCATAAGAACAGTGTTTCAGTTTGTGTCAAGCATATGTGCGTGCCGCCAAATTCCAAAACATTTTTCTCTAAGGTTTCGAAATAAATCATGCAGCCAGTTTCCGACGCACAAGAGGTTTCAAATAATACTGACGACCCAGAAACTGGTGATGCTCCTGTGACCGCTTCAGGCCAAGTGATCAACGCTATTGAGTTGATCAGGCTCTTGGGTGGGCTCACGAAGCAACAGAGGAGGCGTTGAACGTGTTTGTGTGGTACCAAAAGTGTCCGCTCAGTGCTAACAAAGCGCACGGAGGCGAAAATCAAATGCCTTTCTTATAGGAAAAAAATTCCCCCGCATTTCCCCGTGGGGGAGAATGTGAAAGTGCGAATGCACGGTTGTCGGCCCGCTTGCGGCGCTTGCGCTCGGCCCCCGCAGCCCACCGCCTCGCCGCCTTCTCTTCCATCTCTGCCATCGGGTTTGTAGTATCACGTGTACACCACGCAGTTATCAAGCCGCTATAACGCCGCTGAGTCGCCAACGCACGCCGCTGACGACGTAGTTTGAATGCGTTAAAGATATAAGGCGCGTCACTAACACTGATATCAGCGTCGCGTCCGTGGCTTGGTCGGTAGAGCGTCGCGCTGCGGCCGCAAAGTCCTCGGATCGAAACCTAGCACCGGATGCTTTTTTTTTTTTAAATATAGAGGAGCACTGCGGACGCCGCCGCCGCCGCCGCCGCCGGCGGTGGATGGTTTGGGGTCGCTTATAAAGTGCATTCGCACTTAAAAAGTTTTCCTGCCTAAAACCCCTACCGTTTTATCGTAATTTCACCGCGGACACTGAGCGCATTGCCAAGGTATCAGCATGCCAGCGCCGAGGCATTACGATGGCATCGTGGCTGCTGGGATGCGCCTTCCTTTAGACATCGAATTTATAGAATCAAATGCTTGTAAAGCAACCATGCCGATTTTACAAAGTTCTCGATTTAACGAAATAATGCGCGGTTCTCGGTGACTTGGTTAGATCGGGTTCGGACTGTATAACGATTGCATGTGGAAATTCAGCGATATCTACTTTTTTTGCAGAAATGCAGGGCGGTACACTTTCCTGGCTTTGGGGGTACTCTGCAAAGAATGCTACGCATTAAAAAGGACATCAACATCACCCCGTACTCCCTTTCTTCTTTCCATTTAAAGATGTTAAGGGGGACTCACCTGTTAACATTCCTATGGGACTTACTTCTTCATGACGCAAGGGCTTAAAGGCCATCGTGTTCCCATAGAGTTTTGTACTAATATATACTAGAGGAAAATCTGGCACTGCATTCGCGGGCCGCAGTGGGCGGCGCCATTGCAGCTAGCGACGTTCCTCGCCTCCTTGGCTTGGATAGCCACATGGCTTCTTTTTCGTCTTGAAGCCAAAATCAACAAAAACGGGTAACATTGTTTTTTTTTTATTCATCTTGCATGAAGCTTCTAAATAATCCCTGACAAATAAATCGTTCTGAAGCTTTAATTTTATAATTATAAAACAAATTTCATTAATCTTCTGCAGTAATACTGTTGCATTTTTGCAGCCAGAGGTGACTTTTCAGCCTGTTCGTGAGCCATGCCAAGGACAAGGGGAACGTGCCTGCCCGGTACATGACGGAACGCTCGCCGAAGCGCGGCTCCCCTAGACGGTGGCGCCAGATTTCCCTCTAGTGTATATTAGTATGCAACTCTATGCGTGTACCTATGCGCAAGGTCTTGCAGAAATGTTCCGAACGGCGTAGTTTGCCTATTTTGGAAATATGTCACTTCCGTACTGAAATAAAAAAATAACACTCATCCTTGCTAGACAGCTATCGCCATTTAGTCAAGACTAGATGAATCAAAATATTTTGAGTGTTTACTTTTAAGGCCCCTAAAAATTATATATTTCTAAAAGAAGCGAACTAGGCTTTTATGAACAGTTTCATGTATCAGTAAGTCTTTTTGTATCGGTACACTATGCTTTTTAAGCCCGTGGGTCATGAATGTTAGACGTTTTTGTTCTGGCAGAATTATTCAGCTTGCGGAAGTGCCGCATGATTGATCGGCATGCGGAACCCCGCAGTCTAACCAACTGTATTTTTCGGGAACCGGCAGTGCCAGTGCGGAGCGTTTGTGCGGCGCAGAGTGATCTACCGGAGCGGCTGCGTCTTTTGGATGCTTGCGTCTGCTTGCGTTAGTTTTGAAATGGTGCCAAACTTTGTTACACTGATGTGCTTACCCTTTGCTGTCTGTTACTTTTTATCTGAATTTGTCTAAAATTTCAATTTTCATGCGTGAAAGGAAAAAAAGTGTTGGTATATCGCAGCATCTGGCTGCCTGCGACTGTGGAGAGCAGGGTTCAAATCCCATGGTATCACACAAATGTTTATTTATTTATTTATTTACTCTAATCCTCGGTGGATATTTTGTTGACCGGGCAACAATGGTGCTTTCACATCAAAACTGCACATCAGAACGAGCTGAAGCATAATGCCCGACTGGAGAATGCAGGGTCAGGGTGCGTTTTTAAAATACGATTCAAAGATACAAAGACACCCCAAAAAATATATCACATAAAAATGTGATTCAAATACGCTGCGCCAACTCGGACTCAAGGGCAGAGAATAAAAAAAAAAGATAATACTCAGAAGCAAGTTTTCATTGCCATTTTATGCTGTGCATATATGGATTACCTTAGAGTGCCGCTCAAATATCGAAGTCGTTGGGCGCGCAACGTTCATACAAAAATCATAAGCATGGCTACGCATCGCCCTATTCACTTAAAAGTATGCTGTGGACACATTCCTACCCCGATGGACACTATTCAGACATCAACAATTCGGGTTTTAAGCGTGGAGGCTACACTTGGACTCGGACGCGGGCAGTAGTGGAGGGCTACGGGAACATTTCGAGCACCTGCGGATCCTTAATACACGCCGAAATCTTGACGCACGAGTATTTTTTTTTCTCGCCTGTATAATACCTGGTCTACACGGCCGTTTCAAAGGCCTTCAGAAGGTCCTTGAACCAATTGTCTATCGAGTGCCCCATTGTAAATACATAGGGCGCACTTGACGGTGAGCGTTCAACTGCCAATCGAAAGTTGACGTGTAGCGCAGGTATTAGAATAACGGCAGCCGTGGTGGAATTGAACTCTCGTACATGGTATCAGCAGTACAACGGCTTACCAAATGAACAATATAATATACTAGTTTAGAAATGACTACCCGCTGTCCTTTCTTAAAATATTCGCTCAGATTTTCTACGCGATGCTGGGCACCTCAGAGGGATTTTTGTACTTTTTTCTGGGCCTGATAACGCAACACAAATAGATGCCTAATGCTTTCGCCACAAAAAATTGAGCGTGACCGAAAAAAATCGGACGCCATTTTCAGAAAGCACGAGCTAGATTAAGTCATAGTATTCATTTTACCTTTTGAGCAAAACAACGCAAAATACTCGTTCTTGTCTGTTAAGGATAGCGTATTCTGATCGCGTTTCATTTCTCGCTGGTAGATCAAGCATGACAACCATTACTCGTCACCGCAGACAAGGGTACGTAAGTGAGCGGGTTCAGAAAGTTGAATAACGATGAAGGCTCACCTGCAGGACGAGGGGGATGAGGTAGAAGAGCAGGAACTCTGCGTACTTGAAGACCACAAACGCCTGGAACGACGGGAAGCGCATGACGCAGGGCGCGAAGCCCGGCCGAGCCTGGTGGATCACGTGGTACACGAGGTTCGGTGCCGCCAGCAGGGCAGACAGCGGCCACAGAGCCGCGATCACCAGGCGCACACGCTTGCGGCAGCACAGCAGGTGAGCCCTCATCGGGTGCACGATGGCCACGTACCTGCGTATGGTTAGACCTATTAAAGAGGATTGTCTTTCTTCGATTACTTAAACGAGAAAGTTTTGGTCGGTCTGTCTGTCGTTCAGAAAAAGATCATCGAGGGCAGCCAGATGGCTGACCTGGATGGAGCCACTTGGCAAATAAGTTAAAAATTACTCCCACCACCACTCGCGGGAACATCTGTGTAGATGCGACGCATAAGGGGTTCCGTTGTTGTTTCCGTTAGGTTGATTCTCCCATCGCGTGAAACGTGCCGTGAACCTCCTGCCGCGGCTATGACGCAACGTGGCGCGGTTATGACGCAACACAATCCAACACAATCCACTTTAATCCAATCCAATCCAAGTCAAGCCAAGCCAAGCGAAGCCAAGCCAATCCAATCCAATCCAATCCAATGCCCCTCGCGAGAGAGTGTTCGCTATCGGAGAGGAGAGGGGGTGAGCGGCGGAGAGCGCAGCTCGCGCGGCGAGGAGAATGGGGGAGGGGTGTGGATGGACAACAACGCCGTATGGAGGGACAACGCGAGTGAATGAGATGCCGTCGCATCTAAAATAATTATTGAACGAGAAGTTTATATCGGCAAAACTTTTCCAAACCACATAATCTCGAAACACACTTCGCATTTGACAACATTGTTCTGCAAAAAAGGAAACATTAGGCATTTGTGAGGCAAATAATCTATCCTTAAGTAGTAATTGCAGTGTCCCTTTAAGTAAAAATACAAGGGTACTTGATTTTTGCGATAGAAAATAAATAAATGCGCGTAGAAAACAAGGTTTTGCCCTCACAATACAAAAGACGTTCGCGCCGACTCCATATATTTGTGACAGCATTCCAAGGAATACAAGAGTAACGGAAGGTTTCAGTTGAAGGAGCCCGAGCAGCGGAACGCGGTAAAATTGAACTGCCATAAGCAAACCTCCTCCGTATTTTTGTGACAGGGGCGAGACAAGGGGAAAGTGCGTGGGCGGTGAGAGGAAAAAAAGACGAGAGGCATTTACGTGGCAGCGGCGACGGAAGATTTTCGTCTTTCAACGACATTTCAGTTTCAGTTTCAGTTCTCGTTTAGTATTCCTTCCAAAAGTGTAGTACAGTAATAGTATTATACAGATGAGGGTTCCAAAGTTAAAAAATGTAACGGGACCCTCGATGCATTACAGCAATCAATAATTAGATAAAGTAAACAAGCAACATGTAATTCGAGTGAATGGCAGTCAATTTTACAATATAGTGGGGTGAGTAATCATTAAGCTAAGTGACTCATCAGGCAACGAAAACCGGCGCAAAGAAGGAAAGAAGAAGAAAAGAAGAAAAAATAGAAAAAGAAAAAATCGCATCTTGTTTAATGGCGGACATTGTCAATCAAAATACAATTATCTTAACTGCATAACCAAAAACCAAAAAAACCCAAAGCCCGAAAAGAGGCCGCTAATAATTTACCAGAAAACGTTTAAGCGACTTTTTGAATGATGACAAAGTAGACATTGATTTAACAGAAAGAGGCATGTCATTCCTTAAAGAAATGGTCGCAAAACCAGAGGTCATTTTTCCATAATTTGTGCGCGACGCGGGTAGCAAAAAGTTAAGGTTCGTTGCAAATCTGGTCACATTGTTGTTTCGTAAGAAAACTGAATCAGCGAAGTGAGCAAATACCCGGTCAATTTTTATTTTACCAACATCTAGGTTTGATTTCGCGCTGTTTTCCCAAGTGCCGTCCTGTGAAAAACACTTCCCCCTGCAGACCTTCGTCATCTCATCTGCAGTGATCAAAATTTAGAAAATACAGCACTTTCTTGCCACCTGGCTTTGAGACCATCTCTCCCGTTAACCTTAGCCCACTGGAAGAACACCGGGTAATTAAAATAGCACATTTTAGTACTTTGACCAGCGTGACACGAGCGGTAAAGTGCTGATTCATTACGAAAGGGTTACCCTCTTCAAGAGACCTTATGACTCACTTCACCGGGCTCACAACTGGAGAGCTCCAATCTAAATTTCCTCACCTCCCTACCTACCGAACTACCCCTAGCAGACCTTGTGCCTTGTTTTGGTCAATAAACAGTTTACAACAACAGCAACCTTTCTTCAATTTATAGTTTCATAAAAGGGGAACATTAGACCAGCAAAGCTTCCCATTTTAGGCCAATCTCCCAAGTGAATATGGGCCATAAAGAAAGGAACAGACCCCACAACCACACCCCGGAACAAAATGTAGAAAACCGGGGGTTAAGATGCTGGCTGATTCCAACATCCTCAAGCAGAACACTTTTTCCGGGGAACCATAAAACGGGACACAAAATGGCAGCCTCGCCGGCGGAAATGGCGGAGAAGAGTAAGTGTTCGGTGTACTGCCGTAATGCGAACGAGAAGAGTTTACAAAAACAAAATGAAGTCAGCCCCATCTGCTATGCTGCTAATTTCAATTGACCTCGAGATCTTTACACACCAGCCCATCACTCCCGACATTCATATTGCGTGGGCACGGGTAACGCTCCCTCCTAGGGAATGAGGCAGCTCATGTCTGTCAGCGCGCTCATACTCCGGGTATCCTTGGGAGATTCTGACTCGAATGACCATACAAAATGCGATTTCCCAATTCCATTTAGATACAATGTCATCCTGGCTCACCATTGGCTCCAAAGAGGAGATTTACCCCTCCCTTATTTCGAGCTGGACAAGAATCAAGAAACCGTGCTTGAAATAGTTCCGACAAATGCCTTTCCCCACGGAAAATGACTCCATGCGATTTATCCCTCCCTGTTCTCTTCAATACAACAAATTCTGCCCACCTCCCTGCACCCTATACCATATGGCATGTGAGTTCCCCCCCCACCCCACTTCTTCCTCCTCTCCCAATCCTTTCCCAAGAGATGTGGGAGGGCCACCTGGCAGCCCCCACCCGGAGGATCAGCTTCAGCTTATCTCCCGGGCGGAGCTCGCTGCACTTCCCAGGCTGTCACCCGCGCGAGTGAATGGCTCTGACATCTCCCATTTTGTTCAATATAAACCTTCATTCCCCCGCCCCCTCACCGATAGCTGCAGTTATTGTAATGAAGGTACTAATGGTATTGGATAAATTTATTATTCACTTCATTTTTTACTGCTTTATTATTATTTTGATTGATCGAGCGACATTGCTTCATTTCCGAGGTTTTTTATGAAGCCCTGGTCAATCTCCTTTTGTTGGTACGTGTTATACAGCATATGCATGCATGTACAGGAAGCATCTTCACCTGTTTTATGCAGCATGGGGTCCTTCCAAACGCTAGACATTAAGGAACATACGTACAATATACATTTAAAGAAATCTCG
Organism: Haemaphysalis longicornis; assembly: GCF_048455015.1. Taxonomy (NCBI): domain Eukaryota; kingdom Metazoa; phylum Arthropoda; class Arachnida; order Ixodida; family Ixodidae; genus Haemaphysalis; species Haemaphysalis longicornis. Next base: position 228,839,058 of record NW_027526295.1, on the reverse strand, counting down.
AAATTTTCATGTGACACGGTACAATTAAAAAATTGTACCGTGTCACATAGAGATAAAACCTGCGCTTTAAAAAAAGCGCAGGTTTTATCTCTATGATGAAAATTGCCGTACATGCGCGTCCCCCAGCTTTTTCATTTGTTAACTTGTGTTTCGTTCATTAACTCGCCCCGAAATACATCAACCTGCCCAAGCAGTGACAACGCCCCACCTCTCCCTTTTGTCGGCGCGCCAAAAATCTCGCCAAGTTGACTAATCATATCATCAACTACACCAACATCGTAATTATCAGAAGAGCGGCCAGCTTTCTCATTATCCGTTACATGTGGCCCTATTATCTGTTCTCGCACTTAAAGGGGTCCTGAAATGCCTTCCGCCGATGCATGGATGCACATGTAACCAAATAAAGCAATGTATTAGCAATCTCCTCCTGCAAGAATTTTGTTAAAGCGATGAGTATTAGCTGAGAAATCGTAAATCGAAAACCGCGCATTATCGTCGCGCCGTATTTCCTCCTCCTTTCAACTGTTTCTTCTCTGTTGGCCTCCCCTCCCATGATGCTTCGCTCCTCAGCGGTGACGTACTTCCGCTATTGCGCTCCCACAGACTGCCGTCTGCTACGGGCCAGCTCTTTCGGCTTTTTCATCTTTGTTGACACCATGGACACTCCTCTAAAGGCTGGAAAAGCGAACGAAAGACCTGGCCGCATGCGTGCGGCCTGGCCTTGCCCTTTCGCGCTATACGTAGCTGCAGTTGGTATCGGCGGCGAACTCGCAGCCGCGCAGGGAGAATCGTGCGCTCGTTCCCTTTGGTGCACCGCGCACTGTTTATCCAAAAAGCGCGGTCTCATATGTGGGCCCGCTGGTGCCGGGTGTTATTTTGCGGTGGTTGTAATTCCTACTACCGGCGGCATGTGAAAAAAAGACATTTTAAACCGACACAGAACCCGTGCACAAAACGCGCCGGATCGGATTGCTTTATCAGTGGCGATGAACGGGAAGGCGCAGAGCAAACCAACGCCGCACTCGAGCAGCGAGCATCCGTGTTCTGCCAAGCTGCACCCGTGTGTTGCATTCAATACTGATGGGAAAGCGTTGTTTGAACTTGTTTTGATAGTCGTAAAATGTTCAGGCACTCCGGCACTCCGCTAGCAGATCAGCCGCCGAGTCATTTCGGAAAACATTTAACAGATGGCGCCGTATGCATTAGCATGTCGCAACGCAAAACTGATGAGACGTTCTACTAAAACTCCCCTCGCGATGTTTACGTAGCGGGACGCAAAAATTTAGCGTTTAGCGTATGCAAAGGCACAAACGCTGTACGAAAAGTCTCTAATAGCAGCAAAATAGCGTGCGTACGTGAGGCTGCTTGCGTTTACAAAGCTGCACGCCGAGCGCTTACGTTTCAAACCTAGTGACATTGTTTAAATACACTCGCAAGCACAGTGTAACGTAGTCACATATCAACCGTATGCTCAGGCGACAAGCAAGAGCTTATTTTATGTGGGACGGAGATTGCGCATAAAGGCCCGTTCGCACTTGCGACGAAAGCGAGCGAAAGCGATGGGAATTTCGTCGCTTTGTCGCGCGACGATCGTGTTTGTCGAACTGTCGGGAGAAATTTTCGTCGCGCGACAGAATTCCCGTCGCTTTCGCTCGCTTTTGTCGCAAGCGGGATTGGAAAGTTCTGCCCCTGCCGTCTGCTACGCAGCGCGGAGGCAACCGCGCGATCTGCTCGGGCCGGACGAACGCGCACACTCCCGCACGGCAGCGCCCCAAGCGGCAGCCGGCCGCGTACATCGCTCCCGGCGCCCGCCTGGGGCCCGCCCTCGGCACACTAGCAACACTAGCCAGTATATTACAGGCACAATAATGGAGGAAATATCTTTTGCTTCCGATGAACCAAGTTCTTTGCCCCTGTGTTTTTAAATACGTGAAGTGGTTAGCACGTCGCCCTCACGCAGCTCTGTATCGTCGTAGCATCGCTGACTGTCCGAACGAAGCTTGCAGCTAAGCCAATGCAGCGACCGAAGCTGCGTGTGTGTGTGCATCGCCTCCTGTATCTAGCGTTCGTTTCGCGATGAAATGCGACGTTGTACTTCTGCGGGTGGATTGTGCTTCCCATGGTCTGGATTATCTTTCTCGAACGACGAACGACTCAACCTCGCATGGGGTATGTGTAGTGTGCCTGGCTAAAAGCCTTCTCGCTTGCGTGCCAGAGTTCAGTGACTTGCTGTTCGTCCCCGCAAACAAGGCGCGAGGTGAGTGCCGAATTTACGACGGGCAGGAGGAAGCAACCGATCGTCTGTCAATCGCGGTTCAGACTTGCAACGCATGTTGTGATGTTGTGTTCGTCCGAAACGCATCTCTGGTTTGTTTTGAAGTTGAATAAAATGTATCCGTCAAACCCGGGCATTCGGCTCAGGGCGTTCTCTGCGATTGCACGAAAGAAGTGCCACGGGGCTTCAACGCTTTCTTTGGGGAAGGTACTCAGGTAAGAGAATATCCATGTAGTGTTATGGCCGTGTTGCATTCAATACGAACGGTTAAGCGTTTGTTTACACTTGTTTCGTTTGTCGTAAAATGTCCAAGCACTCCGGCACTCCGCTTGCAGATCAGCCGGCGAGCCGACGCTGAGCAGACGACTCATCTCTTTGCCGGAAGTGCGTGAAAAAGCCGCCCAATAGCAGGAAGTCTAGCTCATGACGAACATATGGGAATCGATGATGTAGACATGTGAAGATGGCGGCGTCCAAAAACACGAAGGGAAGGGTGAGAAAAAAGCGACAAACTTTGCAACAAAAGTGTGAGCTTTCCGCTGCGCGTAAAAGAGTAATACTTGGCACAGCTGACGTTGACGACCCAATCTAACGATTGCGCTAGTTCATTTAGTGTGCTCAAAATGCCTTTCAGGGCCCCTTTAATCAGCCAGTTTCACCCGTACATGTAACTTGCTGCGAAATGTTTCCCGCGAATTCCAAATTACTCCTATTGAATCTCTATCAGATCTTTCAGGGTAATCGCGAGACTCCTTCCTGGCCCGCGATCCACAAGATATGCCGGTCGCGCTGCTTCAATGCTCCCACGTAAACACACGCACGTGCCCAAGCGTCGATTGCCAGCGTGGGTTCCTACACCCATTAATTAACCACCACGCCACAGTTAAAAAACACCCTTTGACGTTCCCGAAACGGCAGACGACTGCACTCATCGATAAGAAAAGTGCAATGCGTCGTTTCACACGTAAAGTAACACGTTTCACCATGCCGAAGAAGTTTCATGGAATTAAATTAGCGCATTAACCCGCAATGGCCGCTGATTATTGCGTCTCTAGAGGAAATGCGCAAGCAGCGGTAACTATGTCATTGCTTACTGCCAAACAAGTACACATATTGGTTGTTTTATCGTGTGCAGCATGAGTCTTGCGCCGCGCGCAACGTGAAAGAGCAGACGACGCGAGAGCGCCATCCACACTAGGAGCGGCTCCTCCCGCCGCCTCCAGGGGCCGACGGTGTTCGATCTCGACTTTGCTGGTACCGCTTACGCACCTTCGCCCGGTTGCGTTGAACGTTGGTGTTTTGCGCCCACCGACGTCTGGGGCCACGTGATCCGTGTTTGCTCTCTGGACTCATTTCCGTTCTGTATTCCTAGTGCGACAAGACTCGAGGCGAGCGGCCTTCCTCATTGGGCTTGCGGACCCCGCGTAAGTGACCCATCCCGGCGCCTGAGCCGGCACACTTCTAAGACACATGCGAATGACGAACGCACAGCTGTATATCGTTAGTGGAGCCATTGAGTGATGCGAGCAGTGTGGTTGCGAAGCGAAAGTGTTGCAACTTGCCGCGATGACACTGAAGTTTTTTTTTTGCCAATCTTGGTCAATCTCGGCCAATTTATTTGTGTGTATGTTTGACGTGACAAACGGGCGCCGGAGCAGTAACTAGCTGGTGAGGTGACCAGTGCGATTGCAATAGGGAAAGTGTTGCCACGATTACTCTGGAGCGTTGTTTTGGGGGGCAATCTTGGCTATTATCTCTAAGTGGGTATGTTTGGCGTGACAAACGTGCACCGGCGTTTTAACCGGTGGCGGTCGCAGCGAGGCCCGCGCTCGGGTGCGTGCGCTCGACAATTTCTTTGGTATTTTTAACTGCGGACATTAAAAATTGCGATTAGCTAAAGAGCTCCTCTCTTAAAACATAAAATAGCATGTAGACGTCCCCATACTAATACGTATCCAAATCGAGACCTCCACATACACTTTCACTCAGATATTCGGGACGGTAAATGTAAACACTGCCCCCAGCTTGCGATTTTATTACCCATGCTCTGGCAATGTCCTGCTATACAAAGAACAGACTTCAGCAACACAAAAGGCGCATTTATTTTCACGAGCAAAGAGCAATGGGAGACCGTGCTGCTTAGCGAGGACCCTCCCATCCAGCCGCAGTGGGCCGTCCAGAGGGCCGAAGGCACCGCTAGGAGCCAAGACATCGTCAGCCCTCCAGTACCCTTTTAAAAATGGCCGCCTACGCTCCTCTCAGATCTAGCCGGCTCTGCTCGCTCGCCTTTTTCGCGGAGTTCGCGGAGCATGTGTCCTACATTGACGAGGCATTAAATGAAGGTTTAGGGGATTTCAGCGCCGTGAGATTCCCATGCTAGCGCATAAAGTACCGGCTGAATACCCTCGAGCATTTCAGCGAGGGCGACTTCCTGTCGCGGTGCCGCTTTACCAAATCGATCAGTGCTTGAGCTGCCGAGGTGACTACCCTTCAAGCCAAACGCCAGCAACCGCGGCCAGCCATTGCAACCTGCGTTGTGGCTGCTGGTCACGTTGCGGTGTTATGGCGCCGTTACATTTCAGGTTGGGATGGGTGCCTTCGTCGACGTGTCGCCGCCGCCAAGGCGTGTCGTCAGGCGTTGGTTGGAGCTCGTAATTCGAAGCGTCATGATGTTTTCTGCGACGGCGAATGAGCTCCGAGATATCTGTGCGGACTTGTCTTTATCCTCGCAATGACAAGGTTATTGCTGTCATTACCGCAAGTCATCACCTTGTAATGAAGGTGTCATATTCACCTATGACACGGCTGCCGTAATATGCTTACAGAGTGCGTATGAAGCAGACGATCACCGTAGCGAAGCCACCGAGCGTCTCGTCTGCTCCAAAGCGCTTTCTTTCCTTTTTTCTTCGAACCGCCCGCGTGCGAGGCTCCGCCCCCTCCAAGTGCCCGTCGCTTCGTGCTTGTGCTACCTCGCGCTTGCGGGCTATCGAACGGGGACATTTCCACGTGGTTTACCGTGGTCTCATCCAAATTCCGCATGGAATACTTTGTGATTTAAACATTATATTGGCTTTTAGCTGACGACACAGTAAAGCCTGCTTATATCGAACATGGACGTATCGAATTATTGCCTATACCGAATCCTTGCATAATTCTGTTAAAAATACATGCATTTGAAACTTTTTATATCGAACGCGATTTTGCTCACAATGGAATCGAACTCTCCCGCGCGGTATTTTTCGCTCTCCTCAGGCATGCGGCAGGCTTTCTGGCAATACATCAACGCGCAGCGGTGCTGCGGGTGTTGCTTGCGACTCTCACGCGAGCTCGGCCGCGTCCAAACCGGCCATGGCGGAGTGATCCAGCTCCACACAAGCATGCCGTTGGAGCCGAAAGCGCCACATTGGGCGCTGCGGGCTGCGGTGTCACCGAACTTCAAGTCCGCGGCTCTCGCTCGCACACTTGCTCGGTTCGCTGGGTTTGCCGTTATTCGCTTGTATCCATGCTTGTCTCCGCTTTGTCGAAGACGCCGAGGACTCCGTACCGCTTCCGAGCACGAGCGAAGCCGTCGCTGTCGTGGCCCTGCTACGGCGATACTGCAGTGCCATTGAGGGTATCGGTCTTGTGCTTGTCGACTGCTTAGATACCGGGGAGCAAGCAGTCACCAGCAACTCGTTGCGCTTCAAGAAGCAGGCTACACTCACGCAGTTCTTCCGCCCCAATAAATTATTGTGTTCTTTCCGAGAAAGTGTCGTATCAATAGTGAACTGCAGGGTGGTAAGAGCTCAGCGTTACCTCGTTACTCCGTCGGCAAGATTTCTCTCATATAAGTTTTTTTCTTCTTTACTTTCTATATCGTATTTTTGCTATATCGAACTATTTTACAATCCTCATGCTGTTCGATATAAGAGGGCTTTACTGTAATGCATTAGCAGCAAAGAACAAAGAAGTAAGCGCTCACTGTGTCGGCAATTCCAGCCGATGATATACGCTCGCCACGGATAAAAATAAACCGCTGTACATCTCCAGCCCTTCCCCTGACATCGTTATCTTGGCTGTCATCCGTAGTGGGGCGCTGAAACTCAAAGTAATCGATAAGATCAGAAATAACGGGAAACACGACGAGATACGGGGAGCATTATACACAAAAATAAAACAGATTTATCGTCTGCTACCACGGAGGAATGTCTGCTACCGAAGTATGTGTGCGGTGTGGCCAGGCGAAGAAAATAGCTATCTCTAGTTGTGTCCCCCAAGTTCGTGTCATTTTTTGTGCTCCGCTCAATCAAAAAAAGTAATATTTCTTAAAATAACTATATAGTCATTTAGCAGAAAATAAAAACGTTATAAACCTATATTTTTGAGGCGTAGTTTCATGTCTTGAATAGAAATTTGCAATAACATCGCCTCCAGATGTCTTTCGCTCCCCCTTCGAAACTGCGATCTCGAGGGTCGCTTGAAATGGAGGATTTCCTCGGAGGATCGGCCTCACCAAGTTTATGAAATACGTTGAGACCTCGACTGGAGGTGTTGCCGTTTCCTTCACTCGACCGAGTGGAGGAAACACATGGAGTAGAGGAGGGATTCAGAATACGGTGGTTAGCTTTTCCTCTGGACACAATAATATAACTTCCTCCTCCTCCTCGTGCTCCTCAAATCCACAGAATAGTTTCTCTCGGTGAGTGCCTCTTTCCCGGCCAATCCCCCTGAGTGGGTACCAGCCGTTCTGCTGGTACCACCCACCACAGTTTACCAGTCCAAGGCAGCAACCACAGGCTATTTTTAATAGTTTCAGATTTAAATAGGATAAGAAAGACATGCGTCATCTCATCTGCAAATATCCTTGTGACGCCATGAACCAAACACGCGGAGCACATAAAGTGACAGTGTGCATTTGCCTCACACCACGAACCCGTGAACTCAAGACGTCATTTCAGGAACACCAACTTGAACTGTTACTTCAACCGGTGGCTGCAAGAAGACCGTGACTGCAGGTCGCTGCTAAACATTTTACAGGAAACCAGGCTGCATGCCTACATGTAGACTTCTCCAGTGTCATTTTCTGACTACCCGTGATTTCTGTACCCCTTCTCTCTCTTCTTCCTACTCTGTTAAATACTTCCATACTTTCTCCGTCTTCTGTCTTTTTTTTTCTTTCTTCTAATCTTCCCACCTTCTGATATTCCGCATTGCAAAAATACGAATTAAAAGTAATTGAATCACGGACATTTTTATGTGAACGTGTAGCGGCTTTTTTTTTTTTCTTCAAACGGATGTTTGCGCCATGGACACGGCAATAAAATACCCGGGACACAATGGGTTCTCAACTCTCCATCGAAAAATGTAGTTAGACTCTATACTGCATTTGTGTTGAACCGACATCCGCCTTCATCGCTGCCCGCCAGTGAAGCACCTACGAGTCCTAATCCGGACTACACCACCAGAACGGGGAAATGAATCAAATTGTAGCTTTAAGACGTGAGTGGTGTAATTTTTCTTCATATTTTACAACGCGTAAGTGCACATCATTCAAGAAAAACACGGGAAAAGGCCGTAAAACAACTTGAAAAACCCTCAGGCTTCGTAAAGTGCGGACTTTGGCGACAAACAACAATGTGGCAGTTTATCTCGAATGCAAGCAATAAGGAAACTTAAGGCATAATTATAAAAATGAAGCACAAAAAGCTAAAAAGCACAAATAAGATGGTAAAAATGAGAACACACATGGTATATCTTCGCCGGCAGGCGTAAGGTTTCTTCTACATGTGAAATCACATTGCGATCAATGTCGCAGCTAATCAGAAGTTCATTTTAACATATCTAGCGGCCTGCACTTTTTCACACGTTTGCCGTAAGTCGTTCGACAAATCAAAGTGTTCAACTTGCACGATTTGCACCTAAATAATTTTTGTGAATTCTGCTTCAGGGGCTTTAAGTTGATATGATTGTTATCTTCGGATTCTTCTTATTTCTTCTGGCGTCCATTTTTTAACCATACAACGTGTCTACGTCTACATTACGCATTTTGAGCAGCTGTTTAGGACAGTAAAGATTCGGCGCTTTGTCAATAGGTCGTTTAAACACACGAAAACAACTGCCAAGGACAAGAAATCAACCCAGTCAGATATATCGGCTTTGCAGGGGCTCAAACGGGGGAGCTCGCTCCCGAACCCACGATTGTAGCTCTAAGCTACTCAGACGGAACAGCAGAGTTTTTTCGCCAGTTGCATTAAAGCATAGGAGTGTTACTGCGTTAGAACGGTGGTTTGGGCTAGTTGGTGCACACTAACTGAAATTCAAAACAGCGCAAAAAGACGGGACAAGAAACGCCTACACACGGCGCTGAATAGCAACTGGTTGGTTTATTCCGCGGCGCCCTTTCGAGTTTCAGGAGTGTTCCAACCTTAGCAGTAGATGGCGCTTGGTTAACACAGAAAATACAGCTCCCGCAGGGAGCCAAGAGCTGCTCGACTATCCGCCATCTTGTTATCCGTTTTGCTGCTGGAAAGCCGCCCGTCGCGCGTGTAGGAGCCGCGCCGCAACTCTCCTGACGGCGGCCGCCACGCGGTGGGGGCGCATCGGTCGGACCCGCTGGATCATAGAGTTTCTTAGTAAGTATACTAGAGAGTAAACTGCGCCTTGTAAGCCATGTCGTCGTGGGGGTTCATGGGAAGACACCCTTTTTGGCTTGGGCTTGGCATGAGAATTGGATTATTAAGCGCTTTTTGGGATTTGCTTTCTTCACTATGCATTTACACGTTTACGAGCTACAATGAAGCCGAATTCCTCCCTGTTCTGTGATACCAGTGTTCGGTGAAACAGCAGGCAGTGCGTGACCGCACTTGACGAATTGCTTATGCCGCAGTCGAAGGACGCACGACTGAGCGGATAATATGCCGCCGCGAAATTTGTAGCCGACGAAAAGAAGAAACAAAATGTACTTCGACGAAGACAAGATATGACCACGGGGATACGGCAGATACGGGAGCTTGTATGCGTCCTATCTTGTCATCGTGCACGACTGTTTAACGCCACGTTTTCTTTTTCTTTTTGTTAAACTAGTTGGCGGTCGGTACACCGGTTCACCACGAAGGCAACGTTTTAATAGGCACGCTCAACAAACTTTAAAAACTCTTCAAGCAACTGATTATTTGATATAATGGTAAAATTAATAGAATCAGAGTCTTTAATAAGTTTCCCCCCCAAATATTAACCTTGTTCGTAACTACAACCTTGGCCTGCGGAATAGCAGGCACAACCATTCCGGCAAAAATACTCTTTACTTCCGTTTTCCTTAGTTTTAAAACAGCCTGTTTTTATTTTCCACTTACATAATTGCACACTATTCTTAGCGTTTTTGTGGCACTTTGTTTAAATTTGTGGTCACTAACACGTCTCAATCCAAGCCAATGATGAAACTAAGGCGAGCGCGATGTATAATGGCGGTCCATGACGACACAGACGGCCTTGATGTTAGCCGCATAGACGCTAGCGCCAGATTCCTCTCTAGTGTATACTGTATACTCTATGTGCTGTATTCCTGCGATGTCGCTCACGCTGCTGCTGGGGCTGCTCTCGGGCGGGGCGAGGTGCCGCCCGCGTCCCCGGCTGCGGCGCAGCCGTAGAGGGGGCTTCTCGACGTGGCATAGATAACCGGAGTGACGTCATCACGGCGGCGTGTGGAAAAGAGTCGCGCAACTCTTAGCTCCCTGCGGGAGCTATATAGAGGAATTCTAACAGAAAACGCCGGGTTTGTATCCGCAAGGGGACGGAATGTCGCTATAAGGACAGTGCTCTGATCTCTACGTCACAGACTAAGGACATGCAGGATTGGTGGGGAGAAACAATAACGTTTTGTTAGATCACGGCTACGCCAATCCTAGTGCCGGCTGTAGTGCGCCGCACTGGTGGCCGCCGAACACTGCGCGCCATTCCGCGGTGTCGTGGAGGAGGGAGACGCAGTGCGTTGCGAGGAGTTCACATGACTCGGGAAAGAGGTGGCAGTGGTGTTGGGCAGTGTAAATGGGCTGTAGCCTTGGGCACCGGCAGGATTTGGTCGTGAGGGGGGCAAACGCAGTGTATTGAGCAGAAAGAGGGAAAGAGAGAGAGGGCGAGGGGGCGGATCAATTGTTCTGGAGTGGCTTGGGGGGAAGATGGGCAAGTGTACCTTTTGCACTCCCCTTCTGACGACCATGGCTGTAACCATACTGCCCCCGTACAGGGCTTTCAATTCCAAAACTTAATTAAATGACAGTCACCATAACAGCATTGGTGCCCTTTGGCCTCGACGCCTTTGCACAAAGAAAACCTATCATCATCCCTATCATAATCACTCCTTAGAATGCCATGCTTCACAGTGCGACACACAATGTGGGAAAGCCACCTTAGAAAGGCAAGCTTACGCAAATCCCCTTAATATCGGCTTCATTTTCAGCTCTAAAAACACATCTCTGTATTGCCAATTTGCCCAATGTTTAACTCATTCTTTGTTTTGTTTTTTCCTCTGGGTTTTATATTTATCCTTGCATAGAAATGTTGATGTCAACCTTCTACCTATCCCCCTCTTCCTATGTACTCTTTCCTCCCTATCCTACCACCCCTACACCAGCAGGCGTTCCGGTGTCCGCCCCTAGGCGAGACAAGTTACGCTTGTTGGTGGATCTTCCCATTCCATTGCTCAATACATACATACATACATACATACATACATACATACATACATACATACATACATACATACATACATACATACATACACATACATACATACATACATACATACATACATACATACATACATACATACATACATACATACATACATACATACATACATACATACATACAAATGAAGTGCTGGGATAACATTCTTCCAAAGGCAATAAAAGCCATCCTCTATCGAAACATGGAGGCCCTAAGGCCTTTTCCATTTTATGTCAATTTTTTCGGTACGCTGAACAGACGCCGCTGAGTAAATTTTGCCGCCGGTGCGAGACCTTAGTCATATACAGCTTCGTTGTAAAACTTTTCAGCATGAGCTGTCTGTCTGCTGGCTGTGTGCTCTTCATCATAATGTACGTTCATGTTCCGTCCTTTACGGGAATTCAGTGACGGCGGCTACAAGTTATTTCGGTACCGGTTTATTATGCATGTGTCTCTCTCTAGACCTCAACGTTTCAGCTTTCGTGGGTGACTGACCTAACAAGTGTGTGTGGGGCTAAAAGTTAAAGGGAAAACACGCAACACGAACGAATCTAAATCAGTCATTTATTTCAAGTATTCTCTGCCAATGGGATGGCTGATATGTAAATCAGTGCATACGACTATAAAACAGTCATACAATATTTGAATGCTTTTTGGGGAGCTTTTTTGTTGGAAACGTTTGTCCCTCTAACGTTGACGACGCTACGGAACAGTGGGAACGAATGCCTAAATTGTAAGGAGAACTGACAAGACGAGACGGTGGTCTCATAGAACCCAACGCGTAGTGGGACAAAATAACCCGCATTTCGATAAATTATATGTCACAGAATGCCGTATTACCCGTTTCAAGGTTTTGAAAAAGTCCTGCATTGTCATTGGAATTCAAAGGGAGCACTGACTGGACTGTCCTGAAACGGGACTTCTTGAACAGTTAAAAGTTCTGCGAAATCTGTCGTTGTTCAGAAGCGCCATTCTCCATTCGTCACTCGCGGACGACCTGGTGGTGTTCTTCCGGGTGTTACCACTCTTCTCGCAGCTCTGAAGCATCACGTACGCGAAGAAAACCTGACTGCCAGAGATGGTTAGACCGTTCGGGCGCCGGATTCGTAGCGCATAGCTGGCATTGGCAGTCTTCTCAAAAACTCCCAAAGCGACTTGCACCGCCAGGACATCGCGGAACCTGCCGAAGCGGAGGAAGTCCTGTCGCCCTGCCAAGCAGGCCTCGGCGGAAAGGAGTCTCTTCCACGTGTCTTCGGTGATCCAGTGTTTGGCGCTGCTGTTCGCCGAATCTGCTTCGTCCAGCAGCATGTCGAATAGGCAACGGCTCAGTTGAGGCGCTAATCGAGGCACTTGCATGGCGTTCACTTCGCCATCGTCGAAGACCTGCGTCACGTTAAATGCAAGCAGGGGAACGTGTACAGTTCTTGGGTGTGCCTCGTACCAGCAACTGGTGCTGAACGCTGATCCACGCCACCGACCCCGGGAGCCGCGTGACAGTGTGTAGAAGAACGTGTGTTCGTAGTTAGAGATATACATTCCTAGGGCCGACTTGGCAGCCTTTGGATCGGGAAGCTTGTCGATGTAATCTTGAATCGACGCCTCGTGTTCACACCAGGTCGGACCGATTAAGCTTACAGCGCTGGACGAAAGAACTCCGTGAATCACATCCTTTGCGTTGGGTTCAAGGTGCGGTGAGTTCTCAATTTTTGAACTAAATTCATCGAGAATGGTCTGGGCAAAACTAGTGAGGCTCGATATCGACGTACGCAGTTTAACATGAGTAAATATAGACGCGTAGACAAGCGGGTAAAGAGCCTTCTCCACGACGCGAAGGCACAGTTGCCACCGAGAAGGCGCAGGGTGGCGCCTCCCGTGTGCCAAGAAGTTCAAAGCATCCATAAGTCCTGAATCCGGTATGAAGGGCGCGACTTGAATAAGCAAACGAATGCCCAGATAATTCATGACAGTGTGAGGGGCAGCCTTCTCGACGAGGCTTAAAACCTCGTTGGTAAAACCAGGCGACCATACTAGAAGCTCCGACATCGTGGAGTCGAAAGCCCACTTGTCGGATCCTCGAAATAATTCAGCGAGGAACTCCAGCAGATCGGACCCTGATCTTCTGCGACGGTCGATGTTCCAAAAGCTACCTTTTAGCTTCAGTGGCCCGAGCTTCTCGATGTCCATGGCAAATCTGACAGTGGCTATGATTTCCCCTGGTGTAGTGTCCTGCTTATTAAATAGCCTTACCGCCGAAAAGACTGCCTCTGTGTACACACCGAACACTTCTTCAGTATCGACACGGGCGTTTGTCAGCAACTCCGGGGGTCCTACTGATACAATATCGCCGGCCTTCTCATCTGGTTTAGAGGCGACACTAACACTGAGAAGGGCCAACGTGCCGGTTTTTCGTAGGATGCGGGCAGCCACTGTCCATACAGGTAGAGTGCCTCGCGTTGGAGAGCTCAGTGGGAAGTCCCCAAGAGAGACGTCGGACATCAAAGAGTCGAGCACCTCCCGATCTTGATGCTGACTACGGGCGACGTCCATGCACGCGTCGTGCAGAGCTTTGAGCGGCTGCCGTACAGCAGAACTCCGGAAGTTGTTTCGCAGTGAGGCGTAGATTTGGTCCTCCAGAGTCATGACGTAATCATCGTCGGTGGAAGATGAAGAATTCGATGACAACGGAAATCGGCTTGTCCACCGGCTGCACACAAACGCGTAGAAATCGTCGCACGGTCTGCCGTCCCTCCAAGATAGAAGGTCACTGAGGTACAAGGCATTTTTCACGCAACTGGGAGAAGTACATGTTGCACCAGATCTCCCACTCACCATGTTTCGGCCCATGGCGTGGCTTTGTCTTGAGGGCCACAGAAGGAAGGCGAGTATTATTATTATAATGACGGCAAACGCCAAAGCTACGACGTAAAGGCCGTATTCAGCGGTTATCAGCTGATTTACACTGGGAGGAATAAAACGCTCACGATTGGCAGCCGCGGTGACCGGGGCTCTGTGTGGTACCCTCGGGGCCACAGCGATCGGTCGGCCAGGAGAGGTGGTCGCAGCAGAGTACTGAGAGTGCGACGGCGGTGTTACACTGCTGGTCGCGGTGCTAGTCTCGGTGCGGTCCCTAACGGTAGAACTAGAAGTGTCCGTTGGTTTTGTGGAGCCCTCACTCTGTACTGACGTTTCTTTCTCGCGGATTACGGCAACTTCACGCTGAGTGGGTCTTATTTCCTGTTTTCCCGACGGTTGGTGGTGGCCAGTCAATGCACGTTCGGGAGCTTCCTTCTCCTTATCCTTTATTTCCTTGGTGGTCGATGGGGCGATTGTACTGCTCACTGGCGTCGCCGTCGGAAGGGAAAAGCGGCACGAATATTGAGTCCTGTCAGTGCCTTTTGAAAGTTTCCTCTGGGCGCGGACTGCTGCTTCCTCAGCCTCTGACAGGTTGCCTCCGAAAGCTACGTTTCGAATGATTCCACCTGAAGCAGTGTGGCTTGATAGATAACTCTTAGGCGCTTCCTTTTTGACGACAGCTGGGCCAGAATATTCGATTGCGGGAATGACCACTGGGATGCCGGTGGCCATCATTCGCGGAGTACCGGATTCAAACGGTGGAGAGGAGGGCGGCTCATTATTCGTTGGCGCTGATACCATTGCTGAAGGCTCAGCGTTGCTGTTCAGTTTGGCGCCAACGCCTGGCAGGTTCTCGCGTGGAGGATGCTCTCGAGATGATGGCTTACGTTCTTTTGCAGCCTGCGAAAACTTTTTCGAATTTCCCTGCACGGTGGTTTTATCGGAAGTGTATTGGTGAGGCTTCAAGTTCTGGTTTTCATTCGGTGTTCTTGTCTTAAAAGGTCTCGAGTACTCTGCGCTATCCTTCGCTGACGCAGGAGTCGCGGGAGGTTTTTCAGACTGGCGAACCAACGTCGTGTCCTGCCGTTCCACCAAGGACGTGGAAGATGAATACGCATCACCGCTGCTGTCCTTCTGCACGCGATGTTTGCTCCCAGGAGGTTCTACGAGCGAGTTGGACCGTTCCTTTTT
Source organism: Haemaphysalis longicornis (assembly GCF_048455015.1). Taxonomy (NCBI): domain Eukaryota; kingdom Metazoa; phylum Arthropoda; class Arachnida; order Ixodida; family Ixodidae; genus Haemaphysalis; species Haemaphysalis longicornis. Next base: position 228,824,036 of record NW_027526295.1, on the reverse strand, counting down.
TGGTGCCCTTTTCGGATTTTTCGGGGTCATCTCTTCAGGTTTCTGCGATGTCGAAGCAGCTTTTTGTTGCTTGTGAAGCGTCGGATAGGTGTCAGGTAAAAATTGTGTTGATGCGGGCGTCGAAGAGAGCTCGTCTGACTCACCAACAACTTTTTGTAATGAGCCTATATTATATGTAAGCATCTCCGAGGTCACATCGCTGGAGCTTTTAGTAATGGTGTTTAAATCAGGTACATTTAAGCTCGATGTGCTGACCCGCGCACGTCCTAGTGATTGCAGCCGTCTCGTTGCAACGATGTCAGGCGTTGGTCCAGTAGTCATTAAAGACTCTTTTAACGTTGACGCAGTAGATGCGCCCATGGCAGGGGCCATACGCAGTTTCGCTGTTTTCGCTTCTTGAGGGCCGTAAACCGTCGGGGATTCTCGAAAAGCCCTGCTTGAAGCGGGTGTCTTTAAGTTACCCTTCGGCACGCAAGACACCGTCGTATCCTGTCGTTCCACGAGGGCCGTGCATGAGGAAGGCGGGACGTAAACCGTCGGGGATTCTCGAAAAGCACTGCTTGAGGCGGGTGTCTTTAAGTTACCCTCCGGCACGCAAGCCACCGTCGTATCCTGTCGTTCCACGAGGGCCGTGCATGGGGAAAGCGGGACATTACTGCTCTGGTTGTAAAGACGTGGTGCTCCGTCACGAGGCGCAGAAGGTGACTGATGTTGTCCCTTTTCTGACGCTACGTTTTTCGTGGTCCGTGAGACGTTTTTCTTTTTCTGTGGTACCGATGAAGCGGTACTTTGCTCTTTGGCGATCGGAACAGCACCGACCGGAGGCTGCTTAGCAATTCGTGCGGGAGGAGGATCACTTGACTCACGACTGCTGCGGGAAAGCGATTCCTTTGAGGAAGAGCGCGTGTCCGATGGCAGTGAAGTGCTGGCACTCTTGGATTCGGTGGTCGAGTGGTCTTGCGTCGGTCCTGAAGCACTGCTTTCGTTGTCTGCGTCGGGGCCCAGCCGTTTGTTCCGAACGACACCCGTTGGTGGCCCAGAACTCCCTATAGGGTCGTCGAGGGTCGAGGACGAGGGAGGTTCAAGAGACAGCCTGCTTGACTTCGCCATTGCGTTCTTCTACTTCATCGACTTCTTCCCTTACGATAAGCTCCCTTCGTGTCAGGCGCCTCATGGCGTCATTTTCTTCCCGGTAAAGTTATAGACGCACCGAGAATATTATTTATAGGACATGCTTTTTGTAACAAAGTTCAATTATCTCAATTCAATTGATTTATAATTATTTCTTCATCCACCTATTATTTATTTATTTATTTATTTAATCATTTATTTATTTATTTATTTATTTATTGCTTACGATCTGCAATGTTTTATATTAGCGTATAACAAAACCTGACGAATGAAAAAAAATTTCTACGGTCACTTACGAGCTTTGAAAGCGAAATCCCGGCGAGACTTTTTAACAACTTCTTCACTGCTACATCATATATGGGTTTCTTTCTTCACTTTTGTTACTGTGTTTTTTGGCACGAATTACTACGCACGGCTTCTTTTTACTACACCGTGGGTGGGTCTGTTTCTTCGCTTCCATTTCTTCCTCATACTGCTCGAATTACATCAGCAAGCAGACTGGCACATGCCACAGCTTCCCTGGATTTAATCGTCCGCGCGGCGGGTGTGCAACCGTTAAACTCACGTGCTATCACGTTCAGGTATCTCGCGGCCCGCACTATTCTTCAGATGGTACGCTTCCAATTCCAGTTGCATGAATTCTGTTAAGCGGGCACATCAGCCCCTAAACGCTCCCGATTGATGCCAATCTCCGAAGTAGAGTTGTGTTCACAAGACGGGAACAACAACGACAACACCGTCCCATTTACTGCTCGAAACGTGGGAGACAGCGCCGTGGTAAAACATTCGACTGCTACTCCGGAGATCAGGAGAAATCGGGTCCCATATGGGTTTTCCACTTATCCTTAAACCGGCGGCCAATTTTTTTTTAGCCAAAAGCAACAACGCCGCTTTTTCGCAGAATTGGACGCTTAAGTCTTTCGCCTAAATAAGCCCGTCCAGCCTTTGCATATCGGTCATTATGAATAAAAAATCTCCAGAAATTCAGAGAATTGTCGACTATGCGTAGCATTCCTATGCTGCTTATCTTGAGTGTGAGTCCTTTACAGCTTCTTATAAAATATTTACAGCAATTTTTTTTTTGTTTTTCTGTATCCTGTCAGACCAATTATCTCCATTTAGGCTATTAGAACTATTACAGGTGGAACTTCCGGGAAACGTGCACTATTGTGGAAATGCGGGGCGTTGCACGGTTCGTCATTTTCTGTATTTTTTTATATTTTCTTATTTTTTAGGTTTTCAAATTATTTGTCGTTCGACCAATTATCTCCATTATGCTATTATAACGATTACAGGTAGACCTTTCGCGAAATCAGCATTATACTTTTGTCATTTTCTGTATTTTTTATATTTTTATATTTTTGTTTTTCAAAATTTTGTTCGACTAATTATCCTCGTTTACGCTATCATAAGGATTACAGGGTGCAACTTTCGTGAAATTTTTATTAGTGTAGAAATGCAGGGCGTTACACTGTACTGGCTGGGGGGGTATTCGGCCAAGAATGCTACGCAATAAAAACGTCAGCCTTCGTTGTAGCTCCTCATAAAGGAGCCTTTTGCAGACGTTCAAATAAACGAAGTACTCGAACTGCACCACAAACTTGTAATTTTATGTGGCTTTCCAGATTTCATTAGTTATGGAAAACGAGTAAAGGAGTAAGCTCTTGGCACAAGTCTTCCTGAAAAGAAAGGACAAAAAGTTTGGGGCGATCTGATGAAGACTTATTTTAGGTGCTTATTTTTTACTGACACCGGCTTGTACGTTTTAGGTGTGTAATCCTTACTGACAGCGTCGAACCTTTCTGAAGCTCTTTCCTGGAATACTGCGCGATTTTCCTAAAGTTGCACACAAATGTGGCTGCGCGTCAAGCTGACTATACCAGCTGTGCACATCCTTTTCCATCGTCCTTTCTATCTCTCCAGTAATCCTGTCGATACTTGTTCGCACCAACATGCCCAACTTTAATCCATCAACACGCTTGCTTCCGGGTGCCGATATCTTCGTGTTTTAGCGCTGTGACTTGTAAAACGCGTAACGACTGCAGCCGTTTTTAGAAACCAAAGTGTTCGTGCGCGCTTTCCAGGCCTTGTTTGGTGCAACCGACAACATCCGCTCCGCATTCCGGGTACTCGCGGCCTTGTTTCCGCGATCCATCTGCTCGCGTATCGAGCTCCTTCCCTTGACGTCGCTAGACAGATGCAATTTTGCGGTTCACGGCGAGCGCCTTTTTTTTAGCCACTGAAACAAACAAAGAACTTGCGGTTCATTCTGAACGTGGGAAGGGACAATCTACTGGCGATGCTCGAGCCCCTATTTGGTGACGCTGTTGCCAGGCGACGGCCTCCGCGGGAGACAAATGACACCCTGTGAGCGCTGTAGGCTGCTTTTTTTTTTTTTTTGCTTTTTGCTGTTGTTCCGAGGAGATGGTGCCCGCGTATTATTTCTGTTTATCGTTTTCCTTTATCAACGCCGTGCGTGGAAGCAACCAAAGGAATTTCCTTCACTTAAACGACCCAACATTTTTGCCGAGGGCGCGTCTTCTCTTGGTCGGTCTTGTTGCGAACAGGTAAATATGTGTAGGTAGCGGGCAATGCACATAATAAAACAAAGTCTACAGCTGAGTCATGGACGCGACACGTAATATTCATTTGACAAAACCAGTGTTTTTATCCGGAGAGCGAGAGCATATGCGACTTCACGCTACCAACCTGCTCTTCCGGAAGTTGGAAACGAGTAGCATTTAAAGCTACACGTGGTACGAAAACAGTCTTTAAGAAAACAACGCTATCTAAATCGACAAAAGGGAATACTAGGGCGTTAATGTGACAGGTGAAATACAACACGAGTCGAAATTAAAATCTTCTTCATTTGAAGCCAGGTTTACATGAGTTGTCAAAAAAGCGCGATTGCGAAAATGTCTTTAACTATTCCCGTAGAGTAGGTACGGGCTTCAAAAAAAGAAGAATACAGGAAAAAAGCCCAAATAAAGAAGAAGCTATCCTAAATAGTTAGTATACGAAGACTCGGATGAAGAGGTAGACCGAGGAGCAGGGGAGAAGTACCAGGCCATGCCTGTAAAACAGTTATTTTACGTTTCTTCTGACTCTTTTGTTTTATTTCCAGGGTTTCTTGTTCTCGTCTTTTTCTGTCTTTTTTCTCGCTTTAATTTTGTTCCTCCAAGTCACCACATCAAAAGCAAACTTAAGGGACACTGAAGTGATTTGAAAAGATTGCGGGATGACTAGCGCGAACTGTAGTCCGGAGTCCATAGGCCATGTTTCGACCACTCTGAGCGCGTTTACGCGAATTTATGTAGTAGAAAAATCAATTCGAAAATTCTATCCTTCTCTCTGCATCCTCGCCCATTTTAGGTGGCGTTTTCGTGTGACGCCAGGAGGAAATGTCTGGGCTTGACTGCGCTACTGCACGGCTCGCCGATCTTCCGAAAGAGTCAGTTGGCCCAGCGTTTAGTTTACCGACCGCTGACAGGTCGTCACAATTCATTCGCTCTGTTGAAACTAAGCCACGACATGCTTGTGTATTGAAGAATGTGCCTTTCTTTACTTTGATAGTTTGTACACTGTATCAAGCTTTAAGTCCAGGTCGCTCCACACAAGCGCTGCACAAGCGCACATGCGGTGCTTCGCTGACTGGTACGCTTGTAGGAAAATCTAAGGCCACTTGAAGGCGGGAGAAGAGTCAGCATATAGTCAACATAGGTACTACGGAAATAAAATCAACTGATACTTTTACCGTACAGCGTAAAACTAGGGAGCAAGAAGCACTTTTTTGCGCTGGGAGAACAAGCACAGTGGTCAGCAGCACGACTACGCATCTGCGAACGCTTTTCCGTCTAATAAATGCAATTGCTCGACGGGAGATATTGTGAAAATTTGAGGAACGCTTCTGCACGAGCGCTATACCACAAATAGTCACCTAAGCAGCTTGAAATGCTAAAAATAAAGTGTAAACTGGTTATGCATTTTGTACCTTATATTTCCAGGACAGACAGCGCTATACAACAGATAGTCACCTCAAGTACTTGAAATGCTAAAACTAAATAAAAGTGTAAGCTGGTTGAACATTATATACCTCATATATCCCACTGCGGCAGGGCTGGCTAGTGGCCGAGTGGTATGGAGCACTACGTTCATTGTTTTTCAAGTCGCGAGTTCGAATCCCCGAGGGTATTTTCTTTATAAATTGATTTCTTTGTTTTCGGCCGATGTTTTCGATACTGAGTTCACCATTTTTTGGCAGTAACGTCCTCTGCACCACGAGCGAGTTCGCAGAACGTACGGAGACTGACACTGACGCACTACCAAGATTTCGTTGGCGCGCTGTTGCCATATGCGCCGACTGCTTGCGGGCAGTGGGCACAGGCCAGAATCAGCAGACCCTTGATCTGGTGCGAACACGCTTTTTACGATACAGGCATGAGTGCGGCAAGCTCCAAATATGGGGGAAAAGCGCATGGCATTTGAGAGTTAGCGGTGACGCGGAGGGGGTTCATTCACTGCGTAGGACTCAGCTAGTAATTGCTACGATTCCAAGCCGTCCTGGGAGGCTTATCTCAGGCATTTTACAGCCGACAACACGGCAGAACGCGGTATGGCGATTATTGAGATATCGAGAATGTCCGTGCAAGGATAACGTCGGATGTCAAGCATGTTGGGTTACAGATCCGAAATCGAAACTTGTTTGAGTGCTAATCTCGGACATCGTCCAATCAGGGTGCACGTACTCGCGACGACACACGCACACACACACACGTTGGTGCGGCCGCCTCAGACCGCACATGGTAGTTGTGCGTCTTTCGGGCTTTATAAAATAATTACCGACTTATCAATCGGATAAACGATGAAAAGTGTGTTAATTTGAGCCCGTCTACGCAGTGCAAGCAAGAACGGGAGCTTGACAAATTAACTTCAGTGTCTGTTTAACAGGTCGCTTTTTGGCCAATCGCCCGCGTGGGCATGTGCCGCGAACAGACGTTATCAGCCAACCCACCGGCCAACCCTGGAACAAGACCCATCTTCTGCGCACCGAAGTGGTACCTCCGACGCTTGGAGCAGGGAAACAAGCTCTAGGCCACGCTGGAGCTTGTCAGCGCTCTAGCTGCCTCGTTGCGCACGCAAGCCGGCGCGCACGCACGCACGCACACACACACACACACACACACACACACACACACACACACACACACACACACACACACACACACACACACACACACACACACACACACACACACACACACACACACACACACACAAACACGCACAAACACACACACGCACGCACACACATACACGCACACGGACGCGCACGCACGCCCACACGCAGACACACATGCATGCACACACACACACGAACGCACGCACACACGCACGCAAACACACACACGGACACACATGCATGCACGCGCACGTACGCGCACATACTTTCGCAACACTTGTGGTTCCCTAGAATGCCCGCGACAGGACCAGGGTCCTTCAGATTGAAAAGCTTTTTACTTCGCTCATCGTTTAACTTCCATTACCCAACTTCAATTAGCACCCCACAATTCCTCGAATACTCCCTCACTCGCTCTCTCTGTCTCGCCCGATCAGCCGTTTCTATCATCCAGATAAAAATTGATTTCTCACATTGAAGTGGGTTTTCTTTTGTTGGGCTGATAAGCTGATTTTGTTTACTTAGATACCGATTTAAAAATATGCTGGTGATTACGGTACTCATTAATGCGATATTTTGGCTCAGCTGCTCATTGTTGAGCACCCACGGGGGGTTCTGGCGTCGGCGGCGCTGAGCTGTCGTTACCGAGGGAACGATGGCCAGACCGAAGAGTGAAAGAAAGCAAAGGAGGTGGCTGTCACGAAATTGGGAGCGGAGGGCGGCTCGCGTGCCGGCGTGAGGCGCTTGTTGGAAAGTGGGCGGTGGGGTGCTGAAGAGGGGACAGTATGCTGTGCCTGCACCGGGCGCTCGACTGCACGACGCTTGGCGAAAACATGAGGGGGGCGAGCGCGTGACAATGATGCGGGTTCGCTTAAGAGACAGTTCGCGGTCTCTTCCTGAGACGCACTTCAAGCCGCCAACGCTGAGGCTCACCATATATCTGCCAGTTGCTGTCGACAAAACACAGGAGTGAGTGCTGCCTCAGCGCACTGCAGCCACCAGGAGTGAGTGCTGAACTGCGAGTGAGGCAGCCGGTCGTCTCGTCTTTTGTTTTTTCTAATTTTGACGATTCTTCTCACTTTTATTGTGCACCGCTGTCCTTCGTTTCTTATCCGATTTCCGTATCCCCATCCCCATGTGTAGGGTAGCCAAACCGGACAGTGCCCTGGTTGAAGGTCCCTTGACGACAAAATACATGTGCCCTATTCGAAATATTTTGTGTTTTATAGTTCCCCCAGCGCTTGTCCGGATGGAAAAAGTTTTATTCACTGAGAAATTAATCAAATTAGCTTAAAAGTTTTATTTTCCCGCTCAATCGTACGCTTTCGTGATCTGCAATGACATCAGAGGAACCGACCGCTCTGCAGCCGTTTGAGAAGCATTGTTTCCCGTTAGTGAACCTAGATGGCGCCACCATACCGCGGCAAGCCGTTTTGCTGCCTTTGGTTTGTTTTTGACCATATTTAGACCTGGCTCTTTTTTGTTCAGGGAGAAAATAATCGTTTCCTGAAACATAGTGCTCGCTCGACAAATATGGTCACGTAATGCACTGTTGCTTTCGTCAATCGGCCAGTGTCGTCTGAGACAACCCCAAAGCCCTGCAGTCCTGTGGAGCTAAAGGAACCATAGTGCGCGCAGTGCCAACAGCAGTCCGCATCGGTACTTCTATGTTTACGTGTGCTTTCGTAACTTCCACTGTTTTGTACCACCATTCTTACTGCTTTAAAAGAATGTGCCCTAAATGTAAACGCAAACAGCTCGCCTGGCAAGCTTATAAGCCCTGCCTAATTTGCGTTTGCTTTTGGCGGCCTCCGCCAATTGCACAGCTGGCTGGTATGCCATCATAGGTTATGTCTCGGGAAATGAGGTAGTGGGTCTGTAAGCCCGCTGCGGAATTCTCGTGTTGTTTACCGGCGAGACGCGAAGTTGGAAGCCGCGAGCGTATGCCTCGCGTTCCTTCCTTTTGTGCGGCGAGAGGAGGGGGTGCTTTTCCCGAGAACCTTCGTTGCGCTGGTATGCGGTCAGCTCTTCCCGCATGCTTCCCGCGGGTCGGGCGGCGGCCGTCCTTGGCCTCGGGAGGGGATTAGCCCCGACTTCCTCATTGTGCCGGCGAGCGCCCGTGAACAAAGGCGAGGCGGCGAGACGTTAAGACGTTGCTGTAAGGCGTTAGTCTAGACCGTTCTAAGCCGTCCGGCTTTCGCTTTGGAGCAGTTACCGCCCGTTCAACCTAGTGGGGTGACTACTCCTCACGGTATGCGACTTTGTGTAGCCGAGGCCTTGCCTTGGCTTAGCGGTGGCAATAACGTTCGCGGAAAGCTGACTAGGAGTTGCATGAGAGAGATTATCGGGTCATGTGACCGCGGAGGTGGCATGTTTACGATTGGTTAGTTCTTTTTTTGTGTGTGTGTGTTTTATTTGTTTGTAGTGGACCAATCGGGGCTTTGAGAGCTGATGTCACCATGGTGTCAGCCCGGATATCCGCCTGACATCATGTGCACTCTCGCACCAGCAGGGGCGCTGCCCAAATCCTATAAATGTTAGGAACCCCATTACCGGCGGTCGGATTTTACTTCTTGCAGGCGCTTCGCGCCATCGGCTATGCCGAGCGTTCTTCTAAGATCCACCACTTGGGTCCATTCTCGTTTGTAGGTACCCTGTACCTTCGGCTATGCCGAGAGTTGTAACGAGTTACCCCATTTTATGTAAATATTTTAAAGGGGCCCTGAAAGGCATTTTGAGCACACTAAATGAACTAGCGCAATCGCTAGATTGGGTCGCCAACGTCACCTGTGCCAAGTATTACTCTTTTACGCGTTGCGGAAAGCTCACACTTTTGTTGCAAAGTTTGTCGCTTTTTTCTCACCCTTTCCTTCGTGTTTTTGGACGCCGCCATCTTCACATGTCTACATCATCGATTCCCAGATGTTCGTCATGAGCTAGACATCCTGCTATTGGGCGGCTTTTTCACGCACTTCCGGCAAAGAGATGAGTCGTCTGCTCAGCGTCGGCTCGCCGGCTGATCTGCCAGCGGAGTGCCGGAGTGCTTTGACATTTTACGACAAACGAAACAAGTGTAAACAAACGCTTAACCGTTTGTATTGAATGCAACACGGCCATAACACGACGTGGATTTTATCTTACGTGAGTACGTACCATAAAGAAAGTCCCGTGGCACTTCTTTGGTACAATCGCAGAGAACGCCCTGAGCCGAATGCCCGGGTTTGACGCGTACATTTTATTCAACTTCAAAACAATCCAGAGATGCGTTTCGAACGAACGCAACGTCACAACATGCGTTGCAAGTCTGAACCGCGATTGACAGACGATGAGTTGCCTCCTCCTGCCCGTCGTAAATTCGGCACTCACCTCACACCCGGTTTGCGGGGACGAGCAGCAAGTCACAACTCTGGCGCGCAAGCGAGAAGGCTTTTAGCCAGGCACACTGCACATACCCCATGCGAGGTTGAGTGGTACGTCGTTCGAGAAAGATAATCCAGACCATGGGAAGCACTATCCACCCGCAGAAGTACAATGTCGCATTTCATCGCGAAACGAACGCGTCCACAACACACACGAGGCGATGCACACACACACACACACAGCTTCGGTCGTTGCATTGGCTTAGCTGCAAGCTTCGTTCGGACAATCAGCGATGCTACGACGATACAGAGCTGCGTGAGGACGACGTGCTAACCACTTCACGTATTTAAAAACACAGGGGCAAATAACTAGGTTCATCGGAAGCAAAAAATCTTTCCTCCATTATAGTGCCTGAAATATACTGGCTAGTGTGCCGAGGGCGGGCTCCAGGCGGGCGACGGGAGCGATGTACGCGGCCGTCTGCCGTTTGGGGCGCTGCCGTGCGGGAGTGTGCGCGTTCATCCGGCCCGAGCAGATCGGGCGGTTACCTCCGAGCTGCGTAGCAGACGGCAGCGGCAGAACTTTCCGTTCCCGCTTGCGACGAAAGCGAGCGAAAGAGACGGGAATTCTGTCGCGCAACCAAAATTTGTCCCGACCATTCGACAAAAACGATCGTCGCGCGACAAAGCGACGGAATTCCTGCCGCTCTCACGCGCTTTCGTCGCAAGTGCGAACGGGCCTTTATGCGCAATCTCCGCCCCACATAAAACAAGCTCTTGCTTGTCGCCTGAGCATACGGTTGATATCTGACTACGTTACACTGTGCTTGCCAGTGTATTTAAACGATGTCACTAGGTTTGAAACGTACGCGCTCGGCGTGCAGCTTTGTAAACGCAAGCGGTTTCACATACGCACGCTATTTTGCTGCTAATAGAGTTTTAGTACAGCGTTTGTGGCCTTTGCATACGCTAAACGCTAAATTTTTGCGTCCCGCTACGTGACACCGCGATGGGAGTTTTAGTAGAGCGTCTCATCAGTTTTGCGTAGCGACACACTAATGCATACAGCGCCATCTGTCAAATGTTTTCCGAAATGTCTCGCCGGCCGATCTGCTAGCGGAGTGCCGGAGTGTTTGGACATTTTACGACTATCCAAACAAGTGCAAACAAACGCTTTCCCGTCAGTGTTGAATGCAACACATGGGTGCAGCTTGTCAGAACACGGGTTCTCGCTGATCGAGTGCAGCGTTGGTTTGCTCTTCGCCTTCACGTTCATCGCCGCTGATAAAGCGATCCGATCCGGCGCGTTTTGTGCACGGGTTCTGTGTCGGTTGAAAATGTCTTTTTTCACATGCCGCCGGTAGTAGGAATTACAACTACCGCAAAATAACACCCGGCACCAGCGGGGCCACATCTGAACCGCGCTTTTTGGATAAATAGTGCGCGGTGCACCAAAGGGAACGAGCGCACGATTCTCCCCACGCGGCTGCGAGTTCGCCGCCGATACCAACTGCAGCTACGCACACCGCGAGAGGGCAAGGCCATTCGTTCGCTTTTCCAGCCTGTGTCCATGGTGTCTACAGAGATGAAAAAGCCGAAAGAGCTGGCCCGTAGCAGACGGCAGTCTGTGGGAGCGCAATAGCGGAAGTACGTCACCGCTGCGGAGCGGAGCATCATGGGAGGGGAGGCCAACAGCGAAGAAACAGTTGAAAGGAGGAGGAAATACGGCGCGACGATAATTCGCGGTTTTTGATTTACGATTTCTCAGCTAATACTCATCGCTTTAACAAAATTCTTGGAGGAGGAGATTGCTACTACATTGCTTTATTTGGTTACATGTACATCCATGCATCGGCGGAAGGCATTTCAGGACCCCTTTAAATTTCTATTGTAAATAGTACTGCCTATAAACTCCAAGTTATATCGTACCCAAGCCTGCGTATAATGGCTACCGGGATCCAGCAACCACCGAACCCATCGACTCCTCGACGGCCGCCTCCGGCGGCTTAACAGATCGTCGGCCGCACTGGCGAACATCTCGCTGCTGGTCCTCATCGGCTGACGGCGGTACCAGCGGAGCCACCTTTGGGGGAGGAGTGCGAAGGAAAACTTTACTGGCGCAGTCGGACAGGCTGGTATCCGGAAGCAACGGTACGACACCTGCATCGCCTCTGGCGATTCGCCTCGGGCGAAACAACTTGGCAGAACCTCACCGCGGCGAGATCTCGGATCGTCGCCCCTGGCTGCGGAGCAGCCGAACGTCGACGGAGCCACAACCACCCTGGGTGGAGTCACCGATCGACAGCATCACCAGGAAGCCTGGCGTAACTCCGGAAACCTCGAGCGACCACAGGCCGCTAGCCACACTTGACGCAGCTAAAGTGGGTGAGTCTCCTCATTTCTTTCCCCGCTGCCACTGTTGTGTCAGAGCTGTGTGTGGGCCAGAGATAGCGGGTTAAAGGGCTAACATGTCTGGCGACGAGGATAACGAGAGTGTGAGTGGCGGTAGCGACGTACAAAGTGAGGTGCTCTCAGAGCGCCAGATGGAGTACAACTTGAAAATGGCAAGGGAGCGCCGAAAAACGCTAAAACTGGAACTCGCTCTGGCGAATAGGGCCTCTCGATCGCGTGAGCCAAGCCCAGCTGGCAGTGCGTCTCCGCGCGGTAGGAACAATGGGTTGCAGTACCATGCGAAAATGCTGGCAGGCGCATTCCCAAAATTCCCCACGGACGCGGAAGTACCGATATGGTTTGAATCGGTTGAAAGCACACTCTTGGCATACGAAGTCCCTAAGGAGTTCTGGGGGCAGATAGTGTTTCCCATTATCGCCGAGAGGGTCGAGTACCTTTCAACGAGACTAACTCCCGCTCAGCACCGCGACTACGAATCGGTCAAGGAGGTGGTATTTGAGGAGCTGAGGCTTTCGCCCTTAGAGTACCAAAAGCGGTTCCTCGGGGCCCGCAAGCGTAAGTCGGAGACGTGGAAAAGCTTCACCACCCGCCTTCGCAGCTACCTAAATTTCTACGTGGAAGCGAGAGGTGTGTCAACCTTCGAAAAGCTGTTGGACCTGCTCGTGGCCGATCAGCTGAAGACGGGGCTGACCGAGGAGGCTTTGAAATACGTGAGGCTGCGTGAGGGGGCCAGCTGGTTTGACGCATCAGAGTCCGCGAAGCTGCTGCAGACCTTTGAGGGTGCCGCAGGAAACAAAGACACTAGCGCTGAGGCTAACGTCACCAACGGGGAAAAACCGGCGACTAAGCCGAGCGGTGACAACCCGAAGGGGGCACGGAAACTTCCGCAGGGGCCCAAGACAAGGTTTAACCAACAGAGCAAGGGGAAACCTAACGCATGCTTCGAATGCGGCGCGGAGGGTCACCTGCGCCCGAACTGCCCACGTGTCCGGGAGCGACAGACAGCCGCGACAAACGCGCCAGCGCGCACAGAAAGGCTAATCGCGCGGGTCGCCACCGAGGGACCTACAGGTGTGGGGGATCGCTTAACGAGCGTAACCATGCACTGTGGGAACCAAGAGATAAGCGCTATAGTGGATACCGGGGCAGAAATCACTGTCGTGCGGGAGAGCATCGTGCCCGACGCGCTAACGGAGTCTCACGGCACCGTGAAGCTTGCGTCCGCGTTTGGGGAACAAGTCGAGGCTAAGCTAGTAGTCCTCCCGCTTGCACTAAGGGCGGGCCAGGCGATTTTCTCCAACGTCGGGGAAGGGACTCCAGTGCTTTGCGCACTCACTGACAAGCTAACATCGCGTACAGACTGTTTGCTATCCGCGGAGGATTGGGGCGTTCTGCAGGAAAACCGAGATCAGGAGCAGGAGGCAACCGGGATGGTCGCGCCACCGACGAAGCGCGACGAGCTGGTAGCCGCGCTTGAGCTGAACGAAGCAGACGCTCCCCAAGAAACCCTGGAACAGGGTGAGGAAAACGCGAACGAAGCGGTGACCGGTGAGGTTGACGGCGACGCGGGTGATAGCGTTCACGAGCGAGAGCCTGCCGCGAGTGACACCCAAGCGCTTAGAGCAGAGCAAAAGGGCGACGCAACCCTCGAAAAAGCGTGGCGCGATGCAGCCGACGGGAAGGGAGGCATGCTAGTTATCGACGGCTTGCTCTACCACCGAGACAAGGTGCTGGGGGAGCCGATCAAGCAGTTGGTTTTGCCAGTGGCGCGTCACCGCCAAGTACTCAGACTGGCTCACGAATCGCCCTGGGGTGGTCACCTAGGTTGTCGAAAAACGAGCGCTAGAATAAAGTACAGCTTCTATTGGCCAGGCATGGAGAAGGACATCCAGGAGTGTTGCAACAGCTGTCACGGTTGTCAGGTGAGGTCAGACCGGCGACTAACAGACCGCATGCCGATAGCTCCGCTAAGCCGACCAAAATACCCATTCCAAAAAGTGAACATCGACGTGGTGGGGCCGATAGACCCGCCTTCGATACGCGGATACCGATACGCGTTATGCGTCGTGGACTTGTGTACTCGTTGGCCGGAGGTGGTCTGCCTAAGATCATTGACCGCGAAGGCTACCCGCGACGCGCTGCTGACGGTGTTCGCTAGGACGGGAGTCCCGGAAGTAGTTAGCTCGGACTGCGGGGCGAACTTTACCGCGCAGCTCACCACCGAGTTTCTGGCGCGGCTCGGGTGTTCCCCGCGGTTCTCTACACCCGACCACCCTGAGAGCAACGGAGCGGTAGAGCGTTGGAACCGGGTGTTCAAAAATATGCTTTTCCATGTGGTAGGCGAACACGTGGGCGAATGGGATAAGTTCGTCCCATTTTTGCTCCGGGCTTACCGCGAGGTGCCACATGACACGACCGGTGTGCCCACATTTCGGTTGTTGAATGGTAGGGACCCGGTCGGCCCGCTAGCTATTCTCCAGCGCTCGTGGACAGGAGAACAGGAGTTCCCGATCGCCCTAGCTGAGAGTCCCGAGCAATACTTGCTAAAATTGAGGCGAAAACTTCAACAAGCGGCCGAAGCTGCAGATGGGAATAGCGCTAAGCGCCAGCGCGAATACGCTACCCACTACAACCTACGCACTACCCCGAAGTCCTTCGACCCCGGGGACCAGGTGCTAGTGTTCGATGATAAGCGACCCGGCAAGTTATACCCTAAGTGGTTGGGTCCGTATACAGTCAGGGAGAAATACAGGCAGCATTCCTACTATGTAGAGAAGCCGGAGGGAGCACGTATGCTGGTCCACGGTAACCGACTGCGACCCTACACCTGCCGAGTGCAGAACATTGGCGTCATATTTCATGACGACCAGGACTTCGGAGAAGTGGAATACGTGCCCAGGAAAATCGCTGCGGCTGAGGTTGCCCCAGTGCTCCCCGAGGAGAAAACCTTGCACCTACGCCCGGAGGATGGGGTCAGCATAAGCGAATTGTTTCAACACTATGCCCCCCTGTTTTCCAGAAACTTAAGAATCGCTAGGGTGGGAGAGCACAGGATTAAACTCATCGAGGGCGCGGAACTGAAGCGGAACCGTCCGTACCGCATGCCGGAGGCATTGAAGGGAGAGGTGACGAAGCAGGTGAACGAACTGCTAGAGCTAGGCCTTATATACAGGTGCGAAAGTCCTTCCGCCCACCAGTTGGTGTGCGTTTCGAAGAAGGATGGCACGATAAGAATGTGCGTCGATTATCGGAACCTAAACGCGATCACCGAGCCCGATGCTTTTCCTATCGGTTGCCCTCAGGAGTTGGTTTTGAAGGTAGGCAAGGCACATTTCATCACCTTGATCGACCTACGACGCGGGTATTGGCAGGTACCACTGGCGGAGAGTTCTCAATTGGCTACCGCGTTCGTGTCGCACATGGGACAGTTCGCGTGGCGGGTGATGCCTTTTGGTCTGCGAAATGCAGCCGCCAGCTTTCAACGAATCATGAACCAGCTGCTCGCACCTCATGAGGGTTATGCTTGCGCCTACCTCGACGACATTGCCGTTTTCAGCGAGTCGCTGCCCGAGCACCTGCGGCAGTTAGACGCCGTGTTTGCGACGCTCGCCTCGGTGGGCCTCTCGGCGAACTTAGAGAAGTGTCAGATCGCGCAGTCTTCCATCCGCTACCTGGGTCACGTGGTGGGTTCCGGGAAGCATGGCCCCGACCCGGCAAAGCTGGAGGCGATCAAAGGGCTTAAGGTACCCCAGACTAAGAAAGAGCTCAGGAGCGCGCTGGGCCTGTGCGGATATTACAGGGACTATGTACCTAACTTTGCCGCCATCGCGAAGCCTCTGACTCAGTTGACGGCTAAAGGCACTCCCTCTCGCATCCCATGGTCTACTGAAGCCGATCATTCCTTCAAAATGATAAAACGTGCTCTCTGTGAAGCCACCTCCTTGACAACACCCGATATCACCAAACCCTTCTGGCTGTTTACCGACGCATCAGCCATCGCCGCGGGAGCCTGTTTGGCTCAACTGACCGACGACGGCAAGGAGCTGCCGATAGCATTTGCCAGCCACCGCTTCACGCCCACGCAATCGAGGTGGTCCACCATTGAACGCGAGGCATTCGCGGTGATTTGGGGTCTGAGGAAGTTCGATACTTGGGTATTTGGAGCCCAAGTCATAGTCGTGTCCGACCACAACCCACTCAGTTACCTCACCCAGACAGTACCGCAAGGGGCAAAGCTTACGCGTTGGGCCTTGGCATTGCAGCGGTATAACATTGTGGTAAAACACCGGAAAGGCGAGGCACACGCCAACGCGGATACCCTGTCCCGCCTTCCGAACGAGTGCTGGAATGAGGCGCAGTAACGGCTCTGACATACGCACTGGCCGGGGAACGGCGTGGGGAGGCCACCGGTGCCGGTGTGTGTGCGAGTGTGTGCGCGTAGACGAAAACGGAACACTGAAGAAGTGGCCGTATGAACAATCGTCTAGCCAGTGGCAACCAGTGTACCTCTGGTGTTTCTATGTGTTTTTTTTCTGTTCCTTTTGTCTAGCATTGCGGTATCGTTGTTTCAGGGTGTAGCGTGTCTCACGTTATATTGTGTCATTTTTAGTTTCAGTTCTAAGCCCTAAACTGCGTGAAAAACAATAGCTACATGCAGCTGACTTTTATTATTTTTTTTTGTTCTGCTAATACTGAGTTCAAGTTATTGCAGAATCTTGGCATGAGGGTGTAAGCCCGCTGCGGAATTCTCGTGTTGTTTACCGGCGAGACGCGAAGTTGGAAGCCGCGAGCGTATGCCTCGCGTTCCTTCCTTTTGTGCGGCGAGAGGAGGGGGTGCTTTTCCCGAGAACCTTCGTTGCGCTGGTATGCGGTCAGCTCTTCCCGCGGGTCGGGCGGCGGCCGTCCTTGGCCTCGGGAGGGGATTAGCCCCGACTTCCTCATTGTGCCGGCGAGCGCCCGTGAACAAAGGCGAGGCGGCGAGACGTTAAGACGTTGCTGTAAGGCGTTAGTCTAGACCGTTCTAAGCCGTCCGGCTTTCGCTTTGGAGCAGTTACCGCCCGTTCAACCTAGTGGGGTGACTACTCCTCACGGTATGCGACTTTGTGTAGCCGAGGCCTTGCCTTGGCTTAGCGGTGGCAATAACGTTCGCGGAAAGCTGACTAGGAGTTGCATGAGAGAGATTATCGGGTCATGTGACCGCGGAGGTGGCATGTTTACGATTGGTTAGTTCTTTTTTTGTGTGTGTGTTTTATTTGTTTGTAGTGGACCAATCGGGGCTTTGAGAGCTGATGTCACCCTGGTGTCAGCCCGGATATCCGCCTGACATCATGTGCACTCTCGCACCAGCAGGGGCGCTGCCCAAATCCTATAAATGCTAGGAACCCCATTACCGGGGGTCGGATTTTACTTCTTGCAGGCGCTTCGCGCCATCGGCTATGCCGAGCGTTCTTCTAAGATCCACCACTTGGGTCCATTCTCGTTTGTAGGTACCCTGTACCTTCGGCTATGCCGAGAGTTGTAACGAGTTACCCCATTTTATGTAAATATTGTAAATTTCTATTGTAAATAGTACTGCCTATAAACTCCAAGTTATATCGTACCCAAGCCTGCGTCTAATGGCTACCGGAATCCAGCAACCACCGAACCCATCGACTCCTCGACGGCCGCCTCCGGCGGCTTAACAGATCGTCGGCCGCACTGGCGAACATCTCGCTGCTGGTCCTCATCGGCTGACGGCGGTACCAGCGGAGCCACCTTTGGGGGAGGAGTGCGAAGGAAAACTTTACTGGGTCGCATGGCCATTCCCTTTTTCCCTAATTATATAGCTTATTTGAGCGAAGTTTACGTTAAAAGTGCGGTCAGTGTGATTCTAACGAGGCAATCTTTTGAATGAACCAAACTTGTGTTTTGTCTTCATGGCCCCTTTAACTGGTTAAGCTCCCTCCCTTTCTTGTACTGTTCATTCGTTCCTTCCCTCGTCGGTTTTCCAGGCCTCCATATCAGCAGCACCAACTAGCTCCACCTACAGTGGAAAGGGAAAAGCTCCTCGGTGGTGGGACTATAATTAAGGGGGTATTAATATTCGACTTACTAATTTCTTACGCGTTGACGTGTCTGGCTAAACTATTGGTCTTCGCAGTTTACCCATGACCTAAAAGTTTGAAAAGAGATGTTGCTCAGTTGGCCTTGCCCACAACGTACGTGATGGAACACTTGGCGAGTAGGCGGACTACAGTCAATCAATCAATCAATCAATCAATCAATCAATCAATCAATCAATCAATCAATCAATCAATCAATCAATCAATCAATCAATCAATTTTGGATTAATTTGTGTTGTTATGTTTTTCGAAATTGTAAATCTTCAGTGTGTGCGTACGCGGATGTGTGTCGGCGACAGTTTTATTTCTTCATTGAAGGGATCACAAAGACGAGTTAAAATTTTGTTAAATTTCAAATTATTAGTTATCCGCGAACTTACATATCTTCATTACAGCCCCGAGATGTGTTTAAAAAAAAATTGGCTGACAATTACAGTATTCTCAAATGCAAAATTTCTGCGCAGCTACACGCCGCATACATGCTGCGTCTCACGAAGTGATCGCCGCATCAACAAACGCATGAAGGCGCGTGATAGCGCGTCGCTGGCGCGGGGGAGAATGCCTTACTCCGTTCGCAATATTTTCATCCTCCTCTTCCTTGCCCGCTGGATCTTCGGTGGCCCCTTCGTTCACTCGGTTACCTCGTGGCACGTCGCCGTTGGAGAGAATAGAGAGTTTTAGCACTCCATATGCTCCGTGTTTTACGTGCCTACCGTGTTGACCGAGACCCGCCTGGGCGCTTGCGCATTCGTTTCGTTAGGGGGGATTAGTACCGCGGACAGCCTTCACCATGCCCGCGCATTCGTTACGTTGGGGTTAGCCCTCGTCGCCGTCGGGTCCCGGTCAACACGCTAACCACGGAACAGACGGAGCCTACGGAGTGCTAAAACTTTCTAGTGTATCGCGCCGATTCAGCATACCGTCCTCACCCTAACACTTCTCCATACATTTCTCATCCGCTTTTCTGCTCGTCCCATCTAGTTTGTCTTCGGTGTCCCCTTTGTTCGCGCGGTTACAACAAGGGACGGCGGTGCCGCGTAACCAAATGAGTGGGCGATTAGGTGCTGCGCACTAAGAGAAAGGAACCTTGAAATTTCGCTCTAAACTACGTCAGCAATGACGTTATTGGAATAATAAAAACAGAGTTACCAATGTGTTGTCTGCCCGTTACGATTGGAGTGGTACATTGAAATAGAACTAGAGGCACCCCTACAATCGCACAGCCGTGTCTCTTAGCGGGTACTTGTCCGTCGGCTACCTGACCCGCATTTAAATCTCTGAGACGCCTCAAGAGCTGGGCAAGAAAGGGACCCGTGAGTTTTTCCTGCATAGTCTGTTTCCCTTAATGTCTACTTTAGTTTTCCGATGTTTGCGTTAACATTGGCGTCATTGGTATTGGGACAATGCGGCCTTTTAAACGAACCAAACGCGTATATTGCATCAAGGCCCCTTTAACGAGAAACTGCTTCCTCCCGTACGCTCAGAAATGAACAGCAGGGTCGCTCCTTCTCAAGGTAAGAGGTGGATATGCTGCTCCTTTGTATTATCTTCAATATAGCAGCCGTGCGTTCTGTAGTTACAGCACACCGTTAAAATGGCTGCGTCTGAGCTCAGCTAACTCGGGATATGCAAAGGGAAAACTTGGTTTAGCCTGGTCAAGTCATGGTTTCACTTGGTTAACCTTTGATGTAGCTGTAATAATTATACTATTCGTACAAAGCCTGCCTTTGTCTGTGGTTGTTGTCTCGCCATCAGTGTTTTGCGAGCCAAACGGATCACTCTCACTCAGTCTCCGGCGCTAGCTTCGCGCGCTTGGCATTCCGGACCCTCTCCAATGAAGCAGCTTGCTGGGTGATATTCGCGTGGGGGTCGGACGACGCTTGCCGACGACGGCTCTGAGAAGACGGCCCGGCCTCGCTCTCATCCGTAGCCAAGCTCGCACCTACTAGGCGAGCGCGGTGCTCATCTTAGACAGGCGGGCCTTAAGTCTCGTAGTCAGGCGGCGACCCAGCTGCTGAGAGCGGATTGGCCAAGCCGCGGCGAGTCACGTTATCCGTTTTCAAGGCTACGACGCCGCTGCGGTCAAATGGAGGTCAAATTGCTAGCGGCGGCGAAACTCGGCTAGGCTACGTTAGTAAAGGTTCGCTTTAAAAATTACCTGGAGGGAATGGTGCAAAAGCGTTCCTTTATCGCACCATGCCGATCAGCATGTGTAAGAACGGCAACTTCGAAATCAAAAGCTGGTGCATGTTACTGCGGAGTTCGCAATGTGCATAGCAGGAGTCATGTATGTGCAAACTTCCTTTTCTTGTGAAGAGGTTTGCCTCGTACATGGCGGCCGTTATATTAGTGAGGGGCTACCAGAAACGTTTTACCGTTCAGTTTATCGGTGTTGCCTAACGTTTGCGCTTTCAAACGTCGCCCGCATGCACCAACCACTTTGCGATACCTGAAGGCAACAACTTTTACCCCCCTTAGTATCGGCTTTCATGTCCTTCAACCCAATGATGGGTGTTTTTGTACGTTGTTGCAATGTCAATTACGGTATGTCGTGACATGAACAGGAGCGAAAATTCACCACTAAAATATAATACAGGTCTAACAAAGCGATGAACCTTTATCAGGCCGTTATTCTTTGAAGAGAAAGAATGTATTAAAATCTATACCTTTTCATAAAAACCGTCGCCTGAAAGCAATTATCCGGTTATTGCTTGCTTTATTGTAAGCTCCGCAAAGGCCGCATGGTTTAAAAGAGAGGCATGAAGACAGATAACGTCCCTGACTCCATCTACCTCATCGAGGGAAGACACACATGTTTGAACTTATAAATAATGGAATACTAAGCTTCCCGAGGACAAGACATTCGGGGGTGGGAAGGGAAGGCTTGTCGGACGGATAACAGTCAGCTGCGGTGCCGACCGTTCCCCGCTTGTCCCATCGCTGCAACGTGTATCAACGAAAGTTGTTTGTTGTGCAGGTCTGAAGGCAACAGAGCGAGATGATGCAATGCGGCGTTGCGTGCCGGTGCCGGTGCTCGCCAACCCTGAGACAAGCAGCGGCGCGACAGGCTGACGCAAGAAAAGGGTGTGCCGCCTACGCAATCTATTCTCAAGCCATCTCTAAGCGACGAGAGGGAAAACAACGGAACATTTTTAGCGCCTGCACGGGCTGACATATAATATTACCTAAAAATAAAATACGGTTTTTACCTCGTGTACGGCCCCGTGACAAAATGCTGATAGACGTTTATAGATCTGGGATAGTTAGTGCGGATTCATAATGTAGCAGGTCAAAGACGAGAGGACGAAAAGGAGGCAAACTGGAAAATCTGACTTTTAAAATAACATCTATTTATTTATTTATTTATTTATTTATTTATTTATTTATTTATTTATTTATTTATTTATTTATACAGGTACCTACCTCGCACTCACGGGCATTATTTTAAGGGGGAGAACAAGCAAAGGAATACAGTACAGTTTATATAACAATAAAAATGGTTGCGGGTAAAAGACTGTAAGGTTGAAACAACAAAGTCTTGATTTACACTGTCATAACTAAGGCATCACATTGTAAATACAAAGCGATAGCGCAAAAAGAGAAGAGCGTTATCGATTACACAGGGCAATAAAATAAAATATAAAGCCAGACCATATAAATTCCAAGCATATAAATGACACTAGTGCACTGCGTATATATACAGAGACAGACTGAAAGACAGAGAGAGAGAGAGAGAGAGAGAGAGAGAGAGAGAGAGAGAGAGAGAGAGAGAGAGAGAGAGAGAGAGAGAGAGAGAGAGAGAGAGAGAGAGAGAGATACTTTTGAAGTTTTCCTGCCCCGCATGTATTGGTTTGCATGCAGGCAGGCACGGCATGGGGGTGCTGTCAAGCTCTATAACCCTGCCACATCACTTGCAGCAAGCAGCCAGGTGCCAGATTGGCGTGGCGTGCCTCCTAGAGTGCTCGCGTGTTCCCGGACGCGCACACTGACACAAAGCCCCGGCTGTCCAATGTGTGGTCTGTTGCATAACAGCGGAATGCGATAGACCACTAGACCACATTACATTGGCGCCCCACATACGGAGTTTTGCTTCTAACGCCACAAGCACCGCTCGCGGAAACAACTGACTTTTGTAATTATTCGCGAATCCGTAGCTAGTTGCTAGCCTAAAAATTGGCTGCAACTTCAAAGTTGTTTGCATCGTCCTTTAACCTGTGGGAAATTGCTTGCACATGCCGAACGACTGCGATTTTTTTTCTTACAGTCTGTAGAGCAAGCCTCAAAGGTTCACCGAAAAAAAAAACAGCATTATTTAAATAGTGAATTTAAAATAAAACGCTGTAATGCCTGCGTTGCGATCAGGACTCCATAATGGTCGCCAAAAATTCGTTTACAGATTTTAAAGTTAGTGTATGCACCAGAAAGTTGCGCAGAATACAGCCGCCTTGCAAACTGTGTTTATAAGGCAGGGGACGCGTAATCTGAATGTCGTCTGTTCTGTTTATATCTTGGGCACATGTCTTTCTCCCCTATTCGCTCATTTCCCCGTTCCTTTCTTTTTCTTTCTTCCATTCTTTCTTTCTTTCTTTCTTTCTTTATTGCTTGCTTCCTTGCTTGCTAGCTTTCTTTTAAGCATCACAAAATTTTATGTTTTCAGAAAAAAAAAAAAACCAATTACGTCCGCTAGGCCGTCCTCGACCTTTTTCGTCTGCCTGATTTCTTTTCTGTGTTCATTTAATGAGCCCCTCATTCCTACGCTTGCGGCTTTCGCAGAAGGTCTGAAAGAGAAACCGTGCAGGATTAGAGCAGGCGAATGACATTTCCAGCCAAAAAGGTTAGCCCGACGGTCACCGGCGATCGCGGCCGCAATTTTCGTGGAAAGTCCAATTTAGCAACCCCGTTCTCAGTCTACATTCCTGATCCACAACCTGAGATAGGGGGTATATAGCTATTTTGAATCCTTCGAAGGTTATTTATTGCCTGGGGCAGCATGACTTTCTATTCATTTCGAGCGGAATATAGTGATGTAAAAATAGTGAGAAGAGTAATAAAAAGAAAAAGAAGCAGTTAAAGCACACAGAAGTAAGGAGAATAAACAAAAGTTTTAATGACCAGGAAAAAATGTTCAATGGCCTCAAAGTAAAGGGCTGCGACATGGCCTGCGCTAGTTACCAAAATCAGGAGCGGGATTCACTTTGCTGGCTTATTTCATGCAATGCTGCAAAAGCTCCACTAATAGCCCCTACCGTCGTAGCCTCAGAAACTAATTAAAGGAAAACGTGCCACTGAATAGTTGCTATTTAAATCCTGCGTGTTTGTTCCGTGAACAAAAAAAGTCAAATCGTCCCTTCTGCATACCGCCTTTCCTCCCGTCCATCCTCTCCTCCCTGTACTCCTGCACTCCTTCTACCGTACCCGCAATGAAATCAAAACACACAGACTAGAGTGGGACAACGGTTAGACATATAGCGAGGAAAAAAAACTGTGGTTGATTCTTCTGTCATAGGAATCGGCAAAACACGAAAGTTAAATGTGCAGCGAAATCTTCAGCTGAGCATGAATGGCGGGTCGGCGGATGTCTTGTGGGTGTGCTTGGCGAGCGACGTCATGCTGGCGGGTCGCTCGGCAAAGGTGTACTGGCGTTATTTCAGTGACGGAAATGACGTCAGTGAAATGTTGGTATATACCGACATCAAAAACTTTCGTGGTAAAATACAAAACCCGAATACGAACAACCCAAAGTATAGCGTACTCTTTGGTACTAAAGGTTACTTTCCCGCAAAAAGATCCTGTGAACAGGGGTGCACCCTTTACAGGGAGCTTGCTTCGTTGTACAGGCGTCTCTTCCATCACGGATATGACGTTAGTAAAAACTTCGTGGATCCCGGAAAAAAACACTTTCGTGTTAAAAAATACTGCCGCGTGTCAGTTTGATTCAATGTAAATAAATATCGAAAAAACACCACAGTTTTCTGCCTCCCCGGTAACTAGCTGCCTGTCCTCTCTACCCCTGCCGCCCTCACGCTATTGCCTCCCGTCTTGCTTTTCTCATGACCAATTCGATCGAGGTTAGTTCATTGCAATGTAAATTTTTTCACTGCTTCGCACTGCTAGCGTGACATGTCTTGTGGCATTGCGTATCTTTCAACAGCAAAGCAGTTTAAGCTCTTAGTCGCGCCCTAGAGCATTACCAGAAAAAAACACCAAGAAAAAATATCAAGCGCACTGAAGCATGCGCCTCGTTAGGAACGCGCGGCGTCTCCTAAGCTTGCACGTGGTGTTGCGCCACGTGAGGAGGTCGCGAAAAACACCAAGAGAAAATATGGAGCGCACGTGAGCTTACGCCTGGTGAGGAGCGCCTGGCGTCGCCCATCTCGACCTTCGAGAACACTCCTCTGCCCAGCGTGCGTGGCGCGATCTCTAGTGTGCGGTTCTCCTCGCCAGTTGACGTGCGTTCGCGCCTCAAGTGGGGAGCACAGACGCCGAGTTTGCGCTACAGACGCCGCGTTCGCGAAGCCGGTTGCCGCCAGTTCTTGCGTGTGCTAACGCTGTCCACCTTGGGAGAGATGTGAAAGCCTGCGGACAATCCGGGTCTATCAGTCATGGCGAACTTTCAGTGAAAACTTCGGAAACTCATGTAAAGTGCAACAGCCATTTTTTTTTTCTTGGTCTTTTGTTTCTTGGTTTGCCTCATTTGGAAGAATTCTAGCGCATCCGTACCCCGAGATATCGAACTGCGAAGTTTAATTGCCGTTCGCATGGGTAGGCATGCTAGGCAGCGACGACCAGCGCAAAACTCTTCCCCTTTGTTCTGTGTTTTTATAGTGGCTCTGAGTGCTGCAGACTGCGATAACGCCAGCCAAGACTGAAAGGGTGCCAGCTATCATTTTGCCTGTCCCTCCACCCCACTGTCAAACTAAAGACGGTACACAGCAGGCGCGTCACAAAAGGGAGGAGCTCTGCGCTGGTCTTCACTGTCTTCCATGCGTAATCATGCGAACGGCAATTAAACTTCGCAGTTCGATATCTCAGAGTACGGATGCGCCAGAAGAATTCTGCTAAATGAACGTGCGTGGAAACACGATTGCGTCCAACTTTTCAATACAAACATGCCTGCTTACTGCAGCCACTAAAAAGTTAATTATTCTATTTTAGTTAATTAAGCCACCGACATAAACAATTACTACCTAATTCTATGTCGCCCTGGGCGCCAAACGTTACTCTAGAAGTGGTTTTCACATAAATCTAAGCGCCTAATTTAAAAAAAAACCTGTCGACTTAACTTTGATAAACTTGTATATCTCGGAATATGCATTCGCTAGAAGAGTTCGGCCAAATGAAACTGTGTAGAAAGACGATTGTGTCTAACTTTTTAATACAAGCATGCCTACTTACTGGAGCGACTAAAAAGTTAATTATAAAATTTAGTTAATTTTGTCACGAACCTCAATAATTACCACCTCATTCTGTGTCCCCCTGGGCGCATAATGATACTGTAGAGGGGGTCTTCACCTAGATCTAAGCGCTTAATTTAAAAACATAACTGTGAACCTAACTTTGATCACCCTGTATACTTCGTGGTCAGGTACTCCTTCCCTTTGGTGTGGTGATTGAATCGAGAGAAGGAGGGACGGACGGACGGACGGACGGATGGGCATACAGACAGACAGACAGACAGACAGACAGACAGACAGACAGACAGGGGAGAGGGAGGAGGAAAAACTTTGTTGTGAGCCTGGTGATGTGGGAGGGGTTCCTCAGTCCAGGAGACAGACAGACCAACATTTCCTCGTTTAGATAGGCGAAGAAAGGCTCGTACTTCATTGTTAGGCAGAACCGATCTCTAATTTAAAGTGCCGATGCGACGTGATCTGCGTTCTTCCACTTATATGGCAGATTCGGGTTTACGAGTTTAATCCGCTGACGTGATTACCTCCCTCAATCTCTCCCTCCACCTCTCCTCTCCTCCTCCCCTCCAACCTCCTTAGTTTCAAATTGCCCCTCCCTCTTCCTCTCCCCTTCCGCTCTCGGTTCCTTCCCCTCCTGGGTTTTAAGGGAACATTGGCAGCCTACCGTGAAACAATGTTTTGATAGATGCCTACCGGCCAGAAAACTGGGGGAAATAGCTCAAGGTTGCTAATCGCGTTAAAAGTAATTAAAATTCAAATCGCTTTAAAACACGCTAATCGCATTACGTTTGGGCACAGTCCCCCTCCTGTGAGTGTAGATGCGATACGATTGGCAATCTCCCGGCTGCGTGACAAATGTGTGTTGGCGACAGAACTAATTGGGGTATAATTTCCACTTAGTCTTCAAAGCGCTTATTACATTCGATGCTCTCTAACATCATTAGAGTGGTCTGTATGACGCCACCGTATAATATCGCTTTGAAGCCTGCAGTATTTAAGCCGTTCATATATGGCTTGTAAAACGAAACTTCGGCAATAAGCTTGTGCATCAAGGTAAGCCGGGTAATAGACCTCCATGACGAATATTTTTGTTCTCCTTTGCAAATTGCTGGGTCCTTCAGAAATTAAACTCATCTACCGCCTTAACCACGTTTACTTTATTTTCCGACACGTGGCAGCGATTTTCTTTTGATTTTCGTTAGCTTTCTTACGCCGTTTAGAATATTACCCCTGCTCACTCCAGGAAGCACTTACGCTGAATTTGATGGAAAAAGGGTTTCATTTCTTGGAATGCCTGCTGCGGAGAGTTTTATTTTTCTGTTAGCAGCAGATTTAGACACGTCTTTAATTAATTTTATATTTAAGATCACGCTTTAAAAGTCCCGCTGAGTGAAACAAGCTGCACACTTTTATGTTATCGCGGTACGTGACAGACAGCGACAGCAGAAGTGCCAGAATGGGAAACGCGCCACATGTGTATTTTTTTTTTACTTTCCGCCTTAAAACCTGATGCACTTGCGTCCATGATAAAGTGGACTCTTATCGACATCCTTGAAACTTGTAAGGTTCTGCTTGCCGACGGACATAATAAAGTTTGGTCGGGATTTCACTTTCGGGACACCGATTAATTCTTTCGTCACCATAAGCGCATTGGCTTTTTTATATCGGTTTTTGCTGGTATTCTGGCACTTGTGATTTCATCAACCAATAAGGACCAAAGGGGAACGAAGCTAAAGCAATTTTGTCCCATCAGGAACGGTGTAGAAAGTAGGAAAATATCCGGCACGTGGCAAGTGGGTGAGCGGAGTTTAATTTATAAAGGTCAATGAGATAACACTAAACTGTGCTCTCCCAGACTCGTTACTGTCACGTCCGTTTTACGCAACCTGGCAATGCAGGCACTAAGGTTGAGCTACCACAGTGGACGGAACACAGTAGCATGCTGGGTTTGCTGCAACATGGGTTCTGAAAATGCAGGCCACAGGAGACAATTTATCACTGCTCAATCAGTTCTTGCCGAGTACCCCCGATTCGGAGCACTATCCGTGGAATTCTTTGTATCGGCACAAAAAAGGCATGATTTGCGAAGTTAACGCGCTTAGTCGCTACAATGGTGTAAATGTCTAATATTTATTGAAGAAATAAAACTTAAGAAAAAACAATTTAAAAAGTCAGTGCCCTTCCCCTACGTGAAGAAAGATCATCAGCAAAGCTTGGCGCAGTGCAAGGAGTGCATAAAAAAAGTTTGTATTTTGCGAATGAGCATGCATTTCTAACTACTTAGCAGAATGAAACTTGGAAATACTACAGTTTTCCTCTGAGGGACAAACACGGGACTGCCCGTTTCTCTCCTGCGTCGTAAGCATCTTACGGTCAGTGCATCACACCGACCCAAACCTATCGACCTCGAGGACAGCCGTCAGGTCGAATCGGACAATGCGACGCCCACGTTGAAATCTAACATAAACCTAAGCTAACATTATGTTACCTAATATAACTAGAGCATTTTTAACTTTATTTTTCTCACAACAGCCCAGAAAGCGTAGATCGACCTGCAAAAAACACTCCGCCCCCCCCCCCCCCCTTTAATGCATGCACGCGAAACGGGCGCAAAAGCGAAGTTGTATGTAACGAAGCTAAACAATTTCCTTGCTTGTCAGGCTCACCACGATGAGAGTTCGCGGATTAATTTCGTCAAGCTGCTGCTAAGTAACATGTGATGAAATGGCGTGCGAAAAAAAAACATTCGCTCGTTTCTCTTCAATGGGACGAACTGCTACATTTGTAGTTTGAATCGGATGTTGTTGTAAGCCCGAAAAAACGGTGGTGGAAATGGGATGGGTCAAAGCTCAAAGTCAGGCTTAAACCGAGCCTCCCGCAATTTGGTCACCGCCACCACCCAGACAAATTAATTACAGTGCGTACGAGCAAACAGGCTATGTATACTCACACACGGCAATGTAGGCTCAGCGTAGTTTGAGGGCCAAGAATTCGGGTACGAGTGCACTCGTAATCAATTCCCGATGCAATTGGCAGCCAACGAAGTGTGGTAATTATGGACGGTATACCATACAAATGCGAGTGGTAATGAATGGTAGCCACGTTTTCAATGTGGAAACATGGGCCATTCGCTAAACACAATTTCTAAGTCGGAACATATCAAGGCTTCTAATGAAGGCTGCCAACACGGACGTCTGACAGCGGCATTGATGCAGCTCATCGCTATAAGAGTAGTACATTCAAGACAAACTGGTAGGTTTTTTAAGTAGTTAGAATATTATTACATGCAAAAAAGAAAAAAAAGTAACTCAAATCAGCGTTGAAAACAGGTTATTACCGAAGGGTAAATTGAAATTCTTCAGGTTACTCTTCGTTGACAAATCCCAGGCCATCTCCACTAACGTGAAACCTGGGGAGGGGCGAAGCATGCAGTGTATAAGTGTATTCTTTGGCACCTTGGCGTTTTTGCCAGCTGAGATGAAACCATTAGGGAGTAGAGGTTATACAGCTTTGCTGTTAAAGTCTCTTGTCTTTGAAGAACGAAGGTCTCTAGCGCGAGGCGTTGTCCCGGTGTTTTTTTAGCACGCGTTACGTTCTAGCGCAAGGCGCAAACGAGTTTCCCAGTGTTTTAGTACCGTGACTACATGGGACGACAATTACGACGACGACGATGACAGGAAACGCCAACATCTTCAGCCCCTAAGGGGCTTCGTCCCTAATATCGGTGAAGGCTCAGCTGCAGACGTTAACAAGAAGAGATGGCACGGACGCTAACTTGAACAAAGTTTATTTTTACAAAACAACACATATGAAACATCTTTTTGCATATCCGCGATAGGTGAAGGCAGGCGGGATGCTCCTTCTTGGCGAGGGTCCAGCTGCTGACAGTTTAAAATAAAGGAAATGTTGTTTTGCGTTTCTGTGACAATGGTAAAGTTTCGTTTATCCAATCCATACCTTCGCTTTGCGGAACCATGACTTTAACCATTATTTAAGTGTGCTCGTCTTCGCTCATGAATTGCTGAAGAAAAAAGTAGCGAGAAGGCTCTAATGTCGAGCATCTTACACGCACTGGTTGTGACGCAGGCATTGTCTACGAGATACAGGTCTCCTGTAGTAATTCTACGAGGGTGAAACGAGTCTGTGCATTAACTGCCGCATGTGCACAGATAATTCATCAATTAGAAATAGAACCGGCTTACACCTACTAATGCATCTCAGGCGACGCCATATGGCGTTGTAAGGGACCCAGCGGCGCGTGCGAGCAAGTCCTCAGAAGCAGCAGCAGCAGCAGCGCCCGAAAAGTCAAGGACGAGAGGCAAATCAAAATTTAAAATGCGTAGCTGCTTATTACTCATCCTTACCCTCCCCTCCCTGATCTCTGAAGTGCGAAGATGGCTCGGACCACACATTAATTGCTGAACGAGGGTACCACTCCCACTACCGAGCTCAATAAAGACGTTCTCCATTTACCGGGCTATTCTGGGCAGTTTTATGTGTGATTTGGATGAGATCTGCTTTCTTTAAAATACTCAGCCGGACGATTTCGCTTAAAATGGCTGTCTCAATTTCTCTTTTCAGCCACGAACCAGTTGGTATGCGACTGCGTTATTATAGTAAAATCCTGGGGCTTTACGTGCCGACATTGCTAATGGTTTGGGAGGTGCATTGAAGTGGAGGACTACATATTCATTCAGACCACTTCATGATCCTTAACGCGCGGGCGTATTAGTTTTTCCCATCTACCAGAAAAACGGCCGCGAATCCGCTTCCTCTGCTCAGCAGGTCAACGCCTTAGCCACTGAGCCACCGTGGCGCGTGTGTTATAACCACCTAGCCGGCGATGTTCACCGACTGCCTTGGATGACAATTCGACACTCGCAAGGCCTTTTTACTTTCCTTTGTTCCATCATGCTGACCACAGCATACGCGGGGTGGTAATCACACCCTCTTGTTACCTTGCGCCGCGTGTTGCCTGGATCAGCGTTCCTTCGAGGCAATCACCTTCAGGTGTAATCGAAAAACGGACTATTGAGTTTCCGTTTGATGAGCAGCAGTCGAAAGAAAGCAATCAAAGAAGGTCGATAAACAGCTGCTGTGTTACTCGCGGAAAGTTAAGTTCACGTATCAATTGCCTCGCCTTGGTCGTCCAATGACCCGTCTAGATTATCCCTAAAGTCAATGTACCCTCGCAAAGAACCCATGCGTACGCGAATCTTTTGTTCTATTGCGAATTTCACTTCAATGTACTAGACTTTACGTTTGGGAAATCAGTTTTCTTGATGCTGGGAATATAACTACTATTACGAATGGTCCGTAAGGTGTTCAGGGTTATATCCTGTTGGTTTTAACTACAGCATAAAGGCTTCGCAGAGAAACAGAGAGGCTGTATATATACTGGGTTTAAAGAAAGAATGTTAGAACAGCCCTAAAGCGGACGTGGAAATCGAATAAGGCGTGTACCCGGCTGCACAACTTTAGGCGCTAGAGGAAGGACTTGTCTGCCCATCACGTTTACAAATCGCGAAAGCCCGGAACCGTGTACATCTTTCCAAATCTACTCAAGCCACAATATGTAAAGCTAGCCCTAAAAACATCCGTGCTGCTTCCGCAGGTGTGTTTGGTTCGATTTGTCAATAGACTTGAAGTTGCCGATGGTGTTGCCATGTTTGGCAAAAGATTAGTTCTAACGTATCACACTCCGTCCCGACGCAATGCCGTTCTCTCTGAGCTCACCAAAACATATGCATCTGCCCTTTTACACCAATACATGAGCAGGGCTATACCGGATGCACACGTTATGACGTTGTTCAAAGAGCCAAGGCCCTGCAGCGGCAGATGGCGGTCATTCAAAATCCCATAGGCGTTTTTGTCGTTTACAGCGAGCTAACCAATCATGAGCTCCGAGATTGGCATGCGATAAAACCCTTAGATCATACATTAAAAATGCGAACATAAGCTATGGTGTTTTTTTAAAAAACCATGTCACTCCTTGATTTTGGCAGCTACTAACGAAATAAAAGAGTAAGTTACTAACTGTCGTTATAAAGCCATTCGAAGATTATGCTCCAATCGACAACCTTTTACCGCGAAGCGACAGACCGAGCGTCGACGAACAATTTTCAGGGAATGAAAAAAAATTCACGAAGAATATTATAGGGCCTCCATAATTTGATAAGAGAAAGCTTAAATTGAAGATAAAAAATTGTCTTTCCCAGCAATGCAGTTGTGTTGAAAGGTGAAGCGTATTTAAAAACGGTCGATGTAAGCCTTGGTTTTTTAAGTTGGCTTTCCCATTTCGTAGGTTGCACAGTGAAGCACGGCCATGTACGGAGGGGAGTATAGTTACAGCCCTACTTTTACTGCTCTCTACCGGTGCCACCTCTTTCCCGAGTCTTGTATACTTCTTGCCACGCGCGTCTCTCTCCCGCTTACATTGCGAAATGCCACGCTCTCTTTGGCGGTCACATGGGCGATGCACTACAGCCGCGCAAAAATTAAACTCCGTTGTTTCTACCAATTAATCGTTACTATACATAGTCTGGGACGTGCGATTCCCGCCACTGTCCTTATAATCCAACTTGATTAGCTATATCGGCGATTTGCTAAGTTGGATTATAAGGACAGTGGCGGGAATCGTACGTCCCAGAGTCTGGGACGTACGATTCCCGCCACTGTCCTTATAATCCAACTTAGCAAATCGCCGATATAGCTAATCCCCAACATAACAAATCCAGCGATATCGCCAGCTTCGCTGGGCTTCCCTCTTCACAAGGTTGAAGGCTTCTGTTTTTTTATAATTTCATAACCTGAGCATTTCTAGCATAAGGAGCCCCTGTCAAGGAATACGACCGTCGCATTCGAGCAACGGTATAGCGCTTTAAATCATACGAGGTGACGCTAAGAAAATGGACATATCCGTTCGGGATGACCATAGTCACGTTCCTCGGTGACACCATCGAACACAATGAACTACGGTCAAATTCTAGCAAGGTTAAAGACGTCCAAAAAATGAAAAAAAAAAAACCAACAGTAAGCCTCGGATACTCCAACACATGGCGACGTACTTCAGACGCCTTTTCTCGAATAACGGAAAACTGCTGCAGCCCCTGAAAGACATGCTTTCATCGAAGAACGGTTTCGTTGAGATAACGCGCCAGAGCAAGTGTTTATAAAACGAAAGGTATTCCTTATCTCTGAACGCGTTTCAGAAGTTTATTCATTCAAGAAAGAAAACCGTCGTCACAGGCGGGACTTCTTAAACGCCTTATCCGCCGTGCTGAGGCAACGTCAACAAGACGTTCATTACCAATTCGTCACTGCACTCCAAGCGTGATTACCTCTAAGGAGCCCCATTCCTCCCAAATGGAGTGGGAAGGCCTTGTTGTGGCTGCACAAAATTCCCTGGCTCTCTAAGGAAAGCTGGGTCTTACTGTGCACGAGTTGAACTCTTTTGTGTGGTCTTTCTTTTTCTTTCTTGTACAATACGCGATTTTTCCCTCAAGCGGGTGGTTGACACTGTTGGATGTAAAAGAAGTCTTACTTATATTAGCCTCGCCTTCACTAGAAGAATTACGCGCGCACACAATGTGTTACCGCCGCACGGACCACGAGAAGATGCGAAAGGACACCGCTTTCTTAATGGCGTTTCTGCTTTTCCACGCTGTATTTTTACATGCATGTTTTTTCACGCTGTATTTTTACTATGCCAGAGTGATTGTATGAATCATCAGGATACATCCGTTTGCTCCAATCTGCTGCTTGCTGTCTTGAGGGAAAAAAGATGAACTATACCCTTAAAGTGAGGAGGAACTTCCTTGTATACCTCCTTAGTCAGGATGACGTCTGCAATATATTCATTAAAACAACCCGATGTTGCCAATCAACACTTTAAATTAGAGAACAGCTTACCAGGAATTTTTATGTCGAGAAGGATATGAAAGGAATACGACCACTCTGTATTATCGCAGTCAGATTCAAGTTCGCGTGAATAAAATCAGCAGAGGCGTCGAACCTAGCATGTTTATTAATCAATCGTAGCGAATTATTCACATGCATGACAGTACGCGGCACCCACAGGCAAATTTAGGTCTTCCGCAAATATGGACCCTTATAAATATAACTCCTCATAACGCTTATAGGAGACCATATACCTCGCTGAGCAAATGGATGCATTGTGACAACTACCCAGCCGTTCTCCTCGATTAGCTTCACCCTTCTAGTACTCAATGAGAATAATGCTCATCTCTTACTGGCCCGTACTGTTTTACTTCCGAATTAAGGCTGGCTAACAGCCATGATTTGACGTCTAACAGCCATGATTTGACGTCAGCAATAGCTGCCCAGTTTTCTATACTCTGGGGCGCAACATATGAGAGGACAAGAAACTTTGCTGGCAACCCACACTTACCGCTCAACGCAGACGCTGACCAGGGTCATGACAGAAGCGTAGAGCGCCATCACTTCAACGAACCGGAGCGCACGGCAGAGGTCCAGGCCTAGCTCCCAGCCGCGGTTGCGAATGAACAGCACGATGTCCGGGACACAGACCAAGAGTATTGTGAGGTCGCTCAGGGCCAAGTTGAGTATAAACAGGTTCGTCACGGAACTGCGCATGTCGCGGTCACCCAGCACAGCGCACACCACAAAGGCGTTGCCCATGACGCCCGCCAAGCCGATGGCCGCAAACAGAGAGGCGAGAGTCGCGATCGTCGCCGGCGACGCCACGGGTTCCTCCGGGGCAAGTGGCGCACTTAGAAGCGTCCCGTTACCGAACACAGCCGGTGAAAACACGCCTACCGGTGTACTCTCCGTTGGAGACATGGTGGTTCCTTGTGATGTTGGCGCCAACGCAGATATGAAGAGTCGTCGTGTCAACGTTTCGTCACCAGTCTACGCTACGAATGCGAGCTTCACTTATGAATTATCAGCCGAGGGGAAAGCAATGCTCGGCTTACGGGGAGGACAGCGACGAGGATTGAACGAAGATTTGTTAAATAGAAGCAGTTCAGACACTGACGCTGATAGTGCCCTTTTCAATCCCTGTGCTTCAAACTGGCCGGAACATTCTTGCACGAACTATACTTTTAGAGCAATCTTCTGTAGTTTCGTAGATGCATCCTTAGCCGTCCATGCGTTACTGCGGAGATGCTGCCACCGTTTGTGTTTGAGTTGTGTTAGTACTTTTGAAGCGCACGCACAGATATAGCGCTCATTGCTTGTTCACTGCTACTTCAAAGAAACATGTTTACATGAAGTCCCAATGAGTCCTTCCAGCTTGGTGTGGTCTGAAGCCGGTTGCTCTTGGCGGCCGATGGCGATGCCTCTCCAGGAGTGCGCTAGGACGCCCGCCAGCAGTAAGTTAGCCAGGTCCTGTTGGGAGATGAAATGCGCGTAACTGTTACACAGGTATTCCGAAATTCGCCAAAATGTTAACATAAATAAAATTTGAAATAAATTCATTGAAGTTTAAGTGAAGCAAATGTTGAATGAAGCTTGAATTAATTAAAAACCTTGTGCAAAAAGACTGTTTGAAATAATTAAGACGTGATATCGACATGCGCTGGACAATGAACCGGTGGGTAATGATTATCATTACAAAATACCAAGAAGTGAGTAGCTAAGTTCTCATAACCAACAAAATAAGTGTTTGTAAAAGCCTTTAGACGTGTATTTTATGGATTTGCAATATCCAGGTAAAGATGTCTTTTAGAATAGACACGGTGATCGCGTAGGAAATCCATGAGCACATAAGAGCCTTGTTTTGGAGCGGGCGAAGACAGATCAAATGGGCGAGAATATATAATGCTTAAACAAGTGCACCTAGTGTTCAACAAATGTTCTAAACAAATTTTCAATAAGGCGGAGAATGAAAGTTACATCCTGTTCGTTGACAAGGCATATATGAAAGGGCCCATAATTAAACACACAAATTTTCGAAAGCTGTCGCCCATTCATTACTCTGCCCACTTGTATGCGATGGGCAGAAACCTTGCACCCTTGACGGCGATCAAGGGATGTGGTGAATGAATTTCGTATTTCTGCCACCACGGTTTTACCAATGCTTCCTGAAACACCGCACTACGAACGAACAATTTATTTTACTCGCCTGTAAAAACAAAATCACAATATAACACTATTATATCAGGTGGACAAATTTACCACATATTGCACAAAAATTGGAGAACCATAAGGCTCCGCCTTTAAGCATGGAACGCGATGTTATCACACTCGGCGATGAGGAAGACTCCATATTGCGCCAGGCACACATACACGGCAGAGCCCCCATAACACATGTGTCCAGAGCAACCAAGCGCTACAATGCATTACACACTCGCGCTGGCGTAACTGATTGAGTAATTGACTGCTAGTGGAATACCCTTTGAAACAGGGCGATTACGTGTCATCTTACCAAGAAAAAACTACTATATCTATGTTTATACTCTTCGCTTAATACTTGCGCTGCTCTGATGGAAGGCACGAAATACCTTTTTTTTCTGTTGCAGGTGGTATATGTTCTAAGCATTATTCCCCCTCTCTGCTTTGCGTCCACCAGCATTCTAATCTCCTTTTACTTCATACTGGGCCATCGTAACACCTAGCGGCGACCTCGAGCGGTGTGAACTTTCCACTGCAGCTCCCGCGTTATCTGTTGAAGGAGAGCTTCACGATCTCATAGTTCCAGTGAGCGCCGTGAGGAGGCGATACGGGATTTATTGCTCATTGTCAAGGCCGACGGTGGCGTTGAATTTTCTGCGACACGGGTCCTTAGCGCTAAGCATTGAAATAGCCACAATGTTAGATGAGGTACAGACTTTGAAACAGCGGGTGCACCTATAGTACTAGACAATCTGCGGCTCTGGATTTTTATGGTACTCGCGAATCCCTCGGAACAGTCATGAGAACCAACTCGTTTTAATTAAAAACAGCTTTTATCACAATAACGAAGATATGATCAAGTACCCGCAGGTCTTTGTGACTGCATTCAAACCGCACACACAAGGAATCCAGCTATCGCAAAAATAGGGCTCTTATCATTTACCAGTTGACGCTAAGTGTAAAGACGACTTGAAAAATTAACATCTTGGTTTTAATGAATTATATTTCCCTATAGACTGTCGACGTGCGCCTGTAGTGACAAAAAATCGTAACTAAAAATGTGTCTTTTGGGGACGCCGGTATTAAACTACTTGCCGATTTGTACATATCAAAACAGATGCAACTGCGCATCGTAAAAAATGCAAAAAAAAAAACAGAAAGAAAACTTTACTACGCAGCTTGCGCTAGTGGTGTAAGGCTGGGGAAACCGCCGAGCTGACGGCCCTCTTCCTTCGTCGGAGACCCGGCTGTTGCATCTCACATTTATTTCCAAACTTGCCGCTGAAAGTTCCGCATGAGTGGCAACCCCGGATCGTTTCTTCCGCAGGCTTTCACATCTCTCAGAGTGGAACGCATCAGCACGCGCTAGAACTCGCTGCAAAGTCCAAAGCCAATGCCCGCGCTACCAACACAAATGAAATGCAGTGCCCCCTCAACGCGATGATAGCTCAATAGGATGGACGCCGGTTTCATAATACGAAGGACCCAAGTTCGGTAACGACCACGGGAAGCGTTATTTTAACAGCAGAGCTGTTTCGATCGAACTGTGTCCGTCCGTGGCACCAAAATACCTCAAGAAAGATAAAAAAATGTGGTTAGAGAAGTCACCCGAATCCAAATAGGGGCCTTTAGACTTTGAAACGGGCAACATAACCACTGGGCCACTCCAGAGGGTCGAGGTGTACAAGGATAGCAGCAGCGGGGAACAATAAGATGTACTATTATGAGCAATATGAAAGGGAACACAGGAACGCGTGGCAAACAAGCTCGAAACAGACTCGGAGCTACACGCGGATGGCGCTGTGAAAAACAGAGGGGGACAGGAGAGCGCTCTTCCACTAACTGTTGGCACTCCCACCACGCTGGCATTTCTAAAAGGCAGCCGATTACGTCATTTCGCCGATAATATAGTATCGTCCAAAATCCGATAAGACGCGCGGCGGGAATGGGAACAGCTGTTAGAACAGCGTCCCCCTTTCCACTTTGTTTCCGACGGTGGCCGCTGCGTATCACTCAAAACTGGGTCTGAGGGTGTTTTCTACGCGTTCCTGTGTTCCCTTTCATATTGCTCATAATAGTACAGCCGATTCGAAAGAAAAAAATAGCTTCCCGTGGTTGGAACCCCACCCGGGTTCCTCGCGTTATGCAACCGGTGTCTATCCGATTGAGCTATCATCGGATTCCGGGCGCTAAGAATTTCTTTTGGTTTCGTAGCGCGGGGGTTGACTTGGCTGCGGGTTCTCGTGCGTGCGGCCCACTCTTGGAGATATGGGAGAGCCTGCGGAAGAAATGATCCGAGCTTGCCAGTTATGCACAACTTTAAGCGGCAAGTTCATAAATCAATATGAGGTGCAACAGCCGGGTCTCTGACGAAGGGACAGGGGGGGACAGCTCTGATGTTCTCCAGCCTTGCACCGATAGTGCAAGCGGCGCTCATGTTTTTCCTTTCAAATTGGCTGCACATGTTATAATTCCCCGCCGCTGGTAACCCCATTCCCTCGGGCCTTTGGGGAGTCCCAGCGGTTAGGTTGCCGGCTTCACTGTGTAAAATGTCCCGGGTTCGATTTTTGGGACCTCCCTCACTACATTTGTTTTTAGGCTTCGAAGTCTTTTGGGGCGGCGGAGAGACAAAGCTAGGCCTAAACAGCTTTGCGGTTAAAACAAGGAACAACCCTTTTAGCGAGCAACTAGAAGTTACGACAAATTGCGAAATCTCTTGATAAATGCATGCAAGCTCCCGGAGGTGGTTGTCATAAAGGAAAACAAGATACTATCATTACCCTCCACTGTGACTGAGTGGTTAAGTCGTTGTGCTGCTGAGCCGAAGGACCTGGGTCGTTTTCCCGGGCGCGGCGGCCGCTTTTCTGTTAAAGGCGAAAAGGGAAAACGTCCGTGAGTACGAGATTTCGGCCCACGCTAAAAATCCCCAGGTAGTCAAAATTAATCCGGAGGCCTCTACCACGGCGTGCCTCATCGCCTGTGTAGCGTCGGCGCGTTAACCACCATATTCAAGTCAAGATATTACCATTTAAATTGATTAAAGCGACAAAAAAAAGTTGGCTAAAAATTGAAGGTCTTTAGAAATACAACAAACACAATGTTCACATTTTTATACGCATATTGGTACTTCCTGGAAGGCCCGGATCACTCTATCCTGTTCCTTAAAGTTTCGATATCCGTTCCGCCCCCATCGAACTTCGGTTCTTATCGGCTGGGATAATTGTTTTTTCTTTTGCTACGGCCACAACCATAGCCTTGTTAAGAGTACAAAACGAGCTCAGAAATAAATTTATTTTATTTTCTTGAGTGTCCATTTTGCTCTGGTGAATATGAGGAGCTACAGTCGGTGAGCTCAACTTGCTTCAAACGCTGCCCTCATTCTCTCTCCCTTAAAATATCACGAAAATTCGCGAAGATTTTCTTCGGTGTTCTGAGCTTTAATATCTCAATTCTCATTTCTCGACAAAAAAAAAGAGAAGCGCTTGTACTTTGAGAATAGACCACGAAAAATTGCGCGTCAACAGACTTTCATCTAAGCTGCCGATCCGTGATGTCAGCAGCGAAAGTAAATAGGCATGCGACTATCAACAAAACCGATTTTTTTTTGTGCGTGTTGAAGCTTAAAAACAGGATTCCTCGTTTGTTCCTCTCGCTTGGGTGGATCTCCTCGGGTATACAGCAGGTGGCGCAAGAATTTATAAACCGCACATTTCGAAAAGATGATGTGCCGAATTCAGGAAGTATGCTGGTTCCGTCGTTTTATATGAGGGTATCAAAAGGGCCGCGATCATTCAAGCGTGCTTCTTTGTGAACTCAGAACATGTATGCTTTCCGAAACAACACATGAGTGGTGACGGAGAGGGCGCCGAGTGGTATTTATATATGATATATACCAGTAATCAAGACTGGAGCCCACATATAGAATCTCACAGAAATGCTGTACGTGCGCCCCGCAGTTGGTATGTTGAGGCGTCTCAGCCATAAAAAGAAGGGGATGCGCTGAGATACCCTTCTCACGATATATAAAATGTACGTTCGCACTATTTTAGAGTTTGGCTGCCTGTTATTGTCTGGGTCGGTGGGGTATAAGCTTCGTCTTTTGGTTCCTCTGGAGCGACAGGCTCTTCGCTGCTCGTTAGGGTTACCGAAATGTGAAGCTAATGCGAGATCGACGTGTAGGTGGCGATAGCGTCGCGCCGATAGTGTGGATGCTCCGCTGAGCGGCCCGGAAGAATGCACACTGTGGGCGCGCTTCGTTCCTTTCTCGCACCGTATGTGAGCATGAAAGGCGCAGACAAGAGTGGTAAGCTGTAGTTCGGTTCCTCAACGTTCAATGTATTGCACAGAAGCGACAATGAGCTTTCATTACTACGCTGAAAAAGTGGCGACCCTCCGGGAATCTCAGAAAGGCCGAAATACGACAATGAACCTAATTGTATGCCGTGGTTCGTAGCAAGCTCGATCTTTCCTGACTATGGCTCTGAGCCTTCAATGCAAGCATAAATAGAAACAAATCAGGAAGCCTAGATCTCCGAAATTCAATTTAGAACGGCAGTTTCAATCGCTTTCATTGGTAGCATGACCCATTCTTGCATTTGTGGGATGCCCTGAAATGGTAACACCACTTAACTGCCCCGACATTTTTTCTAAGAGCTTACGATGTTTTTTGTGTGTTCGAATGGCAACATATCATTACTGAATTTTCTCCAGCGCAGAAATATTAATGCAACCGTTTCAATGGATATTTCGCGTGCAGCTGTAGTTGAATGAAATTTCGCGACTCTGATCAAATTTGATAAATAATGGTGTCGGGTCACTTATTTACGGCTTTCATAGCAAGTGAACTTGCGAATTAAATTGCTAACGCTCGCAGTACGATCAACATCTCATGTTTACTTAACTTTTGTGAAGTGACTAGCAGGTTTACAGTACGAGTGTAAATCAAGCTTGTGGTACCTCACCGTGAGCACAGATTTTCTGCTACGGGTACACGGTTGAGCAGTTGCGTTCCTATTAGAATCGAGCAGGTGCAGCGAGATATGTTCGCCTTCTTGTGTAATGTCGCTTACGAATCATAAAGAGGGCAAATGAAGTTGACCTGTTACAGATGTCAAAACATTCCTCTTTATTTCTCGTTACGAAATAGCGCGACGGGTTCCCGGTAACCGCTTTGTGTTGTAAACTGAACCTCGCTTTTGCCTTGGCATTTAATTCGTGAGGATTGGTTAAAAATGCACGGATAAAGGGTTTATGTGCTTTTTTTTATGGGGTGCGGGGGTGGGGAGGACTTTTGCCAAAATTTCA
Organism: Haemaphysalis longicornis; assembly: GCF_048455015.1. Taxonomy (NCBI): domain Eukaryota; kingdom Metazoa; phylum Arthropoda; class Arachnida; order Ixodida; family Ixodidae; genus Haemaphysalis; species Haemaphysalis longicornis. The sequence continues at coordinate 228,783,046 of NW_027526295.1, read as the reverse complement.
AACGCAGCGAAGAGAGAAACCAAGTAACGGGAAAAACCAAACACTGGCGATCGGCGTAGCACGGTAGGCGTGGTGTTCCGTAGCGGTGAAAAACCAGTACTTCAACAAGTAATCGCCAGTATTTTAAAAACTGATTAACCCACCTTTTGGCCCGAGATTGTCCGGGAATTGTGGCTCGCCTTTTCGGAAATGGTATTTAAAGCGAGCGTCGTGGGGAAAAAAATCCACCGAGTCGTGGCACACACCCTCCTCACGTGTGGGCAACAACGTGCATTATATAAACGGAATTTTTCCTTCTTTAAACTTAGGTCCACCTTAAGGGGTTAAGACCTGACCATAACAGGCATTTGGTTATGCTGAGTGAAGCACATTATTGAACAAGGTGATTCATGTGATTTGAAAATGGGGCATTTAAAAATGACACACGAAATTCTACAGGACAGACACAAACTCACAACTGCTTAATTTTACCAAAAAATTCCCATGAAATAGTCTTGCGCGTCCACAGAGACGTATTTTAAATAATACATAAAATTACCAACACAGTATAAGCAACGACTGTCAAAAATGGTATTTTTTAAGAAAAAGGGTACGGGAAGAATTCGATCACACAGGCGCTTGCGTGTGTAAAATACGTCCCCAGTAATGTATGGGTGATATAGTGCATGGGTCGTGTGCAGTGTAATTGTTTTAGTTTGTTTCTTCTTCCTAAAACGACACAGCGGCATTTTACCGCTGGATGTGTCAAATTTGACAAGGGTGTGTCAAATGTACGAGTATGCACGGGGTTTCTCGCTTCTTATCCGTTTCATGTTTATCCTTTAAATAACCACCACGCCACCTTCAAAAAGCACCTTTTGACGTTCCCGAAACGGCAAACGACTGCACTCATCAATAAGGAAAGCGCAATGTGTCGAAACAGTGTATATAACCCGTTTCACGCTCAAGCGGTGACAACGGCGACGATGTTTCGTGGAGCTAAACTAGCGCGTTATCCCTCAACGGCTGCTGATTATTACGTTTCTAGACAAAATGCGCAAGCAGAAGTAACTATGCCACTGCTTAGTGCGAAAGAAGGGCCCATATTCATTATTTATTGTATGCAGCACGCGTCTTGCACTGCGCACAACGTGAACTAGCAGACGACGCGAGAGCGCCATCCACACTAGGAGTGGTTCGTCACGCCACCGCCAGGGGCCGACTCTGTTTGAGCTCGGGCGAATACTGTATCTTGAAGCTCGCATTCCTCCTCTGTTAAGTAGGTTTTGCATACTTACAGTGGAAACCTTTCCCAGATCCTATGATTCGGGGTAAACAGACTATACAGTCTGTCTTTATTGTTGAGCCAGGGCGTTTTTAAACACCCGTGGCCCAGATCATATGGCCCGCAAAGTAGCTTAGTACAAAGCCCTTCCCCCCGTTAGGCATAGAAATGAATTGGGTGACTCCTATACTTAATAAGAGTACTTCCCTCTTCATAACCCTCCGCAACATCGCCCCACAAAATAGCACTTACATCCGCGACTACTCAATTGTCTCCTCCAAGATCATTCGACATCCATGCAGCCAGAAGGTGTAATTTATGCAGATGCCTCTCAGAGCATTGAAAAGTCAGGAATGTGTATCTTTTCCCCCTCACTTAATTGGTAGTTTTCAGTCTGTCTGGTAGACGTTATCCCTATATTCCACACTGAATTCTTTGCAATTCTCTTGGCTCTACTGGATGCATCAATTGTGTCCCCAGTTATAATTTCAGAATCGCTTTCCTTCTGCTACTTCTAACTGTCTCTGAATAGACCCCTCTACAACACCCGTTTAAATCGCTCCTTCCACCTCATCTTACTGAAAACCACGTTCTTTGGGTACCTGGACATCCGGGAATCTCCTCGAATGAAGCCGCGGACTTTCTTGCAACAATAGCACTCTTTTGGCCCGTCGTATACATGTTCCGCCAACATCTTTCATCACTGCTACTAGATATCGCAGGATCGTAAAGCTACAAGGACAGCAAGAATCAGTTTTATTGTCCGTGAGGGCTTTGTGCCATCGTAAGGTTTCCTGGAAGTCCGACTGGTGCCCTTCGCACAACCTAGAGACCATAGAAACTGCTTTTCTCTGTCGACTTCACAGTTAGATACCTTCGTAGGTCTCGTCGGGCTGCCAAACCTCAGTGTAGTTACTGCAACGAAGAGGAGCCCGTCGACCCTTTTCTACTATCCTGTCGACGTTTTACCAGACTTTATGAGACCATCCTGTCGTTTTACTAAAAAAGGACCTACTAAACGTGGCACAGGTAGGCTCCAGCCTCTGCTGATCTCGCAGAGGCTGGAGCTCAGATGGGAGAAGATGAGCGAAGTATAAACAGAAAAAGAACAGAACTCCCGCGAGGGCTGTTCCAGGCTAAACAAGAAACAAATGATAAAGCGATGCGGGCGCTACAAGTGATTGCCCTCCCAGTGATCCTTGGATACAAAGAACCGGCAGCCCCAAGGCATATCTGCGCGACCGGAGAGGCCACCAGCTGAACAGTCACATGAAGAAATAACGGAGATGCCCGTTTTACCGATCCTCATTTCAGCTTTCCGTTCAATTATACGTCTCTCTCCGCAAGCTAGTTGCCTTCCAGAAATCCATGATCTTGCATCACTGACACAGGCCCGCTCTTTCGTTCGGGATCGGTGCCAAAACCGTATATAGCTTTTATCAACGAACATCTATTTCTGCGGCAATTGGTAACCAGTTGTCTGAGACCCCCAATATTTGCAAAAACGATTGGTTCCGGGGGGCAATTTAAGAAGCCAGACCAAGGACATCATTGCTCTCTGACAGCTCTTCATAGCGACAAAGATATGCGGGCACTATACTGTTGATGTATGTTCAGTAGCTCACACATGTTCTATTAGCGATCGTGTCTTTTGTAAGCTTTATTACTTCCTTTATCCTTGAATAAGTTACTGTACCCTTCCCTAATTCAAATGTTTGGAGTAGCCAGTTTCTGTATTGTTTGGAGCTAACCTCTCCAATAAATAAATGTTTCTCTCTCGCTCTCACTTATGGCGTGGGTATTTAAATGTAAGTAATATATGGCCATAATGAGTGAATTGGAACTAGCACTGTATTCATATTAGAATGAAGATAGACCAGTTCTTGTTTACTTTGAATCCACTTTTTTGGTCCCGTCACTCCGCAGTTTTCCTTCAAAGAACTCAACCAAACTGGCCAATTAGCAAAAAGTTATCTATGGCTATCTTAAGTTACTAATGGTTTGGATATAGCGGACCGGTTGGGTAGTAACTCGTTTCGGTCTGGCGGACTAGTTCATTCGGAAATGCGGGCTTGAAGTAAAATTATGCGCGAGTATTTTTTTTTTTACAACAAACGTTTGTTCACATGCGCACTAAACCACTGCCTATCTGCAGTGTTGTTAGCTGGTGCAAATACTGGTGCCCGCTTTCGGAGGCGGTAAACAAACCCGCATTTATAACGCACGTTCTGTGTCGCCAAGAGTGACATAGGCATTTTACCATTTCGTATTACCTGCATTCATGAAGGATATAAATACGTACAGAAAGAATTTGATTTTTAGTTTCTTTTCAGTTTGGTATCGCTATATATTTACGTTTACAGTTGCAGTGGTCCTGAATCCCAACGCCGGGAAGCGGCTTATTAAGTAAATCAAGGAATCATGACACGAAACGAAATCAAAAATAAAAATTAGCCGCGTGACGGCTCATTTCACTGCAAATGTCGTTGCAAGACGATACTTTTCGGCCGCCCCGGCCATGTTAATAACACTCTTCTCTCCTCCCCCCATATCTCATGCTCTTTTTTACCCGTCTCGCTTCTCCCACGAAAACCACGGTGGAGGTTGGGTCAAGTTACTTTAATGTTCCCGTTTTGGCACTGCTCGCGCGCTATCTAGTGGGATCTTTTGTTGCTGTCGGACCATTGGAATTCCACCAGAAGGTCTTGGCTGGGGCGCGCTAGTTTGTATTTTTGGGTAGAAATATTATTTTGAAAACGTATTTCATTTGTTCTCACAAATCTGAAGCACACATCTATTTTCATTTAAGCGTTAACACTGCCTAGTACCAGTTATGTATCCATGTTAGGCCTCAAGCTGGTCTAGTGGTTTGTTTTTTTCTTAACAATGTTTACAAGGATCAAGTGTGGTACCAAATTTAGGGGTTCGGAAAGATTTCGCATATACAGGGTGATCTAAATTAAGTCGACAGGTTATTACGCGCTTAGATTTACATGAAGACCACCTCTACAGTGACGTTATGTGCCCAGGGGGACATATAATTAGGTGGTAATAAGTGATGTCGCTGGCGTAATTAACTAAAATTGAATAAATAACTTTTCAGTGGCTGCAGTAAGCCAGGATGTTTGTAGTGAAATCCTAGACGCAATCGTGTTTCTACGCAGTGTGATTAGGCCGAATTCTTCCAGCGCATCTGTACTTCGAGATATAGAACTGCGAAGTTTAATTGCCGTTTGCATGACTGCGCATGCTAGACAGCGAAGACCAGCCCAAAGCTCCTCACTTTTGTTCTGGGCTTCTATAGCGGTACCGAGTACACCGGATCGCGATAACGCCCGCCAAGACTGAAAGGGTGCCAGTTATCACTTTTGCATATGTCTCCACTCCGTTGTCAAAACACCGTGCACAGCAGGCAAGTCACAAAATGGACGAGCTTTGGGCTGGCCTTCGCTGTCTAGCATACGTAATCAAGCGAACGGCAATTAAACTTCACAGTTCTATATGTCGGAGTACAGATGCGCTAGAAGAATTCTGCCAAATGAAACTACGTGGAAATACAATTGCGTCTAAGTGTTCAATATAAACATGCCTGCTTACTGCAGCCACTAAAAAGTTAATTACCCACTTTTAGGTAATTAATCCACCGACATAAATCATTACCCCCTAATTATGTGTTACCCTGGGCGCCTTACCTCACGGTGGATGTGGTCTTCACGTAAATCTCAGGGCCTAATTAAAAAAAAAAAAACCTGTCGACTTCATTTTTATCACCCTGTATAAATTCTCGCTTCAGAATTCTTGTATCTTTTGGTGCTCTTTTCCCCAGTTCGCCTGTCGCCATTAACGTTAAACCATCATCGTCTATTCTTGTATCTTTTGACCAGATGGCTGAATCGAGCGGCAGACAGTCAGGCAGGTACAGGCAGACAAAATTTTCGGGTTTAAGCAGCCCGAGAACGACTATCTTCTCTAACATTTACCCCCATCCACAACATAAACGATTTTGTTCTCGCCACAATAGAGATACAACCTTGAAACCATCCGAGCACAGCTCGCAAACTCCCTAAACTGCCTTCGCAGTGGTTGCTGGAGGTGAAAAGCGAAAAGGCCCGTGTGTCTACATTTTGACGCACGTTGCAGATCTCAAAGTGGTCAAAATTAACCCGGAGCCCTTCACTATGGAGCGCCTCATTGCCCTGGTGCAGCTTCGGCGCATCAAATACCATAATCAACCAATCAGTGTCGTATGTCATGGGGCAATACGAAAAAGCCCCTCTCATAAGGTTTGAGAAATTTTCTCAAACAGCGGAATGGCCTAAAATTCTGGGACACCTGAGCCTTCACTACGACGTAGTGAAGGCGAAAGCATTGGTGTTGTATTCTGGAACGAATATTATTAATAAAGACCTGAGAGAAGAACACTCCTCGTCCGTGAATCACCACAAACATGGCTGTGAAGGAAAATGTGAGGAGACAATAATACTCAGAGGATCGTTTACAAAGTTTTCTTGGCAACAGCCTCTAACATTAAGATCAGTTTACTCGCGAAAATGCGGAAAACGCCACGTTATTGGCCGCAAATAAAATTGCGCCAGCCCAAGTTCTCCGGCACAAACGGGCCTAAACAGATTATTGCGTCTCATACGCTCCATAAAAGACCACACAAATGGCGTGAAGATCCTGTGGAATCGGCGAATGTGAATCCGAGTGCAGTAAAATATTTGAAATGCACGCAGAGAGAACCGAGTTGCACGTCGTTGCTCTACAGAAACTGAAAAGATTGTGCGTTGCAAAGCGCTCAGCGCAACGACGGAGTGTCTCTCCTCGCTCCCACCAGTAAAGTGTGCTGTTATTTATCAATACGCTGGCACGCCAAGGTACTTTAGCGGCTGAAATGAATATTGAATGCCAGCATACCGGTATGGGGCAAGTGCGCATGAGCCAAACCAAGTGCCAGAGCTCGTGGTGAAGTTACCTTTAGCTTCTGAAAACAAACTCCAATTCTTCAGTCAAGGAGACCACCTTTTTAATACTAGGCTTGTCACCATAGAGAAAGGCAATATCGTCACGTCGGCAAACCTGTCTGCGCTTTCAGCTTTGATAAAGAGTATATCTCTCACTCTTTCAGCAAACATCTTTGACACTTCTCGTTTTAGTGCGAAAACGCTGTCAGTTAAAATCGACCGATTTCACATGAACTCTATCACTCACTGAAACCTTATTAGGGAAGCCTTAGCTGTGAATTCCCCCGTATTTTCCCGTTAACAGCCCGCGCGCGCAACGGTTGCTTCGCAGGCGAGGAAGGGGGTGATGTTGGGGTGAGATGGCCGGACGGGCTTTTAACGTCGCTCTTCCAGGCGTAATATGGTCAGCTGGTACTCGCAGCTCCACGTACAATGGAGTCTGACGTTGCTTGGGTCATCGTTACACTTCAAGGTTACACATTCTCACGCCTAGGCCCAGGACATCAGACATATCGCCACGCACTGAAGCCTAAAGTCGTCAACCGGTGCCGGCTCTACAAAGTACTCGTCGCACCTATCTCCTGCGCATACGTTACAATTGAATTCTCTTGTTATTCTAGCAAAGCGATACCTTCGGCAGCACATACCCGAACTGTTGCATTGGAGAACGCTTTGCAAAAGCTTTACATATTGCATGCACGCTGCTGCAAGGCACGTTTCTAGAAACACTGGCGCCCGTGGTGTGGCATGTATCAACGAACAAATCAATCAATCAATCAATCAATCAATCAATCAATCAATCAATCAATCAATCAATCAATCAATCAATCAATCAATCAATCAATCAGCCAACCGATCAATCAATCAAACAATCAATCAATCAAACAATCAATCGTTCGATAGACTGATCAATCAATAAATCACTTAGCTCACAAGCACCAGGAAGGTTAACCACAGGAAATCTGTGCTGCACTCTGCACCTCCGAGCCTACCAAAGGGTTCATACTAACAGAGTAGACATACTCGAAGTTGGATATTACACAGCGCTTTATATGAAGGAATGTATGCTGCTTTTACACAATACCTCATGAATGGCGGAGCAAACCTGCCTGCCAATTGTTTTTTCTCAAACCAGTGCAACCGGTATGAACAAAACCACCTTGTCTTCACGAGCAAGCGGTCGTGTCCCCTTGGTTACATGAATATTAGCACGCTACACGTTTTACCTCCGGAGGGTGTGATTTCATGTAGCGTATGCAGCGCATCTTGCGTTATTTCAAAGTAAACAAATGGGCGTGCTAACTTGCATAAACATTTATGGAACGGCTAAAAAATCCGTGTGGTTCGGCGTATAGGTAGAATCATGGGTTTTTTTTAATTAACGCCCCGAGTTTGAGCCCCAGCACTGCCAATAATTTTTTCTAATTCTCGTGAATATTTATTGTAAAATGTTCTCTTACCTCAATTCTACGCACTCTTTTCGTAATAAAAATACTTTTATATCTTTCAGGTTGTTTTAGAGGTGGGGCGTGGGACATATGGGCGTATTTTATTTACCTTTGTCATCGAACCAAAAGTGCCAGGCTTGTAGCTATCTTGAAACAGAATATCGAGCCGAGAGCTGGGCGCGAGCGACCTGTAACTGATATCATGGAAGTTTTCAGGGCACTGGCTACCCCGTAAGGCGACCGTTCGTAGCTGCAGGAAATGTGGGTTGGTACTGCAGATTTGCAACTCGGGGATGGGCTATCCTTTTTATGCAGCACGTAATCTTCCTTGAAGGGGTGGTTTGAGGACATGCATGCAATGAAAGTGTCCTATTTAGACATTATATTTTTTATTGGCGGTCAAGTTGCATTTTGAAATTTTGTGCGCCGTTTTAACGCTACAAAACAAATTTTGTGACTATTAACTTTGCTACGGGAATATGGAAGCAGGTGCTATCTTTTTTCTTCGAGCGTTTGCCTTTGGTTCCTTTGCGTTTCGTTGTAGCTCGTATTCCAAGATCGTTTTATTTATTGAATTATTTAACTTTGCTGTTGCCAAGGCCATCTTCATTGTGTAAAAATGGGGCTTGTGGACTATGAGCGGACGTTGGCACATCGTACCCGATGAAACAAGGCGCATGAACCCGAAGAAAATATGGCAGAAACCACTCCTTGTCTGCCAATTCTTTCTCATTGTACGACCCTCTTGTTGGGCTGGTAGCAAGGTAAAGTTGTACCAGAGACGTCGTTGTTTAATCCAGCACATCCCAAGGGACAGCAACGCGCAAATAAACTTGCGTTATTACTATTGCTTTCTAATTATGGGGGCGCGCAAAGGTGTTCGCAAGGTGTACGTTTGACGAACGTTACAAATAGCCCGCTGCCACACAAACGAAAACCAAGACTCAAAGAGGAAAATGACACTAGAGATTTCTTGGGACACTTAAGACTACTTAGGTGCTGTGAAGGCAAAAGCCTGGCGATACTGATCAACGACTTCTTTATTCCAACATGAAATTGGCGTCGCTTAATTGGAGTTTGATTTGGCCATTTTTGGCGTGAATTACGTCGATAGGCTTCTTTTCTGTTACGCCGTGTTCGTGTCTCTGTAACCAAGCGGACTGGTTACATACGCGACAACTTTCCCACCATCAGGGGTCTGCTCGCTTGGTGTGCACCGGTTCTACTCACGTGCCGCAACGTTCAGGTGTCACGCGGAACGTTATGGCTGTAGAAGTGCGCAAATATCGCAGTGCTAACACCCGTTGCTCCTACTTTGGATTACCAGGTTCAATTACTATGCGAACACAAATGTGTTTCTATTTTCTCTGCACAAAGGCGACCATTTTATGCACCGGACAGGCTACAACGGCAGTTTTTCGAAGAATGGGGCATTTCAGACTTTCGCCTTAAAACACAAGACAAGTGCACACTCTGATGTGTCTATACAACGTGCGTCGAATGGTTCCAAGAGGGGTAATATAACACCAAAGGAGCGCGTGCCTCTTGTGCTTCTGTAGCGAACAATTTGAGGCCATAATGCTTCCGCACTGAAATCACGTAAGCAGAGTTATGTGCCCGCGGAACTTTTCCATAGCCCTGCGTCATCCCGTGTCTCAAAGTTCAGATGCGGACTAAAAGCATCAACTGCAAAATGGTTTTGTTTAATTTTCATAGCCAGCGCACTCTTTCTGCTCGCATATTTGGGAGGATACCTCATTAATTTTCTTTAAATATAGTTCTTTGTGGACAGCGCCCTAAATTGCAGATTTCGCAGCCTTGGAGCATAGAAAAAATACTTTCAGAGTTCAGATTTAGACAGAACAATTTGTTTTTGTCGTCGATGGGGAGCTGCTACATACAAGCGTCCCATGAAAAAAAAAATAGTTAGGCTTTCTCTAATGACCCATACAATTATTAAACAGCCATTTTTCATAAAGGTGTTCTCGTAAAGTCTTCACAGGTGAGCTGTAAGTCTTGTTCGGGACCGCAACTAACCGTAACTTTTAAATTGTTTTTCATATCCATGAAAACAGACCATTATATGTTCAAGTCCAGAGAGAAGCAGCTGCGGAATGCAACAAGTTTGTAACTTCCACGGGACGGACTCATTACTCTCACTCTCCGTTAATAGCATCAAAGCACTACTCACTAAAGCGGTTTTATTTTTTGAAAAATTATCAAAGTTTCAGAAATATCTCCTATGTTACTGGCGCTGTCGTTTTACAAAGGCAAAGCGCTTACCCGAAAAATGGACGAACCCCAAGAGTGGACTCATAATGCCTCGGCCGAAATACTAGCGAGGAAGTTGGTGCAAGACGAAGTCGTGGACTAATCTCTACACCTGAGCGCACTGCACAAGGAAAACGTCTTGCTGAGGAAGGCGCAAAAAAAAACAAAACTCCGGGAAAAAAAGATAGCCGGTCCTCTCGACGCGTGGCCCGGTTCGGGAGGCGCGTAGACCACAGCCAGCGGTTACAGTCGCACTGAGCCAAGCGCTCGGCGTTCGGGCCCGCTGTTTTCGCCCTGGAGTCGCTGCGTTCGCCCAACGGGGGCGCCGCGTTGGGAGTCCCTCTCCCTGCGCAGCTTCTCGCCCCCTCGCTCTCCGTCTCTTTTACCGCCTCTCCTTGTGTCCAGCTCGCGGAGGCGTAAAGCTGCTTCCGGCAGGCCGGCAGCAGCTCACCGCTTGGAACTTGAAGCAGAGACACCCACAACCCGTGAAATGGTAGAGACTCAGTGGCACAAGGGACGACACCGTTCGTCCTCACCGTGGGCGTGTACGAGTATGATCAAACAAAACAGGTGCAGACAATCTCATTTATTAGTGTCAATCAGCCTGGTTCACGCATTCACACGCAGTAGAATGGCGTAGTCGTTAGTAAGAATTTATTAGATTAAGTGAGACTCTCTGGACCTTAAGCGACGACTGTTCTTTTTTGTTTACTCTCTGCAGCCCTGCTCTGCGGGTAATGTATGCTTCCTTCTGCCATGGTGTCCAAAATTTGCTGTTACGTGTACGGTGTCCCTAACTTAATCATGGTTACGGGAGGACATGGGGGGAGGGCGGAGAGAAGGAAAGAATGAGCCACACCCTCCGCCACAAAACAAAGTAATTATAATACGCCCGCTGTCTTTCAACAAAAGCTTATATACTGACGCAAAATGAACAGGAGAGGTAAGAGGATATAACAAGAAGCGTCGTATTTCTATTTCTAGTGCCTCCCCTTCCATTTAATATAATTGAAGTTTCACGGAATCGTTCACCCATATCGCAACTTCAGCAACAGTAATACGTCTATCAACTTACTTTAAATACAAGGTGTCCGGCAACAAATTTCCGATTCTTCTTGGTGTACGCTTTATCTGTGTACCTTCGCCTCCGCCAAACCGAGGCCTTTTCTTGGTGCCTGTTTCATGTTACAATCGTGGGATCGCCCTTCAAATTCCACAAGTCTGTGCATTTCTGCCTTCTGTTTTTTTTTGTGCTATGCACCTTTACTGTGCCAATCAGCCTATCTATGATATCTCCCAATTACCGCAGCGCATATTTCTAGCAGAACACTGTTGGTACAGCTCAACCTGCTCGACGCACCAATTTGAATGGTTCTCAAGTGTCTCAGCGTTACCTTTTCGTGCAAGTGTCCATTTACCCACTAGTGCTTTTCCTCACTAGTTTTTTCTTCCTCGTCCACGTGAATTCCTTTGTTTGCAAGTAGTAACAACAGGAGAGAGAGAGAGAGAGAGAGAGAGAGAGAGAGAGAGAGAGAGAGAGAGAGAGAGAGAGAGAGAGAGAGAGAGAGAGAGAGAGAGAGAGAGAGAGAGAGAGAGAGAGAGAGAGAGAGAGAGAGAGAAGGAACTTTATTTGAGCCCAAACTGGTAGAAGGAACGGGGTGACAGGGAGGAAGTCACCTAGCCTTCCCCGTTAGATGGCGGCCATGAGCCCGTGGGCCCTAGCGGCATCTTCCGCCAGCTGGACGAGTAGTTGTTGTACGTCGGGGTGAGAGCTGAGCAAGGCGGCCTCCCATTGCTCCTGAGTCCTGATGTTTAATGCTCTATTAGGGGAACGAGGTTTCTGTGGGCATGCCCATATGATGTGTTGTAGGGTGGCTTTGTCTGCACACCACTTGCATCTGTCGGAATACGTGTCTGGGTAATATCGGTTGTAGAGAACAGGGTTGGGGAAGGTGTTCGACTGTATTCGTCTCCATGCAACCGACTGCCATCTGTTGAGGGAAGAGTGTGGTGCAGGGTACTTGAGGCGACTCGGTTCCCGCACAGCTGCCGGTGAAGTGCAGTAACAACAGGAGACAAATAAAAAAAGTTACCATGTTCAGCACGCACACCTGAATTTGTATTATTTTGTCATGTACAGCTACTTGTCTGTTGTTCCTTGTATCCTGAATATTTATTCTTGTAAACGAACCAGTTTCGGTTACAAAAAAAAAGCTTAGCGATGGTGCAGGTGATGCATTTCGAAATCACGTTGTGTGGGAGCCGGAGTAGAATCACACTTTCGCATCATTTTTTTCTTTGCTTTTGTTCTAATAAAGCATTCTACTCTTCGTACGTCCAGGTGCAACGACGTTAGGTGATGAGAGGTTGACGACGTTAGACCTCAGAACATGAGGCTAGGCCATTTGTCGGGCCGTTGCATACCCACATTGCCTTTTAATCCGCTTGTGCCTCAACCTCTACAGAAATGACGTATTAACCGGAAGAATTTGACGATTTGATTGACTGTGGGGTTTAACGCACCGGAGCTACACAGGCGCTGAGGCACGCCGTAGTGGAGGGCTCCGGATTAATTTTAACCACCTGGGGATCTTTAAAGTGCGCCGAAATCTCGAACAAATGGGCGTTTTAACTTTTCACCTCCATAAGAAGAATAACCGGGAGAATAAAACAGGGTTCAGGAAAGACGCTTCAGCGGGTATTTTTCTTAATGTTTATTAACGCGAATATTTTGGGTGGATGTTTAGAATGAGAACGCGAGAGCCTTGACACACCTTCTGTTGACCTGATGTGGAACTTTGTGTAGAACCTTGCACCCCCGCCGGTAAATCCGAAGCTCGTTCCGGTCACTCGCCGCCGCCAGGAGCCACCTTTTTGCCTCCACTGGTTACTTTACCTCTCAAGGAGGCTCGCATTGCCCGTGCGGCAGCCGCCTTCCCTCCTTCGGCGCCATCTTCCTCCATGTTCGGCGCCACTGATGCCCTTTCCCGCTGTGTGCTTCGTCGCCCTTTCTCAGAACTCTCCTCTGAGCACCCCCCCCCTCCACACACACACACACACACACACACACACACACACACACACACACACACACACACACACACACACACACACACACACACACACACACACACACACACACACACACACACACACACACACACACACACACACACACACACACACACACACACACACACACACACACACACACACACACACACACACACACACACACACACACACACTGCTGTTTCCCTTTTATGGCGCGTGATCCGGGGTTCGCGCCTCGCGCTCTCATTTTCTGTGTGATTCTGTGTACCTAGTGACTGTTTGCCCCTCATATGTTCCACAAAACACAGATCTAAGGCTTTTGCCTTTGAAAAAGTCGCGGGTCTCCTGATAATGTATCAAATGTATCAGTCAATATATCCTTGGTATCGGCAGAGATGGGCTAATAGTCTGTTAGCGCTAAGGTAATGTTTAAGATCGGAAGATAGTTCCCATAAAATCTCTGAGTTAACTAAGAAAAATTGGTAAAACGGCACGTGTTTCAAAGGTCGGCCATAACTCAATGCAGAGAGTCAGGAAAGAAACTCTAATAAAAGATAACCTTAGAATCAGTAATTCCGTCCCTATTAGACGTACTTTTCATTACACGTTTATTACCGCTTCCGTGGCATTTTCAAAAATTGATGCCTGTTCCTTTGATGTATTCCCATGCATTGAAAATAATTCAATGTCGGTGACTTTCGAGATAATTAATGCATAGAACTCTAGCGTAATCTTTTTTACTGTTAATTGGCCTAGGTGCATGTCGAAACTGCCCATTATTACTTTTGGGAGTAATTGGGAAGATTCTTGTAAGCGCACCGCCTCGCTTTGCGTTATTCAGCTAGCGAAGAATTTCAACTGAAACTTTGTCTTTGTTTAGGTGTGTTGTGATTGTTGCCTGCTTCTTTTTCATGCTTTTGCTGTCAACCCACAGGAAGCCTTTATGCAAGGGCACCGTTAACTGCTTCGCAGTAACTCGCCACTACGTCCACAACAAAAAACCAGTAGCTGAAGTGAAGAAACGAGGAACCCGCATGAGCCAGATGGCCTGTTGTATCTCGGGTAGGCGGCTAATTTGAATATGCTCATTAATCCCAAGCACCGACACCTTGAAGCGACAAACAGAAGAAATAAAATAGCGATAAGAGTCTTTTCAGACTAACAGAAAGAGAAACCAAAAATAAGAAAATGCTGGTAATGTAAAAGCAGTCGTCTGAGACTTAGAACCTATTTTTCTTGTCCGGCACTTGACCTAACGGCGAATCTACTTTTAGACTAGGCACAGTTAATCCGGTAAATTTAGAATTAAATTGTTGATGTGGCACTGTTATGGCCGAATTACAGTGCACTGGAAGGTACAGGTGTATCGTGCGGGGGGGAAAACCAATGGAGAGTTGGGGTCCATTTTGCGAGGAAAAAATTGCATGGAGCGCAGGTGTTCTCCAGTGAACTCTTGTTGCAGCCAGCGCCTCCTACAAGTTTGTAAATCAAACTAAACGATTACTTGACAGATTTTATAAAACTTTATGTCATGAAATAAAGAAATAAAAATTTTAAGGGCAATAAATAAGGAATAATTTAAAAAACAAAACTTCTGAAACCAACTGGTAAGAAGCGGCCGCTGGGAGCGCTGCTTACAACAGGAGTCCCTCAGCCGAAATTTTCATCGCAAAAGGAACCCTCCTGATCGGGCCCAAAGGACACACCCCTCTCTTCTAGTACATTGCACCCGAAAGGAGCATTCGCCCGCAAGCAATAATCCGGACGATTTCCGGATTATTTCCGGACGAGATCCGGATGCCAGTCCTAGGAGACGATCGGTGTAAGAGGGAAGAAAGGGGCGAAGGGTGCATGACCAGCGTGGTCATTATTTCATCTATTTTACAGGAATGGTGCTGCTAACAGAGACTGCCAACAACCAGACCGTGGATGCGAGTGCTGGAGAAAGCAAGAAGGAAAAGAACGGCTAACCTCTCACAAGCTAGGCACCCTTTCGACTTAGAAGTCAAGTCCTTAACGCCGTGTTCGCTTGGGCCCGTGACAGTCCGTGTGCGCACTCTTGTGTCCCATTGCTGTCTTGTTTTTAGTAGCCTCCAGACTTTTCTTATCGGGTAGCATGTCGAGCACGTGCATTTGATCACGTGTTCCTTCCAGCATCCCTCCCCTCCTGCCTCTTCCACCACGCTGGAATGCCACGAAACCGGAGAGACATCGTGGCAGGCAACGGTGCAGCAGGTTGAGAATGAAGCTGTAGTGCTACCCCCGGACGGGGTACGACCCTTTCGTCTCAAGGCGTTTTATTATAGGCCGGTTCACAATTCTAGAACGTAAGGACTAACTACACCTCTGTCAAAACGACAACGATGGCGGAATGGAAAGCTTTCCAAGATCAAGCCCAACGTGAAACGAACGATTTCTTCTGCCTAATTTTGCACGCCCATGCACCCCTGCACCAATCCAAACTGCTTCGACCACGCCGGAATGGAGCACATCGCCTACACGTCGGCTTCATAACGCGAGAGAGCCAGGTTAGATTCCGACCATGGGAAGCGTTTTAACAGCGAAGCTGTTTGGGAAATCGTATTTTTCGTGTCCGCAGTTCAAAATATCAAGAAATTGCCGAGCGCACGCACGTGAGCGCGGGTCTCGCAGCGAGCACCCGGCCATTAACAAAACCATGAAAATGCCGAGCGGTCGTGTGTGCGTACCTCGCGGCGACCGCCTAGCGTTCTCGGCGCACGTTTGTCAAGCCAGTTGCACACCCACTTAGGGATGTTGCGCCCAAAATTGGCCAAAAAAAGAAAAAAAATCCAAAATTCACCGCAATCGTGGCAACACTTATTGCGCGGAAAAAAAAAAAAAAAAACGTCATGGCGCACGCCCCTCAAAGGGGATGTCCAATAATTATCACTCAAAAAAACTGAAAGAAGCTCACACTTACGGCAACAATGATGGAGTAAAGGTAGCTGCGGCAGTGAAGAACAAGACAAATCGGCTGCAATTGTGGATTTGTACCTTAGTGATGGTCGTAAAGGTTGCGTACAGCTTCACTACCTTCATGTCTTCCGCATTAGGCGGAGGCTCATAGTTTTTAATTTTTCACTTCCCCTACTATCATCATCATCTTCGACAGAGAAAGTTGGCTTTCCAGCAGTGCAGTTTTGGTGGACTACAGACGAATTCAGTGAGTCGCCGAAAGCTTCGCTTTAAATACAGCACACGGAGGGGTAAAAAACAATGGAATAGACGCTTCATAACAGTAGGACAACCGTGATTGGATATGGTTCATTACGTGGGGTGTTGGGCGCAAAATAACGGGGTATGAAAGAAAGTTTGACATCAACCTGAATGCAGCCAAACGGCTACAAAGGAAAGCTATACAGCTTTCTCAGAAACTTCGCAGTTGAAGAAAAAGTCGTCCCGGACCAGGATACAAACCCGGGACCACCGCTTAACCGGAGCAGTCGCTCTAGCAACTGAGCTAACTAGAAAGCTAGCAGTTCGTAGCGCAAGAGCGAATTGATCAACAACTCCAATCGAAGTTAGATGGCTCCAGTTAAAGGGAAGGGGAGAAAAATCCCGCAGAAGTAATGAGAGGGTGGTTCCGGTATCACCGTAAAAATTGACGAAAGATGGCCAAGTCGGACAATTAACTTCGAACTTCGCCTCCTCTTTCCGCTGTCAGCTTGTATGTCCCTTCGGCTGTAGACAAAGATTGAAAAAAAAAAAAAGATATGGTTGTACTAAACAATTATTGCAAGGCAAAGTGCATATCGAGTTAACGTGATTCCATCTTCAAGTCATTTCATTTTGTCTCCTTCGTCTCGTAGCCAGCTGCTGTTAAGCAATTAAGGCCAACGGGAGTGGACAGCCGCGGTCACCCGATTCAGGTATAAAATAATTATTCCGTATTTCGAAACGATGAAATACTAAGTTTCCTTCGGCGTGTCTGCGTCTATGTTTACAGTCTAAAAGAGAACCCGTTTTTTTTTTTTCTTTTGCGTTCCCGCTCTTTATTAGGACGTGACGTTGGCCACCAACCAAGCGCCATGATTTTGCTCTTCGGTTATACTAAACTCTCATCAAGGCTAATTAATTGACGCTGCATTAAACTGACAGGCAAAGGGAGGAGGAGGGGAGGGGAAGCAATGATTGAGCAAAAAGGAAAAAAAAAAAAAACAGTGAGTGGCCTTCTTAGTTCAGGAGGCCGCGCGCCGCCGCTGCTTGTGTGGCTTACTGGATCAGGTTGTGCTGCTCCCCCAGGTCCGAGCTCGTCAAGGCGCATTCTCAAAGCTCGGGGCAGAGGAGGCGAGAGGAGCATGCGTAGGAAGTTTCTAAGATTAGAGCCTGACAATCTTTTGAGAAGTCTGGGATCTTTTTCTATCACGGCTGACGTAACTTAGGAATCACTGAGTAGCAGCCAATGGTGCAAATATTTTCTGCGGCAATCGATCATATAAGCCAGTACATGCAACAAAACAGAGGCGAGATCATATCACGGTAATCAATTGAATTTATTAGTTCATAATATACATTTCACCCGGAGGGCGTTACAGTAGGGGGTCAGAACGCATTTTCACACATGAAATGCGCCAACAAAAGTGAATGAAAGGAATATAGAATAAAAAGAATTAGGGAAAAAATAAGAGACAAAAATATACAAATACCTGCAAAAAGCAGCTAACAATGCTTAGCGTTCAAAGCAATCAACGTATGCAGAAACATAAACATAAACTCACGTATGAAAGAAAAGAAGTACGCAATAAATAGACATGCGCGATCGGAAGAATAGAGTACAAATTTTAGCCTAGAAGCTCATTGCTCAGAGACACAAATATACGAATGCCTGCAAAAAAGTAACAATGCTCAGCATTCAAAGCAACGCACGTATGCAGAAACACATGCACAGACCCACGTATGAAAGCAAACAAGCATGCACTAAACACTCTCGATTACCCATTTATCTCAGTTAACCATTCATTACCACGCAATTAAAAAAACACACTGCTAAGAAAGGAAATACGGAAATTCTTTGTCGTGCCACTATGACGGATGTTCCGCGGTAACAAATAACCCTATGACGAATGACCCTATGTGAGTACACGGCTGGCCCAAAAACAGCCTATGATGAGAAACCATATATTTATCTCTGTCAATTGCGAATGTTAGCATGAAACCGACAAAAGTCTAACTTTGTGGCAAAATGATATGTGCTCACAACTTTTTAAATTGGGTCTCTAAGCTCCAAGCCTACACCTAGAGCGGGAGATGCGTTCGTAAAGGGTTACGAGAAATGTTAAACCGTTAATGCCCTCCAACACGTTTTTATTCTACGTTTTTGGCAGAGCAACGGTTGCCTCGACCAGAAATAGAACTTTTCACCGTGCGCACATCACTACAGCACCCTGATCGCAGTGTGTGGCGGGTAGGTTTAAGAATACAGCACCACCTTACAGGGAAGACACAACTTTTCAGGAAAAACTGTAGCGAAGTAATTTTTTTGGCGTGTATCGCATTCCCCACGGTCTTTTAGCGGTGTCAGTGCTCCAGCAGCATTCTACAAGGCGTGTAACTCGGCATTTTTTTTTTTTTTTTTGTGCACAGGGTGCACCTCCAGCTGGCGTGCGCTGCAGAATTCCTTGTGAGAGCAAAGCCTCACTCCGCGAACATTAGAGGTTCCCTTAGAGCCACGTCTAGCGCAGCTCGGCTGGGCATTGCCGCCTCTGTACATTTACCCGCGAAGAATAGCGGTGCTGCACTTGTGCCAGGGCTCTGGAAATAACTGAGCGTGAACACCTGAAATCATTAACGGTTCAGTGAACATTTGCAGGTATGATTTAGGCCGAACGCTTGCGTTTACGCTGCTTTCGGCCTAAATAGGCGTTCGTAAAAATGCGGTTACGCTGAGTTCGTAGTTTCAATAGTCCGCAATTAACGCTAACCCGCTAACTGAATGCCGGAAATGTAACTCAGTCTTCTATGCCCAAGACGGAATTCCGCTACCTCGGGGATTCCAACACGTTGTACTTCCGCTTCGCTGGCGTATTAGGTCGAGCACTAACCGTCGAGTAATCATCTGTATTGTTTGGGGCGTCGAGGAAATGGTTTGCGCACACGACGGAAGCGATGGAACGTGTCGATAATTCACCGCTGAGTAAACGCGTACTGCCGATCCTTCGCCACTACCACGGCGCCTGCCCGATTTTCTTGGCGATGTTTAAAAAACGCATTTTACACGTTGTTAGGCTCATCTGAGAACATAAACAGTGTCTTAGCGCATTGTATTCGAACCATGAGGGTGATAAAAGTAATCACGGAATGGCATGTGATCAACTATGGATTTACTTGTGGAGTTAACAAAGTAATCGGTTGGGAGTTTCGCGAGACGCTACGTTTCCTATTGACCCCGCAGCCTTTGGGCTTGGTGGCCTCTTGTTCTACGCCTTTTCACACGGGTACGCAACGGCCCAACTTCCGCCCTGTCTCACGCTTTGTGTAGTCACTGCCGAACATGAGCCAACAGCTTCGTCAAAAAAAAAAAAAAAAACAAAGAAGACATGCAGGCCACGAGACAAAGTGTTCGCCTCCGGTGGATAGTAATAAATATAGTGTGTGCAGGTAGCGATATTCTCAAAGTAAAAAAAAAAATGCTCGGTGAATTTTTGGGAAAGAAGACATGCAGGCCACGTGACAAAGTGTTCGCCTCAGGAGGATAGTAATAAATATAGTGTGTGCAGGTAGCGATATCCTCAAAAGTAAAAAAATACCCGGAGAATTTGTGGGAATTCTAACTATTTACGTAAAATATAATTTGACATTCGTTTAGGTTACCGATATGATACTTCAGTCCTCTTAGTGTAGTCGCCCCCCACCTACTCCCCTCCCTCCATCGTCTCATGTGGCCTCGTTAAAACAGGTGCTGTCATTGCGCTTCCCTCCCCCTTCTGGTGTCACGTGACCACATCCAGCGTGTATCGTGCAGCCCAAGGTCAAGGTGCTTCAGGCGTAGAACTTGGCTTGGTTATACTATGAAAGTATGGCATGAAAAGTCTTGGCAATCTATTGAGACCGGAAAGCATCCTCGACAGGTATAAGGATACAACGTACCAAAGCAGTGAACGCACGTGCGTGTGTGTGGGGGAAAATAAAATACCAATGTATTTAGATGCTATCCTGGTTTTCGTGTAGTTGGTGTGAGTAGTAGTTCGGCGGGGACGCATTGAAGACGTGCAAGGTGCGTTGAGCTGGCTGCACGCGCTGGTGCATGCAGAACGCCTTATGTGCGGTCTGCTGTGGTCGTGCTACCCGGGCCTCTAAACTGGCGCTCTGATCGACCGGCTGATTTAGCCCGGAAAACACTGTTCTCTCTGTCTTTTGAGAAGTATTTCGATTTTTGACCTCTTCGCGGAGTTCTCGGCTCTGAAGATTGTTTTCTGGGTTACCGCTTTAGTCTGTCAGTTTGTGTCTAATCGTGTTGTGTAACTATGAAGCCATTTTTCTGCAATACTCAATAATATGGCCTGCGGATCGAACTGGGTGTTTTCTCAATTTTGCATGCCATTACTAGATTCTCGCAAACTTTCGACAGCTATTTT
Organism: Haemaphysalis longicornis; assembly: GCF_048455015.1. Taxonomy (NCBI): domain Eukaryota; kingdom Metazoa; phylum Arthropoda; class Arachnida; order Ixodida; family Ixodidae; genus Haemaphysalis; species Haemaphysalis longicornis. The sequence goes on along the minus strand of NW_027526295.1, from coordinate 228,762,450 downwards.
TGTTTAATTAAACACTAATTTACATTTATACTGATTTTTGCCAACACTGGAAGCTCCCTAACATAACGTGGGTAAGCACTGCTATACATAAACCAAGGAGTTGTTCTCCTACTCCTACTTAAATGTTATATCCATACAAACAAAAGCACAGGCGGGTTTTCTGCACCATCCTTGCACGGAAAACCTCGCAAAACAACGTTACTCCTGCGGTGGTTTTCTGGAGCTTTCCCGTTTTGAAAACGCCAGTTTTGCGTTTGTTTCGTTTTGACGTATTTCCGGTTGCAGGCGGGATTTCGACTTACGTTTACGCAACTATTATTGTAAACACATTTTAAAGAACTATACCTATTTCAAACTATTTTTTACCTGATAATTAGAACGTATTTTGAAAACATAAGCTTTTGTATGACGCAGTTGAAAATTTTCGCCACAAGGGGAGGAGTGTCGAAAGGCAGTAAAGCGTAAACAATGCTGTGACTGCTCAGTTTTTTTCACGCTTGGGCATAATTTTTATGTCGGTGACAATGACTGCGTACAAAGATAATAACGTGTTACGTCTGTCCGCAGCGACGCACTTGCGGCATGGTTAGGCGAGCTTTTCCAAGAGCCTCGAATGGTTCTTTACGGTGTTGACATTTCTGTGGTACTCTCCGAGGGAAAAAAATGTGAGTGGCCGAGTTTTCGTTTCTTAACTATATTTCCGCTTGTCGTCATGACTACGAACTTTAAACTTGTATGTGTATTCATAAAGTACACATAAAAGTTTATAAATTCCGCGACGAGTGCTTGTGAAATTTTTGTGGTCTGCTCGGAAGCTATCAAGCTCGCAGTCGATCGTTTATTTCCCTGTGTGATGGCGGCAGCGTAGATGCACCGGCTCACGCAAGGCTGTGACAGCGACATCATTGCTTTGTTACGGATTGCTGACTGAAACCACCGGTAGCGAAGAAACGAAGGACGCATATAACTTCATCCTCTACACTGAGGCCACGATAAGGCCGGCCAAGTTCGTATCGCAGCTCGCGTCACACATCCGCTGCACAGTCCTTGTTGAGAGGCGGAATTCTTCTGCGGGCATTTCGAACGGGTCAACATTACTTATTGCCCTCCTGTTCCGCCAGCGAGACAACAGAAGGGGATGAAAAAGCGTTTTCTCCAAATTGTCTCCTCTGAGAAGCCGCGGCTTAGAGCAGTAGCTCCGCCATGCTTGAGTCGCATGACATCCGCGAGTTCGCTTTTAGACAATCAAGGCTCGGTCAAAACGGACACTTCTGAAACGGACACGAAGCGGATAAAACTTCAGAATACCGCCCCTGATAAGGAATTTTCCATTTCACAATTGCGGGTATTTGCTTTGTGAGTACAGAACACCAGCACTGTGTCGGATATGTGCCTATAACGCCAGGCACAACGCTAGGCCTAAGCTTAAGCCTAACGTACGCTTTGAGGTGTGAGGTCGCTAACCTGTATCCGAAACTTTGGGTTTTACGAGGACGTAGAGTTTTTTTCTCTGATGGTACCTCAAAGAGCGAAGTTAAGGCCTAACGTTCTATGGTTAGTAACGTTGCTAACCACAGCGTTGATCCTGAAGATATGCCAAACAACGCCATCATTACTGCACGTCGAGCCGCATTCACCGGCTAACGACGTGAGACATCAAAGGGTGACGCTACGCCTAACGTTCTGTGTTTACTAACGTTGCTAACTTTAGCGTTGATCTTAACTGCATGCCAACGAATGCCATGCTGTGTACGTCGAGCTGCACGTACCGGCTCGCGACTTTGGACCTCAGAGTGTGACGTTAAGACCTAACACGCGTCGCTCCTCTTTCCTAAGCCTCAACCTGAGCGCAAGCGACTTACAAATTAGAAAATTCGGCAAGTTCGGTAAAAGTGGCTCAACAAAATCTTCGAGTGACTACATCCGCGAAGTCAGGCGAGGAAGGCTGATAAGGGCTTTCGCACTAAATTTATGTCCGAAATCTGTAGTCGAATCGTATACGCCTCGAGCTTCGCGATCGCTGCGCCGCCTGCCGCCGCTTCTCCGCCGCGTTGATGGGATTTGCGCTGCGTGGCTGATAGGGGCTCGTGCAGTGTTTGGGCTCTGTTTCGCTTCTTTTCGGCTTTCCGCGCCAAAACAAACTTGTTATGGTGACGTGTATGGGCAAAGAGTACGCTAGTTCACTTAAAAAGCAGCCGCGTCTTCGTAGAGTACGCGATCGCCTCCAAGAGCTACCCGGGGACGCGGTTCTGCGCGCTTCGTCGCCGCTCTTCCGTACGTCGGCGGCGGCAGCAACCTGTCACCCATGTCACCTCTAAAACATCAGGCACAAATGAATTCTACTGTCGCCTCGTTTAGACCTGATGCTGGCACAATGAGAGGTTGGCTTCATTTTGCAGCGTGGACAACGAATGCGGCTTCGTTTAGAATATATACGTCGCAGAAAAATATGTATCGGGGATGTGATTACCCATTCTTGGACAATAACTTATGCCTTTTAGAAGAATATAAACTATGCGAAAATGTTAAGTATATTCCAAGCCTGTGCATCGTTAAATATGTGCCCATACACGCAATATAGCAAGAACCAAGGCAAGTTAATGAAACCACGGAAAAATAAATGCTGTGCAAGTGCTGAATTAAGAAACGTAATAACTCTAACGGAAATGAAAAAAAAAGAAACAGTGCAGCTTCTGACATGCTAAATACGTTCGTCGAAACTTAAGCCAGTTAGGGTTCACTAGACCAACTATACGCGAAATGCACTGCTATTTCGCGAGACATCGGAGGGGGCGGGGTGGGGGGGAGAGGAGGTGGACGCTGTGTACAAATGCGGAGCGGAATCCAGCAATGAACGTTCTAGTAACCCCACACACAAATCTCGCGTTCACTTTCCTTTCGTTTTTCTACTTCAACGAAGAGCTGATCGTACGGCGCACGCATTTTTGGAAGTATACAGGGTAGGCTGTTCAACAAGCGATGAAAGGTGTCGTTGGAAGAGTGTGGTATGTGATAAGGCCCTCTGATTTCAGTTTCTGCTTAATTCTGCAGGCTTCCTGTGCCGTATGATGATATTTTGAAGAAGCATTTAGTCGCGGAGATGGATTATATTCTAAGCCCGTCTCCGCGCTGCTCGCAGAGGATATATGTAGCAGATGAATGTTTGCGGGCGCTCACTTCACGACAAGGCGACTCTGTCGTGTGCTGATCCCCGAGTATAATTATGCATTGTCCATCATACTTTTGTTGAATATTCCAGAAATTAAACATAGACTGGCTTGTAAATGGTGGTGATCAATATCTGAGTTATATTATTGGCAAACGTAACGTAACTGGCGTGCTGTCAGGTATGAGTGCTCCGCTGATTATGTAAGCGCACAAAACCAATTTAAATCGTAGTGTATAGCCGTAGCATGAACACCTGAGGAACCGGTGGTTACGAAGACACGGGTAGTAAATTCAGGTCAGTGTAACTACAATCGGCTCCATCATACCCCGGTTCCGCGATGCTGGCCTGTGACACACACCTGGCGCTTATACAGACCGAATATACCACACTTAGATCGCGTCAGAAACAATTACACTGGCGTTAACATACCCCATTTGCGAACAGAGAGACTGCTCCACATAAACATGGATTTCAAACGCCCGCAAACGGTAAATCTCAGTCGTGAAGGGGCCGCAAAAGCAGCGGCGGCACTGGGGAGCGGGGCGCGGACTCCCGCGGCAGCTTTCAAAACGGGCTGCTAGGGGGATTTCAGTGGCGCCCCTACCGGCCGCGCTCGAGGCGTATAAGATGTCTGTTAACCCATGACAAACTGTTGGTGACAACGGTCTCGCTTTCACGGGCTGCCATTAAGAACTTTAACTGATGTTTAAGATGAAAAATTCCCTTAAAATGTCAAACTTATTCGGTGTTACATTATCGTAATTTTATTCCACCTTCCCCCCCCCCCTCCCGCCTATACTAACCCAAGTTTACTGCAGCTTCTGTGGCATTTTTAGCCCACGATGCCTGTTCCTTTTGTGTATCCCCAGACGATGCAATTGCAATGCAAAGCCCCTTGTTCTGCTTAATATTCAATGGTGGCGCCTCATGGGATAATTTATGCATAGGATTCTGGCGCAATCTCTTTTGTCGTTGGAGGGCACTACATGCGAAATCACCGGCAGCAATTATTACTTTGGTGAGTAGTTGGGAGAATTCTTTGGGCATCATCTTCCCGCTGCAGTTTATTCAGCTGCCGGAAAATGTTTGACATAAACTTTGTAAAGCCTGGTCTTCCCCTTCCCCATAGGATTTAGTTCCAAATTTTTAGGTCGGCTGAAAAGTGTTTCTATAACAAGTGTGTTGATAAGTCTTTTCCTAACTACTTTCAAACTTATAATAGCCACCGGTGATTTCGCATGCAGAAGGTGTAAATGAAAATGATTAAAGCGAGAATTTTTCGTATATGTTTTCTCCAATGTCGCCGACAATGGACATGAGCATGCGCTGGGTGCTTTGCATTTTTGTTTTATGACCCGGGATTACGTCAAAGGAACCCGCTCGGCTGCGGTAGTGCCCGCTAAGCAGCGCTAACCACCCCTAACCAGGGTCAGGAACGTCTGGTCTCCCGGACTGGAGCAACAGGGTTCGCCTGCGCCTTTACAGAATAACAGGCCACCCACCATTACCTCGCTTTAGTGATTGGTCGGCTCAAGTAAATGTTTCGGCAACTATAACAAACTTTGTGTGAGTTAACGACATGCACTGCTTGTTGTCGGTTTTTGGTTAATAATGCAACCAACCGCTTCGAAGTAGCAACCAAGTACGCCTACAACAAAATAACTGCGGCGTTAGTGAAGAAGTGGGCAACATGTATGGGCCAGCTCACCTGATATATTCTTCGTTAAGCGGGAAATTCAAATAAATGCATTAATGTCTATCCCACTAACTTGAAGTGACAAAAACGAGAATTAAATCGAGTTAACAGGCTTTTTGTGTTGGCAAATTCAAGTAAAAATAAAAGAAAATAAAAAAACCAGAGGTTGCAAATTTTGAAGATACTTCCTTTCCCAGAAGCTGTTCGAATACCGAATTTAAAAAAAAAAATTGAGTACAGTTGATCGGGTCAGCATGTAAATAAACTTCTGATGTGGCATACATAGAGACGTCCTCCGCACATAAATAATCAGCCACTCCCGAAAAAGCTCAAAGATATGATAGGTGGTCCCCAGAAGGCCTACAGGGTAGAGACTTTGTTCCGAGGCACGATGAGTGGAATCTTAGAGCAAAAAAGGGTGCTGTATGCATGAGTAGCATGGTTTTGAGTTTCGGTTTTTGCTTCAATTTTCTTCTCCACAATGATTCCCACAAAAAAAAAAGCAAGAAGGCAGGAGTGTGGTCAAAAACCCAGAATGAAAGTGGAAGAAGAGACCAGCTGCCCCGGAAAAACTACGCACCCTCGACATTGAAGGCCATGGTTTAACGGCGAGCCTTTTGCTGTGCCTTTAGAAATCATGGCGTACGCTGTCTTTCCAAATACCATTTCTTTCAGGGACCGAAGGAAGTTTGTTATCAGGGAGCACGCCTGGCCAATGTCTTCCCATAGATGTGGGTACAGTCTTCACCATATCACTCCGACCGTTTCTTCCATGCCCCTTTCACCATGCGGGTAATTCATGCCGCAGAATACGACGGTGAGGCAACGAGCTAGCGTTCTGAGTATAGAGCTGAGGCTATCACGTCCCGGGGTCACACAGCGTCTCGTCATAGCGCGGTTCGTAATTAAAAAAAATCAAAACAGCGTACGGAGTCGGACAATTAAGGCGAGCGAACAGTCGTTCACAACGGGATAATATTTGCGTCGGTATGATTTCTCACGTGGTGCTTCCGCCGGAAATTGACGTGGTATTTTTGCTTCTGTGTTGGCTCCAATTAATGGGAAGTTGAACAAAACACTACAAGATAAGTAATCAGAGGAATGGGCCGATATCACAGAGGAAGAAACTTAGTGGAAGAGGACTGACCTTACTGTAATATTCATGCACGCTTCTAACCCGCTGCTTTGACGGGCCACCAGAGACTTGAAAAAATATAGAACCAGAGTATAAAACCAGTATTGCGAACGAGAATAAAGAAAGGGTAACCGGATTCCAGCCGGAACTGATTGTTGCTTTTGTCTTTTTAGGATTATGATAAGAGACCAATTAGCTGCTAATGCTAATCAAAATGTCAGGCGACCGTCACACGATTCAAGCCTAAAAGAATGCATCTATCTCGTTAAAGAAGAATTACCGAGCTTCCTTCAGTGTTTCACTGTCTGCATGGTACAGAAGAGAGCGCACTTTTTAACGTTAAAAACATTTAACTATGTGGACGCAAATCCATGTTCCGTGGCATACAAAATGGCCGCACCTTAAAGCATAAAAAAACGTGCACTTGAACGACTGCACATTTCAAGTGGAAGATCCTGTAAACAAACTAATTGAGTTGAAAAAAATTACGCTGAGTAGGATTCGAACCAGGGTCCCCCCGTTGTTGAGCTCAGCACGGAACCCCAGGACTGAAAAAAGGGGGACCCTCGCAACACGATAAATGACTAAAGATTAGCCTAGCGAATGAGTTGTGGCTTTCGACGTAGAAATGGGTGTTACCGACATCTACTGAGTAATACAGAAGAAATTTTGGCATGGTAGTTTC